>NW_028277032.1:4055000-4376250 GCF_059951505.1 Python bivittatus
ACATATCCCAAACCTCCAACCATTCCTTATAAGATTTTCCTTGCAAGCCTTTTACCATTTTGATTGCACTCCCATGAACAAACTCCAGTTTATCAATGTCCTTCCTAAAATACAATGCAGAGAAATGGTTGCAATATTCCAGATGGAATCTGACCAATGCAAAATAGAAAGGAACAATGCCTTTTCTTGATCTTAAGACTATAGTTCTGTTGATGCAGCCTAAGATTGCATTTGCTTTTGGCTTGCATTCAATTTGTGATCCACCAACGCACTCAGAATCTTTCTTTATTTACTGCTGTCCAATATGGAGCTCTCATTCTATACTCATATCTTTCAGTTTTCCTACCCAAATGTAGGAAAACTGCCCACAGTACTTGTCCCTGTTGAAATGTTTCTTGTTGGTCTGGGCCATTCTTCCAGATTGTCAAGACTCTCCTGAATCTTGACATTGTCCTCTAAGGTGTTTGCTAGCTCCCCATCTGTTCTAATCCTTCATGCAAGTTACTTTAAGTACATTGAACATCCTGATGCAGATGAACTTAACAAGCCCTGAAGTATACTTGTTGGGCAGGATTATACTTCTTCTAGTTATTTGTAGTATTCCAAGTCCAACTCAAACTGCTGGTTATTATTTATAAAGACATTTATAGTACAGTTACAAGCTGTATCAAATATCTTTTGCTGTATTATTCTGACTCTCAGGTCTGGTCATCTAGAAAGGGCCTGTTCAGGGTTTCACCATCTTGGGAGTAAGGGGCTATGGATGAGAAGGCAGTCTTTCTCTGTGGCCAACCCTCATTCTTTGGGGCTTATCTCCAGTACTGACATTGTACAAGGCTGAAAATAGTTTCTCCATGTAGACCTTTGAAGTTTAACAGTGACTGGGCTTGCTGCTGTTTCTTCTTTTACGTATTTTATGTTTTGTGGGGAGTAAAATCTGTTGAGCAAGGTTATGATGTTTCATTGTGTGAGCTTTTTTAGTTTTGTACTCTGATTCCTGAGTTTGGTGATATCAGTGGTATAAAAATGCTTTTAATAAATGAATGTTTTGATAATATGTGGTGTGGTTTGTTCACAGTACTGTACTGCTACAAGCCCTATTTTTATAGACAAAAGAGCACTGTTAAGACAAATATTAACAAACTTTGGAAAAAAAGATATTAACAGATCAATGATTAATGGTCTTAAAGAGTACAAAGTGATCTTATGATTGTAAAATAAGATTAATTTAACAAAATATTTTTTCATATTTATTGGACACCTCAGAGAATGTTTGAAAGGGATTAATTGCCAACTTTACTGTGTTGAAAGAGTAAAATGATAGACTGATCAATACTACTCTGTGTGGTTAATATTTAATGCTGTGTTTAAAAAGTGAGCTGTTTTCTTTTTTCTGTATTTTCTGTAATTTTTATATATTTTTATTTATTTCTACACATTAAAGCAAATAAATAAAACAAAACAAGATCTTGGAATTCCAAATGCCATCTTATTTCTGTCAGTCAGAAGTCAAATTAGAGCAGGAAATCTCACTGGCTAAAAAAGATTTGATTAAATTTAACCTTGATCAAGTATTGTCAAATAATGTGTAGACATTTATAAAACATTACCATGAGTGCAAGTCATCAATAGATAATAGAATGTTTATTGCAAAAAGGAAATTAGGTGCTACTGTGAGAATAATGGCAGTAGTTTCTTTTTTTTAATGGCTAATTTAAGATATATTTTCATCCCTGGAATTTTCATGCCTTTTCCTGGAAGTTTAGGCATGAACTCATACTACCACCATCCAACTTTATCCTGGAAAAATATGCAAGAACCACGGTACTCCGTTCCCAGTGAAAGCAACTCTCATTGAAGCCAATGCAGGTTCAAAGGAAAGTTCATTTATTGGAAAGTAGTGCATGGCTCTAGAAGTATAGCTGGAGCTGAGTCCTGCGTGTGCCAAAACTTAGTTTTACCCCACTCCCATTCCTCCCCCCCCATCTGTCTTTGAATCTCTCTTGCGCATGTTGAAGATGTTCTCCGATTCCCACGTTGGTACGGCCTTGGGCATTCCTGAGAGCCAGATAATAGTCCATCTGCGCCTAACGGTTAACCTTCCAACCTTCCCTCCCTTCACGTAATGGCAGAAACGAAGCAAGTGAACTAGCAGTGCAAGTGACTGATTGCGAGGATTCTGACAAAATGTGACCCAATGAACTCCATAGCTGCATGAAGATTTGAACTTAGCCTCACAACTCTCATCTGACATTTCCCCTACACTGGATTTTCCAGGCATGTTTGACTATAACTGACACCATCTCCAGTCTTTTGCCATGTTGTAGGGGTAGGAGTTGCACTTTATGCACCTGCTGGCCTCCGGATTGAAGAAAGCTGCATGCTTTTTCATCCTATTACTTTTGAAACCTATTATGAAAAGTAGCCACTTTTGTTGTTATGTTTATTTGGAACCATTACTCCTCCTAGGAGCAAGCAGTCCTTCACATGTTCCCTTGCTGATACATGGCACCATAATAATTAGTGCCATGAAATAATTTCCAAAGGGACAGGAGCCATCTACTGCAGGAAAACAAAATCTTGTAGGAAGTCAATAATTAATGCACAGAATATGATATAAGTATTCCTGGATGATCTGCATTATCAGACATGGAATAGATTAAAAAGCCAAGCCAGTATCAGCACAGTAGCATTTTTAGGATGTTTGACAATAGGTCAATTTGTCTTGCCTAGTGACAAAATTTAATCTGTCAATTGATCAATACCTTACCTCAGGGTGTGTTATTTGAATTAAAGAATTCCCCAAACTGTTCAACAATGATTCCAAGAATTTGTTCTTGGATTTGGCTTGTAATGCATAAAACAGACCATATACTCCATCACCTGAACTCCACAAATTTTTGTGATTCAGAGTTACTGCTCTGAAGGGACTTTCTGGCAGCATCCCTCAACATACTGCATATACATTATTTGGAATCTCAGTGCAGGCCTTATGCAGGGGCTAAAAATGTTACAGTACCTCGTCTCCTGTCCACATCAGTCCATTCATCTACATGAAGCATAAAACAGAAAAAATGACGGGTCAAGTACTAAGAACACACTGAGAACAAGGCGGAAAAGAGAAAAGAACTGAAAAAGGGATGTACATATTTTACACTGCCACTTAATTTGTTGTACAGCAGAAGATAGCTCTCAAGGATATTTAAAGTGGCAGTGATGTAAGTGTTATAAAATGGGATTGTGTCACTTTTCAAGCCCATTTCACACTCTGCAGAAGAACTGCGTTTTCCCAGCATTAAAAGTTCTTGAAAATGAAGGAACAGCTCAACAGCAGCTCGACTTTTATAGGGTCTCACCACAAACAAAATACTTTCATTCACAGGGAACAAAGCTATGCTGAGACATTCTCAGATCCACATGGATGGGCTACTGTATTGTTCTAGAGCAATTCCATGTTTCTCAACAAGCAAAATCTACAGAACCAGATTATTTGATTTCACCTGCAGAGCTAGAAAAATGAAGCAGAACCTGGTCAAACCAGCAAAAATATTACTTTATAAATATTACTTTTCAGCCTCTCCACTTCCCATGGAGTTAACCTATTTTGTTCTCAGAGCACCTAGAGATATAAAGAAACAACAATTTGCCCAGCAGTAAATAAATAAACTCAAGTATGTTTGGATCCAGGAACCCTGAATTTGAACCTGGTGTGTGAATGTC
Source organism: Python bivittatus (assembly GCF_059951505.1). Taxonomy (NCBI): domain Eukaryota; kingdom Metazoa; phylum Chordata; class Lepidosauria; order Squamata; family Pythonidae; genus Python; species Python bivittatus. The sequence goes on from NW_028277032.1 coordinate 4,058,721, forward strand.
TTTCTTCTAGACACGTCCACTTGCATTTGAATTGGCTTACTCTCATCTTAGTGTTTTGTTTCTCTATTTTGCCTCCACACTCGCACGAGGAGTAATACCTCTTAAAGTGAACCCCGGACATTCTGGTCTCAGAGGCGAAGCAGCCATTCTCCAGGAGCCTAGGAAGCAAGAGCATCCTCAGCCCATGGAGGGGTGTGGCTGCCAGAGGAGGGCAGCTCCAAGGCTGAGAGCATCCTGCCTTGGCAGGGAAAGCAGGGCAATTCACCTCGGGCGAGCATCCAGGTCTCCCCCGAGGGGATTCTCCCTGCACTTTCCTCTGCTGCTGATTCCAACCTGGTCCAGAACTGCTGGCTTGCAAGAAACAGAGCTTTAAGTGTAGACTACTGTACAGCACTCTCTGCTTAGTAGGTTTCATCATCCCTGAAGAACAAATACGGTTCATTTTCCACTTTCAGCTGCACACTTTATTATTGTAAATAAATCATGGTTGGGTGGATAGCAGAAAAAGCTTTGCTCTGGAAAATCACCGGGGCGGCTCCGGAGATCCAGTCAGGGAGAACGGCAGCACCCACCGCTGGCCCTCCGGCCCGCTCCCCGAGGCGCTGCGGCTGGGCGGGACTACAGGCTCCACCGCTGGGGACGATGGGGCCTGCACTCCCGGGCCCTCCTCCGGCGGCCTCGTCTCCCCCTCCCGGCGGCCCCCTGACCTTGGCGCGCCTTGTCTCCCGGGATGCTCTGCGCGCGCAGCCGCTGGTCCACGATGTAGAGCATCTCTCCGCCCAGGTTGAGGACGAGCAGCGGCAGCGTCCGCAACGACATGGCGAGCAGGCCGAAGGACGCTCGGCCGGCGCTGCTGAGGCGGCGAGAGGCGCCGCGTCGTCGCCAAGGCAACCGCGAGGGAGGCAGCTTCCGGTCGAGGGAGGACCCGGCCCTCGCGCGGCACCGAGACAGCGTACGATTCCCCGAGGCGCGTTCTCGTGGGCGCATGCGCTCCTGCGCTTGCCGGCGAGTCTGAGACAGCGAGGGGGAAGGGAGGGGAGGAGTTGGTGAAAGCCAATCGCCCAGAAGCGGGTGGAGCCCGCCTTGCCCCTCCCGCCGCCGCGCGGAACGGTGGAAGCCTCGCTCCGTCGCTGCCCCTGAAGCTGGAGGCTCCATCGAGGGTCGTCTCACGGAGGCCCGTCAACCTCCCACGCGCGCCCTGGTGGCCTCCTGCCCCTTCTCAGTCCTACGAGGGTCGAGAAGAGCAGCGCTCTTTCCCGGCTCCCCTAAGCCTGAGTCGGGCCCGCCCCGCCCCCCACGCCTGGAGCCGGTGCCCGAGGTGAGGGGCCCCCATGCCTGAGAGGGGCCTCCGCCTCACGATCGGGACCCACCTTGTGCTGCCCTCCGCTCTTTAAGACAGGGAACGAGTGCGCACCTCCCGCGCCATGCGGCAGATCTCACAGCAGCCACAGAGGCACATCGACAGCGCGTCCCTCGCGACGGTGCCCTGCAGTGCGCAAGCGCAAGCCAAGGACGGGGCGTCAGGCGGGCGCCTCGGCCGTCAAGCGGGCCGGGTCGGCCCGGCCCGGCCCGGCCCGGCCCGGCCTGCGTAATTCCCGCGCTAGGTTGGTGCCGAGGCGGCCGCTGGAGGACGACGACGGAAAGCGTCGAGTCTGTTCTTCTCATCCTCCAAGAAAACGGGAGCGGCGTTTTGTTTTCGCGGACATCCGGGGGCACTGGCGCTGTTAGTGGTCTTTTCACGGGCAAACGTGGCACACGGGCATTTATGCAGACTGTTGGGCTTCGGGGTGCAGCGACCGTGGCCTCGGCAGCAGGTGTCTTGAGGCTCCACCGGCAGCCCTGCTGTGCAGACCACGGGCCTCCGCGGGGACTGGCCGGGCTCGCTTGTGCAGATCCCGCCACGCGTAAAAATTAAGCGCAGGCGCTAAAGTTCCTGCTGAAAGTTCCAGCACAATTTAGTCCTGTCTCGCCTATAATGCCCTGCTTAGCCTAGAATACTTGAGGGAGACTCACAGATGAGCCGTGGATACCATTAACTACTTTTTACAACTGAAACCAGAAAAAAAGTGGTAGTAGTAACCGTGCCTTTAATCCAGCCTCCCCAAATTTCACCTATTCTAGCAGTCTTTCCCCCCCCCCTTCCTAGTGTTTTTCCTGCAGGTGCAGGTCCGCTTTTCCCCCCTTTCAGATCAACTGAATGTTGATCCGTTTGGTCGTGACGGGAATTGACCGACTGGCTTTCACCCAAGCCTGGCGTCGTCGTGGGCCGAGAGAGAGTAACTGGCCGAAAGTCTCCCTGCCGGTTTTCGTGCCTGAGGTGGGACTAGAACTCAGAGTCTCCCGGCTTCCAGCCTGCAGCCTTAACCACCAGCCCAGCGTTTCTCACCCTCAACAACCTGGAGATGCTGGAGTTCAACGCCCAAATCTCCCAGCCAGCATGCTGGGTGGGGAATTCTGGGAATTGAAGTCCGCGCATCTTGACATTGCTGAAGTTGAGAAACACTGCCCTAGACCAGACTGGCTCTCCCACATATTCCAGCGGTATTAGACTGTTGTTCTCACTTAGAATGAGGATGATGGGAGCACTACACAACATAGTAAGGTGTGATTTTGGGAAAGAGTGCTTTAAGGACACTAGTTATTACTTCTCCTCCCCATGTGTGCTAGAACAGGGAGAAAAGGCACTATTTTAATCCCCATTATCTTGGAGCAGAGCAAAGTACTTGTAGCTTGAACTACAGCCTTTGAAAAAAAAATTACCACTGGTTGCTGGATGAATATGTTACAAATGCACTAATTAAAGATCAGCTAAATATTGAACTTGTCTTCCTATACTTTGCAACAGACCTTGGAATTGTTTAGTAAAATAAGCATCAAAAATAATTTTAATTATTTAATTAAAAATAAATTTAATTAATAAATTCAATAATTTTAAAAAATAAATTTATTAAAATTAATTTAATAAATTATTAACATTTGATACTTTATGAATAATTTTAATTAAACAATTAAAAAATAGAGCCAGTTTGGTATAGTGGTGAAGGCACCAGGCTAGAACTGGTCTCCTGGAGTTCTAGTCCTGCCTTAGGCATGAAAGCTGGCTGGGTGACTTTGGGCCAGTCACTCTCTCTCAGCCCAACTCACCTTACAGAGTTGTTGTTGTTGTGGGGAAAATAGGAGGAGGAAAGAGTATTACGTATGTTTGCCATTGAGTTATTTATAAAAATAATAAAGGTGGGATTAAAAAAATTTTTTAAAATCTAAATCTAAAAATAGAGTAAGTAGCAATAGGAAAAAATCAGTATTGTCTTCCATGCATGACGACTTAGATGTGAAGCTGCAGTGTTTGCTTGTTTCACCCTATGTCTTCTCTAATGTGGGACAATATTTTGTGATGCCAAGGCTTTATGAACTGAAGGATACCTGCCTGGGTGAGACAAAACATGCATTGCGTCCTCTGTTAGAAATGCAGTTATCAGTAGTGTTGCAAAGTTGAGATAAATTATTTGTTTTGTTTTGCCATGGAAAGAACTTGATTCCAGGATTCAAGCAAACTCTGCAGTTTGTGCTCAGTTGTGATAGCGGTAGTATTTTGTAATTTACTTCACTGACAAGTTGCCTCATAGAATTCTTATGAAACATCAACGATTGTCTTGCCAGCAAGACTGGCTGAATTCACCCACTGCATGCTTGTATGTATATGGTTTAAGGTAGATGGAGAAACAGCCTGTGCCCTGCTGTCTTTTCCCTCAAAACTGAAAATATCCAGGGTAGGCATGAGGGTGAGCGAACTTGTATTACAAGGGATATTTACCTCCTCCTTTTTCATTTTGTGTCTCTGCTGCTGTCCAGCAAAGGCATTTTAGGCAGTTCAAGAGATGAACTATTATTATAATAATAATAATAGTTATATTTAATATAATAGTTACAACTATTATTCAAGAAGTCTGTGTGGCAAAATGTTTGGTTTAAGAACTGACAAGTGCTGCAATAAGCTTTGACAATAAAGCTTTTTTAAAATATAAATTTCATCCCCCCCCCGCCTAGCATCCTACTTCTCAGAGAAAGATCACCTCCCCTGTGATCTTTAGATGAAATCTTAACACATTACCGGGATGCCGTAGGACAGCCGCATGTGCGTTCGCAATGCTGTCATGCCACCGGGCACCACTGCCAAGCAACAGTGTTCTCCATATTTGCGTGACACGTAGCAGCTCAGGATTATTGGGCAGCAAATTCCAACGCAGCCTGCCAAGCAATGTAAACATGCACATGCAAGCAAAGATCAATAGAAGTAGGTAGAAAATGCTGTCCTGAACAGTCCAGACGTATAACCCTTGTCCCTAAGTCCTCACTTAGCCAAATCCTTCCTGGGCAAGAGAGTGACTGGGTAGATGTGTTCCCATGACATGAGTGACTGAGTCAGCTGCTCCCGTCAGCTGAAAAACAGACGTTTTCTAGGTGTTCCCAGATTTAAGGAATGGAGGCTGTCACATCCTCTTCTTTTTTGCTCCCTCAGACAAAAAGAAAGCCCAATACAATAAAAACTGTAGTGGATTAGATGATGGTAAAATGGGGAGGGGGGGGGCTTTTTGGACCCTTTTCATATACCTCTATGTGGCTCTGGAGGGTAAAAGCCCTGTGTTTGCAGGGCTGTTTTAGGATGTCTTGGACTCCAAAGTACCTGGTAACAAGAGTTTGTTATCCTGTTTGGTTAACATTGACTGTGCAGAATTAATTTAGCCCTGAGCTACATTTCAAGCTAAAATTAATCCTCTGTGGGTTTAGTTGATTGGGTTAAGCACTGACCCCATAATCAGTTAAGTGCATGCTGAGGATGGAATCTGTCTATGCATTCACACTTCTTCATAAATTAATCCATGTCCCATTTCCTTCAAATTTGGGGCAGAACATCTTTTTTTAAAAAAGGTATTTCTGGAAACTAAATGAAGGGATTAGTGTGAGCACTGAGCAAAGAAACGACCAACCTCCAAGGGTCAGTTTGCTGTAGAGATGAAAGTACTAGACTCAGACCAGGAAAATTCACGTTCAAGTCCCACTGAACCACAGAATCTCAATGGTGATTTTGGGCCAGCTGTTCTTGCTCAGTCCTACCTATCCCACCGAGCTGTTGTAGTGGAAAAATGGAGACGTCTACTCTATATGTCACCATGAACTCCTAGAAGGTGAGCTATACATCCAGCGAATCATTCATTCATGCTTTTTGCTTTGGATCCAAAGACCCAGACACTACCTCTGCATGTGTGATGGCATGCTCCTCCCCAGACACTTCCCCCACTACAAGATTACAGCAAGATACTTTTAAAATCAAGGTGGTAATTCAAACCAGTTGTCTGAGGACATTCAGCTGTCCAAAGGAAGAAACAGAGTGGAGATGAGCTGGCGTCTTGACATTTAAAACTAAAATATTGTTCAAAGTTTGCTACCACTTGAAGAATTCACCCAACTTCTGACAAAGTCCTGACCTCAAAACCCAGATTTCTACACAATTCCTTATATTTCCAAGAAACCTTAAAGAGAATCCTCCTATATTTACAGCTCCTTGACATAAGTAAGACTTAAACAGCATGACCTCAGTCAGCCTTAACAGCCAGAAACCCTCTCTCTTCTCCACTGATGTCCTCCAAGTAGGAAAGTTCCACTTCCTTAGCCACCATGGCCATACTGGCTGGAAAGGATGGGGTTTAGTATCAACCTGTGTTGAAAGCATCAGGTTGGTAAGTCCACTTAAATGTCACAAGCTGGAACTGACCTGGAAATCCAGTCTTATTTTAGGAAGAACAAGGTCAAAAAGGGTCTCGTTCCTCCCTTCTCAGCTGGCTACTCCCCACAGGTATTGGAACCAGAGGTCTACTTACACATGGGACAGTCCAAACAGCAATCATACCTCCCAGTGGTCCAGCTGCCTTCTGAGGACTGGGTTACTGGGGAGATAGTTGGCTGGCAAATCACTGGCTGGGACATTGGCAGCTCAGAACTGCTTCTGAAGAGCCACCAAGTGTCTGTAGCAACTGGGCAAGCAGGGATGTAAAAGCTCCTTTGTACACTTTTTTGTGGTATCCTGCAGGCTGGGTGAGATGCCACAGGAAGCAGCAAGAAGTGGGGTGGAGTAACGCAAGGCCTTGTGAAACAAGCAGCTTTCTAAACATCACACCAAACTGAAAAACTGTCCTAAGTGGCTTTTGCCTGGTATGTAGAGTCAGAATAGTAGATCATCAGCAGTGCTTCAGCTTGCAGGAAAATGAAGGTCAGATTTTAAGGTGGAGGGTAGCTCCTGCCATTCCAGATTGTGAATCAGAATTCTGGTGAGGACTGCAAAGAACTCTTGGAGGCTGCTTGTGGTCCTGGAGTCCTAGGCTGCCCTTCCCTGATAGCTCAATTGACAAAACATACCATGCAGCAGAGCACAAGTGTCTTCCCCCACATTGCAGGTCATGTCATACTCTACTAGCCTCTGGGAAAACTGATGCAGGGGGAAAACTGCATTCCCAGACCTCTTTCTACATCCCAGGAACCTTCCACCTTATTCCCCTCCCACAACCTGGTCCCATTCAGATGTGTTCAGAATAGCCACAACACATCTTTGTGGCACAAAGCTGGGGAAGACAGAAGTCCTAACAGGGTATACAGTAGGACTCGAGCATTTCCGGGTATTTTTCTTTTTCTCTTAATTACACGTTACTGTTTATTGAAAACAGGAAGCAGGTTTTGTGAAATAAAACCTGAGATATATACTAGATGCTTTGCAATAAAAAGAGCCTTAGTTCTGCTCCTATTTCTTAGGCTGCATTCATCCAAAGGCACACAGTCTTTCAGGATTTTTATTTGGACTACTCAGGAAAAACAATCTATAAGCTTGACAGTCAGGAATAAACTCCCAAGTTCTGCCAAAACAATTAAGTCAGGGTCTCTACTTCAGTTTCTAAAAAAGAAACCGAGGCACTCTGAGAAGGAAAAGAAAGAAATAAGCCCCATTTTGCATTGGTCACAAGGCAAAGGGTTCATGTGCCGCTGGACTTTCTCCTGCTGGTGGTTACATGGCTGGTCCCTGCAGGAACAGGACAGTGAATAATGCTTTGGGTTAGATCCAACGTGATGAATCTCCCTCCTGCGACTCTGAGAATGCTAGAACAATAACTCATCTAACATCCCTACTACAGCCTCAAACATGTACATGAAGTAAAAAAAAGAGGATGCGGGCATATTTGCACATACACACATACAAAGGGCAAGTTGGTGTTCAATGATTTATTGTCTTTAGGATTTGTTCCTCAATTTGAGCTGCTCCTCCCATCAACAGAAGTTATGTTCTGCTCAGACTGGGGTCCTCCTTTGGCTGAGCCTGCTCCTTTGCTCCTTCATGTTGCTTTTCTATCTGCTTCAATCTTTCCAAAGCTCTTAGCTTCTGCTTCTCCTTGTAGACCTGAATATTAATGGGAATGGGAGATTTAATTGGCTATTTAGCAGCCCAAATGTCCTGTCATTATGGGGAAATAAGCAGCTTCTGCCTCCACTGCCACCACAGGTGGAATGTCGCCATTCCTCTGGCTGCAACTGCCATGATGAGATGGTATAGACTAAGTCATAACACAGTTTGCCCAATTTTATCCCAGTGTGAAGCATAAATCCAGATGATAATGGTTAGAGCAGTAAGCCATGGCTCAGTGAGGTCTGTGAACCTAGTCATGCTATTTTCTGCTAAACCCCAAGCAGTACAAGCCCCCTACCCACAAGCTGTCCACTGCTGCTGAAGATGTGTTTCTCCACTTAGCCCCACTGGCTATGCCCCAGTGGTTATGCTTTCCTCCTCTTACATGCTACCAGCTTACCCATCTACTCTGGCATTGGGGACAGAAATGCTGTTCGCTTACTGGACAGGATACTTGTGAAATGTGGGCTTCCAAGCCTGTTTCCCTGTCGGAAACCTTTGCAGAAGAGCAGAACATGCATATCCCAAGCAAAGTTCTCTGATCCAGAAGCTGCAGTTGCCCAGTCCCAAGCTGCTCCCTTAGGCCATACTTGGCCAGCCATCCTTAACCTACCCTGGCATGAAGTTCCTTCTTGACAGCCATGCGCCGTGTGACTTTCCGCCGGTATTGTGGAGGAGGCGAATATTCAATTTCCAGCTGCTTGCACGTGTTCTCAAAGATATCATAGTGGTAATTACGTAGATATTTCAGCAACACGTTCCGCCGGTCAATGGCTATCCTCATATGGCAAAGGTTAACCTTGTCCTAGAAAGTTGTAGTCTCTTCAGTGAACTACCCATGGATCCAAGTCTTTTAATTGTTTAACTTTCTGGTTATTAATTTACTGACAAAATTGAAATAAACTTGCAAGTTTATGAAAAACTATGAAAGTCAGCAACAACAAGCAGTTGCTAGTGTGCTAGAAGGAAAGGATTTTATTGTGTTGGGAAATATGGAATATTATTTATTACACAATGATATCTGAGAAACAAAACAGTATCAAAAATATATTTTTGTGCTTCTCAGAAATGGATCTACTGCACGTATCGTCTAGATGATGGTATGCAGGCAACAGGATACAGGGAGTCCCCAGTTTAAGAACGAGTTTCGTTCCCAAGGTCTGTCCTTAAGTCGAATTAGTATGTAAGCCAGAACAGTATTATTGTATAATACTGTATAATTAGTACTGTGTAATGAACTTGAACCATTGTGTATTTAACTCAAATTTTGCTACAACAGGCTCTGTTCTTAACTATGGGTTGTCCGTAAACTGGGCGTTCTTAACGCGGGGGCTACCTGTACTGGCTAATCTGAAGCCTCTAGATTAGAAATCCTACCTTGAATAGTGTGAGCGTGCTAGGGAGTAAAACTGGCCTTTGGTTGTGCTTGTGGCATCCTGGACATAATATGCCAGAACTGACCGGCAGTTAGCAGGGAATGCTATACATGGCACAGGAACAACTAAGGCTGGTAACCTGAACTCCATCTTTTCTTATCTTATTGTAAAGCATATGTACACATGGAAAATAAATAAGTTTAAAAGCATGACTGGCTGGATTGTTTGTGAAGAAAGACTGAGAGAATTAAGTGAGTGATATACAAGAGTGATCAAAAGTTCTGAATGTGACAACAATTAGTTTTTGGTAGTGTCAAGAGTGAATTTTGGAGAAAAATTGATATGGAAGAAAAAAACAAAAGAAATCAGAGTGAAAGAAGAACTGCAGGGAAGAAAAGTCTGAATCCTGTATAAAATAATATTAGAAACAGATTACTCTCAAAACAGAATGAATGGAAAGAGGATACAGAAGCTGCTTGAAACCGAGTGAACAGAATAATCTTACAGAATTCCATACAAGTGGTGTAGTTACATTAACAAAATCTATGAAAAAGGACACTTAGTGAAATGATGAAATGAAAATAGGCTATAGATGAGAGAGAATGCCAGTTATAAAAAATGAGGATGAGTGAAAGAGACTGCATAATGTGAATAGAGAGAAAAAGATAGCTGCTAAAAATGTGGTCTATGAGTGTAAAGAGTGACTGACGAGAAGAAGCAATGAAAATGCAGAGCGATTTTGATGGGAATTTCTTTTAAACTTTTAAATTTCTTTTAAACCTTAAATGTTTTTTTTAAAACGTTTTTAAACAAGGGAGCTCCAGTAGAGTGAATAGAATTAAAAATAAAAGTGATAATTGATTTGGGATGAGATTGAAGTGAGGAAATGGTGGAGGAATATTTTCAAGGTCTGTATGGTGATAGTGATACACTGAAGAATGGAATAGGAAAAAAAAATAGCGTCCAAGGGAAAAAATAGATGAATGTTGATGTCATAAATTATGTGAGAATTCTGAAAAATAGTAAGGCTGTAACCATGTAAATAGTGTAACTGCAGAAACATTTAAATACTGTATGGGTGTGGTTTGCTTATGGAGTAGCTGTGTGACAAATTTGACTGGGTGAAGACTATGCCTGAGGACTGGAAGAATGCTATTGTCCCCCTATACAAATGGAAATGTAGCAAGACTGAATGCAATTAATACAAGGAAATTTGTTCATTTAGTATGCCTGAAAAAGTACTTAGCACAATTCTGACTAAAAGGGTACAAGAGATAATGAGAAACATGAGGTGGTTATGCCAGGCAGGGTATATGCAGACATTTAGAGAAATGTACGCATGTGAGAAAGTTTATTGCATGCTTGTTGATTCAGAGAAGGCATAGGATAAAGTGAACAGGCTTGAATTATGGAAAATGTTATATGAATACCGAGTGGAAGGTAGGTTGCTGAATGTGATAAGAGCAATATGTGATGGAAGTAAAGCTTGCCTGAGGAAAAAAATGGAAGGCTTATTCAGTGGTTCAACATTGAATAGAGAGTCAGGCAAGGATGGGGGATATTCCCTTGACTGTTTGATGCATTTATGGGTAAATGTGTAAGGAATTATGGTGCCATTAGAGGTGCACTGTGTGGGAATGTGAACATACATGAACTTTTGCATGCAGATGATACTGTATTTTTGGCTGCGAATTGAAAAATTTGCAGGAAATGTTAGACTGTAGGATCTAATAATTAAGGTATCAAAAACCTAGTTGTATCTGACAAGGGAAACTGGGTGAATGACTGCAAGTTGTATTTAAATGGCAAAAAACTAGAGCAATTTGTGTACCTAAGGATGGAAAAAATTTAAGAAGTACCAGTGGAGAGGTAATGGGTAGCATGTGACTTTTTTAAGGAAAGAATGCTGAAAGCAGCAAAGTGACGGTTTGCAAGTATTTTTCTGCCTGTTTTGTTATCAGGAAATGAGAGCTAGGCGAGTCAGGAGAAACATAAGCTGAATGCAGTTGAAATGGGATACTAAGAAGTATATATAACAGTACAGTATCAAGAACAAAAGGATGATGAACGAATGTGGACTGAATGCAAAAGTGAGTGACCAGTAGAAAAGCTGCATGCTTGGGTGGCTTGATCATATACAATAGACAGAATGAAGGAAGACTGGATTGCAAAAAGGGAGCAGGCCATTCCTGGGAACTCAGGACCGATGTCTCATACCGGTTCCACGTTCCAGCTCCTTCATCTCAGCCTCGGTACCCTGTCCGCAGATGTTCAGCAGCCCTGGCTTCAGGCTGCTGCTACTGAACACCAGGTCGGTTGCAGTAAGGCTTCCCTCACTCATGATTTAATCATTGAGGAGAGGGCTGACCTGGCACGCATTACCGAAACCTGGCTGGGTCCAGAAGGGAGGGGGGCAGCCCTCTCTGAGCTATGCCCAGTGGGGTTTCGTCAGCCGAGACTCCGGCAGGGGTGGAGGTGTGGCGACTGTCATCCGGGAATCCCCTACAGCTTTCAGGAGCGCTGCCCCACAGGTCCCCAGATGTGAGACTCTATCCCTTAGGCTGGGCTCTGGGGATCAGTTGGGATTGTTGTTGTTGGAGCAGCCTCCCTGCTGCAAAGGAACCTCCCTGCCTGAGCTCCTTGACTCCATCTTGGGGTTGGGGTTGGCAGTGGAGGTCCCCAGACTCAGGTTCTGGGGTACTCAATCTGCCTTCTCTCAGAGTGGGGTCTGAGGTGGCTCAGGAGTTCATGGCCATGGGCCTGTCCCAGGTCATCCAGAGCCCGGCATGGGATAGTAGTCAGACTCCGGATTTGGTGTTCCTGTCAGAGGAACTATGTGATCTGAAATTGGGGGAGCTTTTGGTGTCTCTCTTGTCATGGTCAGATCATGCCCTGATTTCCACAGGATTCTCTGGTGCCACTATACACGGCAGGGAGGCTGGACCCATTAGACTGGTCCACCCCCGGCGACTGATGGGCCTGGAGGGGCTCCAGAGGGAGCTGGGGTTCCTTCTGCTGGTGTGCTTCACAGTCCATCTGAAGTCTTGGCTGCCACTTGGAATAAAGGGGCAGTTGAGGCCTTGGGTTGGATCACACCCATGCGACCTCTCCCCTCCAGTGGATTCCGTCACTCCCCGTGGTTTACAGAGCAACTGAGGAAGATGAAATGAGAGATGTTGGTGCTCAACCAAGGACGAGCTTGACTGGACACCTACTACTATGTGGGGTGCTGCAGGGTTCAGTGCTCTCCCCTCTCCTATTTAATATCTACAGGAGACCGCTGGGTGAGCTCATCCTTCGCCATGGAGTGATGTATCATCACTATGCTGATGATACCCAACTATACATCTCTGCCCCTGGCGAAGTAAGTGATGCTGTGGACACCTTATCTGGGTGTCTGGAGGCTGTGTGGGTCTGGATGGGGAACAACAGGCTTCCTGCACCCTAGCAAGACTAAGTGGCTTTGAGTTCAGGATCCTGCCGGTTCTGAGACAATTCCATCTTTGGTGCTGGATGGAGTGGCACTGTCCCAGACCGACCCAGTGCGCAATTTGGGGTCCTCCTAGACTCATGACTCCTGTTCAAAGAGCAGGTGGCAGTTGTGGCCAGAAGGGCCTTCACACAACTCCATGTTGTGTGCCAACAGCACCCTTTCCTGGGTCGGGAGGCTCCGCTCAGTCACTCATGCCCTAGTCACCTCCAGACTGGACTACTGTAACGTGCTCTACATGGGGCTGCCCTTGAAGAGTATCCGGAAGCTTCAACTGGTGCAGAAGGTAGCAGCGCGGGCAGTTATGTGTGCTCCTAGAAGAGCACATATTACACCTCTGCTTTGCGAGTTGCACTGGCTGCTGGTTTGCTTCTGGGTCTAATTCAAGGTGCTGGTTTTGACCTTTAAAGCCCTTCATGGCATGGGGCTGGGTTATCTGAGGGATCGTCCCTCCCCGATTACATTAGCTGATCACATTAGATCTGGCAGGGAAGGTATGCTACATGTTCCATCGGCCAGGGACTTGCACCTGGTGGGTCCCAGGAGGTGGGCCTTCTCTCCCGTGGCTCCCTTCTTGTGGAACATTCTCCCCCTGAAGTGAGGCTCGTCCCTTCCCTGCTGTCATTTAGGAAGTCCCTCAAGACCTGGTTGTGTCATCAGGCCTGGGGGTCTTTGGGAACTGGAGACATTCTTAGATGGTCCCACTGTAAATGATATTCTGCTCTCTCCATGGGGGTTGTATATTTTAAAATCTAATTTAAAAAAAATTGTGATGTTTTATTTTAATAATCTTTTATCTTTCTATAATGTCTGTTTTTAATTGTTGTATGCCACCCAGACTTGCTTTGTATGAGATGGGCAGCTATATAAATGTGATAGACAGACAGACAGACAGACAGACAGAATATATATGAAGGAAGAGTGAATGGGTTGAGAGAAAAGGGAAGACTGAGCAAGTCATGGCTGGATGGAGTTTATGAAATCCTTAGAAAAGAAAAGCTCAGAAGTTTAACAATGAAAAGACAATGTACAAAATGGTGGATGGACATGATGGAAGCAAGGATGGTTTGCAAGGATAGAACGAAGTGGTGAGATATAGCAATTAGTGTTGGCATAAAGTAGTTTTAGCTTTCCCCCCTTCTCTCGTGCATCCGGCTCTCTTAAATAATGTCATCTTACTCCACAAGAAAAGAATAGTGTGATGGGTATACATATATGCTGAATTTTGCAAGGTTCATTTGAAGAGCAATACTGATACCACTTTACAGTACATCTGAAGTTACCTGCATCCAACAATAAGGACTGCCCAGAAATCCAATTCCTGCCATCTGCTGAGTTAGGAGACACAGTTTATAGAGGTTACACAACAAACAATCAAATGCAGATTAAATGTTTTGAAAACTAATACCTTGGGGTGAATATGCAGATGTTCTTTGAGAGTGCGGATCATGGCTGTCAAGTAGGCAACTAGAACATTAAGAAAAAAAGGTTAGAAAAGCTCCCTGTTACATTATCTCCTCCCATTTTAAAAAGTACACATGAACATTAGCAGCCAGACACACTTTTAGTTGTGATCACCTTAAGAGGCAGGGTTTCTTCTTGGTGAAAGGGAGCTCAGTGTTATACATGGGGAACTCCAGGGACAGCTCCCTGTTGTTTTCTGGGTCTTGCTGGAACAAGGCAGAGTGAGTTTGGAGGCAGAGGGTATGAAAACAGGAAGTAGGACCACTTCATGCATTCAGCTGAATAATCAGCTCCACTGGGCATCTTCTCTCTCTCAATTGTTTCTAGTCCAGCAGTATATTCTTTTAAGAAGTCTTTGTCCTCTTCCTTCCCTCATTCCTTTTCCTTTTATCTTGTATTTTTTGACACAAAAAGCCTGTAGACAGGTATTTGTATATTTATTACTGATCTTATTTTTTAAATTTATTGTTATTAGATATCCCTTTATTTTGTACAATGCAAGATGATGCATGTACTGCTCCCACCTATTTTCCCTAAAACCACCACCTTGTGAGGTGGGTTGGGCTGAGAGAGAGGACCATCCCAAAATCACCCAGCTGGCTTCCATGCCTAAGGGAGGACTTGTGACCTCCCAGCACCTTAACCACTATATCAAACTGGCTGTCTTATATAAGCCATCAGGAAACTGTTTTGGCTGAAGTTGAAAATAAACACTTTAAATAATCAATTATTCTTAGAGGCATAAATGGCTGGCTACAGAAGGTAAATATCCTCCATCTCCTTTGACTTATTTTTTCACAGATCTGTGAGTCAGGCACAACTTATTTTCTTTGCCAAAGGCCAAAGGAGAAAGGGAAAGCAGCAATTTATCTACCCCTGGGTAACTGTTGAAATTACCATTGGATATAACTTGGATATACCATTGGATATAACTTGGATTTGAGAGGAGGAGGAGGAGGACCAAGCATTCATCTTGGATGTCCTTAGCATGCCAAATTCCTGCCAGGGTGGCACAGGACCACAAAGGTAAACAAAGAAACTGACCCCCTCCCCAAAAAACTGATTTTAAAAGGAGTAAGAACTGATAATATGAGTCATGTCTCCCACTCAAAAAGCAAATGTCAAAGAAAGCTTTCTCAAGACAAGATCTCATTGGATAGTGACTTTATGCAATGTTATCATTTGTGCAGCAGTATTTAGTTGAAGTTTGGCTTCCATGAGTCTTCTTTCGATAGCTCCACTTCCTGCTGTACCTTGGGTTTATTGCCTCACTGGGATGTTGAAACCCTATACCGAAACAGCAGGAAACAGACTCACTTTTTCACTGTGCACCAGGCTATCCACTGGGGAGCCTGCCATCTCACTGGGTTGTGGGCTCCACTGTCCAACTCCTCTTCCCTTAGGAAGTCTTTTCTAGTAATTCAACCAGAATTTGCCTTCCTTTAACTTAAATCTATTATTTAGTGAATAAGTTATTTCTTTATTGAATGTACGGTCAAATACCAAAGAGCACTCTAGAGTCACAGAACAGGTCTTGACCTTCTGGGTGACATCCTTTTGGGTATGTTAATGGGCTGTAAAAGCATCCTTGAGGAGCAGGAGGAAGAGCGGCAACCAAGGCAACCGTCAGACAAAAGAAATTTGAGTCTGAGACAGAGCCGTCACCTAAGAAAGCATCTCAGATAAGACTGCTTAGTTTTCATGAAGGTAAGGGGGAGAGCGCATTTACACTTGCAAGATTCTGTAACCTTATAATAAAAGCAGTATTAGCATTCATAACTTTGGTTTCCTAGTCTGGTCTACCTCAAAAGGCTGAGAATATGTGAAGGTACTACCCTATCCCTTAACTATCTTTTAATCTGTCTTCACAGGATTAAGTTTCTATCCCCTAATCATTCTTGTTGCCCTTCTCTGAACCTGGAGGTTTCTTTCAATCTTTATAAAAGTGTGATGCCTGGAAAGATGCCCAGTGCTCAGGGTGGAGTCTGAAGACATGCAACTAAAGCAGAACACATTGGAACTATTATTTCTTATGATCTGGAAACTGTATTTTTATCGATGCTGCCTAAACTGAATGCTTTTCTTTTTATGGCCACAAACTGACTCATTTAGGTTATGGTCAACTGCAACTGTTGGTTCAAAATAGGGAAAGGAGTACGACAAGGCTGTATACTGTCACCCTGCTTATTTAACCTATATGCAGAGTACATCATGAGAAATGCCAGGCTGGAAGAATCACAAGCCGGAATTAAGATTGCAGGGAGAATCATCAATAACCTCAGATATGCAGACGATACCACCCTAATGGTAGAAAGTGAAGAAGAACTAAAGGGCCTCTTGATGAGGGTGAAGGAGGAGAGTGCAAAAGCTGGCTTGAAACTCAACATTAAAAAAACTAAGATCATGGCATCTGGATCCATCAATTCCTGGCAAATAGAAGGGGTAGAAATGGAAGCAGTAACAGACTTCATTTATTTGGGCTCCAAGATCACCGCAGACGGAGACTGCAGCCATGAAATTAAAAGACGCTTGCTCCTTGGGAGGAAAGCTATGGCAAACCTAGATAGCATATTAAAAAGCAGAGATGTCACCTTGCCGACAAAGATCCGCATAGTCAAAGCTATGGTTTTTCCAGTAGTAATGTATGGCTGAGAGAGCTGGACAATAAAGAAGGCTGAGCGCCGAAGAATTGATGCCTTTGAACTGTGGTGCTGGAGAAGACTCTTAAGAGTCCCCTGGACTGCTAAGGAGGTCAAACCAGTCAATCTTAAAGGAAATCAACCCTGACTGCTCATTGGAAGGACTGATAATGAAGCTCAAGCTCAGATACTTTGGTCACCTAATGCGAAGAGAGGACTCTTTGGAAAAGACCCTGATGCTGGGAAAGACTGAAGGCAAAAGGAGAAGAGGACGGCAGAGGATGAGATGGTTAGATAGCATCACTGAAGCAATGAGCATGAAACTGAGCAAACTCAGGGAGGCAGTGAAGGACAGGAAGGCTTGGTGCAATATGGTTCATGGGGTCACGAAGAGTTGGACACGACTTACCGACTGAACAACAACAACTGCAACTGCAGAGTATTTTTTACATGCAGTTACTGCCAAATCCACTGCCTCCCATTCTATTCCTATGCATCTGAGGTCTATTTCCTGAAAGAAAAGTTTGCATTTGTTTCTGTTTTAATGCAAACATATGTTCTAAACCTGTTTCTCTAACATATCAAGATTGTTTTCAGTTTTGTTTCTGTCTGAGAGCATTAGTTATCCAATCCAATTTTGGGTGCCCTGCAAATTTAGTAAGCATCATCATCCAAGTAACTGATAAAAAATGACAATGATTACAAGGCCAGGACCAAAACCTGCAGCACTCCACTTTACCTCCCTCCACAGGAATGAGGAACCATAAATGAACCCTCTTTGAGTACAATTTTCAAGTCAAATTTCTAGCCACTTCACTGTTATGCCAGCAAGTCCCTATTTTAGGATGTGAGGGCCATCGGGCAGTGACATTGGTCACCAATGACTGCCAGGGTTGGTTCTGGCTGGCTGAGCAGCCCTCCCTCCCTGCTCCACATGCTTTCCTCCTTCGGATGGGCGTTTGGTGGAAGAGGATGCCCATCCCAGATTGGGGTGGGCCATTCTGTGGTCAAACTCCCCTGCTATAGAACTTCCAAGCAACCTCGGGACCCACTGGTAAACTCCTACTTTATTAATCTGAATGACACAGGAATTTTTGTCAAACATGTTGCTGTAATCAAGAGCATTTCTACCACTAAGGAATGTTAATCAAAAACTGATATGACATCAGCTTGGCAATATCTGCTACATACCTGTTTTTTATTCATGCACTCAAGGTGTATACATAGCACAAATTTTTCACCACAGTAACCGTGTGTAGGAGGTTGGGCTGAAAGAGAGTGGCTGTCCCACGAGCTTCCATGGTCGAGGGTGGGCCAATCCAACACTTTAACCCACTATACCGGGTATGCTATGTATGACTTACTTACTTACTAATTTGAATTTATTAGCCACCCAACTCCACTCTCTTAGCTTGTCCATACTGACTACTGGCAACTTGTGCATTGTTTTCAAGGCATTTATAGCTCATGACTTTATGATTTTATTCAAATCTTGCACATCCTGAACTTAGAGGCCATTAAGAAAACATACACATTATTAGTCCATACAAAGCAACAGGATCCAATTACACTGACAGAAATATGATGGTGGGGATACAGAAAGAAGGCATATAAAATATATCCTTTTATATGGGATGAGTCAACTTCCAGATGTGTGCAGCAACACTGTATGTGTGTATTTCACACCTCCTCTTTCTATCCTACTGAGTACATCCACAGCCAAATACACCTACTGCAGTGGAGATTTCCTCCTTCTGTTTGACCAATTCCTGAGAACAGCAAGAACCTGAAAATCAAAATTCTCCGGATCCTCACTATGCCCTTCCAAAGCACAACGGGGGAATGCCAGTGGCCTCCCTGGCAGCCATGGAGATAAGGGGTGGGGGCGGAGGGATAACCTGTGCCACATTGCTGCCTACCTTGAACCTCTGCAGAGCCACAGTCATTTGGGCTCCTGCGGACTTTGTCTGCCAGCTGCTCCTTCTTCATTTTCACTTTTTCCCTCTGCAGGCACAAGCAGACATTGGTGATACTTGGAGGGTAGAATTCAACAGTCAAAAAACTGCAGGTGCAGTTAGTTGTACATTTCAGATAGTTTTCCAGCATATACTGTATATTAGTGCTGCTCCATCTAGGCTGGAGATGAAAATCCTGAGGGAAAGGGACTCAGAAGATTACTTGTATACTGTAGAAAAGAATGGGAATTTTGCTGTCATAGAACCCATAATTATTATGATGTAGGGGTTGTTCACATTTAACCAAATCAGTTACATTTTGAATTATGCAAACTCAGAAATAGGTTGATTTGGTGACCTGATTAAGTATGTTCTGCAAACACAGTCATGGAAGGACATTGGTTCATAAACTTCATGGCTGTTGGGGTATAGCTAGTCCATGGGCTTTGACAGGAATTGGGACCAGGAACTCCGTCGCTAAGCAACGATCATAAAGCACGATGTCACATGACCGCATTGCTTAGCGACAGCAATTCCAGCAGTCCCTGTTGCTGTTGCTAAATGAGGACAGTGCAGGTCCTTAAGCAAGGACCTCACGGGATCGCCTCCAACTTCCTGCCGGCTTCCCCACTGACTTTGTTTGTGGGAAGCTAGCAGGGAACATTGGAAATTGTGATCTTGTGACCGTGGGGACACTGGGATGGCTGGAACTCTGAGAACTTTTTCAGAGCTGTCGTAACTGTAATGGTTGCTGAATGAATAGTCATAACCTGAGGACTACCTGTAGACTAACAGCATGTGGCGTTGAAAGATTTGTTCAAAAGAAACAGGAACAATAGGAAGAGAGAGATGTGCAAAATATTTTGAACTGAATGGATTTGAAATACTGAATGCAAAGTAGGCAAAATGGACTGTTTTGAGCCTGAAACACATCCAGTATGTTTGACACAGCCTGCTTCTCTTTTGAAACAGGGTGTTCCAAATTCCAGATGCTTTGATTGAAATGTTTTGCACTACACTAGTTAAAAAAAATCCACACCTGTTGAGAAATTCAACTGAATGAACCTGACAGAGCTTTTGGTTTAAACAAAGTAGAGGCAGGAGTGAAAGCAATTATGTTCTAAGTATCTAATACTAATAACCCAATCAGGCAAATGTGGAAGATGGCTTTCAAAGGTAAATTACAGAACTATCAAAGAAGCGCAAGACAGTAATGATGGAGGACTTTCATTACCCCAGAAGCTATTAGGACACAAACTGCCAAGCAGGCTCCTTCTGGGATGTTCCTGACTTGTCTTGCTGGTAACTTTTTTCCTCAGAGGGTGGATGTAAGGATAGCAGAATCATCTGCCTTTGGACTGATGTTAACCAATAGGAATGACGTATTCGAAGAAGGAGAAATAGCAGAAATATTGGGGGGAAATTAGGTAATGCTAGATTCTTAATTCTAGGGGAAACTAAGCTGACTGAACACATATCTTGGATTTTAAAAAATCAGATTTCAACAAATTAGAACAGCGATAAGTAAGACTCCATAGCAGGATGATGGGGAAAAGAGTTGATCAGTGGGCATTCCTATAGAAGATCATAAAAGCCCAACTGCAAACAATTCCAATGAAAATGGAGAGCAGCAAAAGCAGCAAATGTGACCACACAAAAAGCTACTGAAGAACTAACCCCCCAAAAAAGATATATACCAAAGCTGAAAGAGGGTCAAGTACAGAGATACTACACAGCGGTAGCCATGAACTGTAAAGTTGCTATCATAAAAGGGAAAGCTCAGAAAGCAAAGGATACTAAAAAGGGTTTCTTTACATAGCTTTCGATTAATGGAAACATTGATAGATAATGTACCATCAAGTTCTTGCTGACTGTTAGTGACCACATAGATTCTCTCCATGATATTCTGTCCCTAACCTGGTCTTTCACATCTTCAACAGCACCCCCATTGGTGCTGTAATTAAGCCCATCCATCTTGCTTCTGGTTGTCCTTTTACCCTCTCTCTTTGTCTTTCATTCTTTCATCTTAGCACCTTCTTTAGAGGGCTGAGTCTTTGCATCATGTGTCCAAAGTAGGATAATTGGAGCCTGGTCATTTGTGTCCTGAGTGAGAACTCTGGATTGTTTTGTTCGATGATCCCTCAGTTTGTTTTCTTGGCTGTCCATCGTATTCTCAGGAGTCTTCTTCAATATCAAAGTTCAAAAGCATCAATACTCTTCCTATCTTGCTAGTCAGAGAAAACCTTTTTACTCTGAGTGTAAATCTCTAGGGTCACATGAACTGCATTCTATCAGAGTAAAGGAATTAGGTGATGCTTTGGCTGGACCTCATACTTGAGAAATCCTGGTGGTGAACTGCCAGAAGGTGGAAGAAAAGGAAATGTTACCTCTATCTTCAAAAAGGAGAAAAGGAAAATTCAGCAAATTACTGACGCATCAGTCTGACATCAATACTTGGGAAATTCTAAAACAGATCACAAAGTGATTGACCTATAAGCTCCTTGAAAGTAATAATGTAATTGCATGGATTTGAGAAAAGTTTTGCCAAACTAATCTTATCTCATGTCTTGACTGGTGAATTTCATTAATAGATAGTGGGAATGCTGTAGCCATAACATGCTTTAATCTCAGCAAAGCGTTTGATAAAGTACCTCATGACATGCTGATTAACAAGCATTTAAATGGATGTATAGCTGGCCTGACAATTATTTTCAAAGTGCTCATCAATGGTTTCTTATAGATCAGGATATCAAAAGATTTTCTGTTACTGATTTGGATGAAGAGATGGAGGAATGTATATTAAATCTGCAGTTAATAAAAAATTGTGCTGGATAGCGAATACACTAGAAGATCAAATTAAAATTCAAAACAATATTGATATGTGGGAGAACTGGAATGAAAATAACAGAAGAAAATATTTGTTTAGAAAAGAGAGATCAGATGCACAGGAATAGAATGGGGGATATTATACATAGAGTACAGAGATAGCCTTGAAGAAGGAATTCAGTGACCATCATGTAAATATTAGCTGAGCTCAGACAGGAGATGAGGAAAAAACTGAAGATTACCTTGCCTTAATTCTCTTTAGTACAAGAGGAGAGAGAGAAACTTTGACAGGCTTTCCATATTCTATTATTATACCCTATAATAATAAAACAGAGTTCTGGTAGTTCTTGTGATGTCTGTTTCCTGACCTAGTGTAGTCCGAAGGGCTGACTATTTGGTAACAGAATTGTGAAAACCATTTTTGAATAATATTTGATGCAGCTACAAACCTAACTTCCTAAGAGAAAAAGCAGTTCATTAATGGAACCGGTTTGTCTGGGAGGTTTGTGCACTGCAAAATAGGGGTTGGTAAGAGCATACACTATTTACTGTACATTTATCACTGACTCTATGGAAAACAGCACAGTTACAGTGATGATGCAGTTCTGTTTGCAAAAAGACCTTTAAGCAAGAAATTTTATTTTTATGGCTTTTTTGCCAGTGTGAAGCATGGAAAAATCTGAAAGGAAACGTGTTCCTAAACCCTAAATTGTCTATAAAAGGAAAACAAAAAAACTAACCTGGCTTGCCATTTCCAGAGACAGCATTCTTCTGACAACATCATCTACCCTGCAGGAAAGCACAGAGTCTCCCTGGATTATTTATTTTTATCTTCTGAGGAGCTCAGCATTTGCCACTGGCCTCAAATGGTTTTTAGGATAAAGGAAATTAAAAGTAATGCTGAAAGTGCCATTTTTCAGAGAACATTAACAAATGGTATACAAAGGGTAGGTATCTTGTGAGATTATATCTTGGGTGCTCTTTTTTTTCCAACCAGAAAATCTGATAGGTGACAGAACTGAGGGCATGCCAGGATTACTCGCTCCCCTCTCCCCAAGTTCCCACCAATCCTTGCCAATCTTACTTGTCTACAGCTGAGACGTTGGCATAATCTTTCTTCAACATTGTACGAGGCAGATCATCCAAATGGCTGGGGATAGCTGTAAAGAGAGGGGTTAAAACAGAACAGCTCTCTTGCTATTAATTTTTGTTCAGCAATTGTTTTTGATAGTGGCCAACCAGATTATTTGTAGATGTCCCCAAAATGGTATTTTCAAGAGTTTCAAGGTCCTCCTCAATTCCAGGTGGTAAGGAGAAAGAAGGGTGTGGGAAAGTGGAGGAAAACTGCTACTTGGTAAAGTCAGTTGCTCAGAAATGAGAAGAAAATTGACTCCCCAATTTTATGGGCCGATAGGTGCATTGATACAAAAAGGGAGGGAGGTGACACAGTTTACTCCTATCGCCCTTTCACTTCCCACGTTAGTGGATCAGGGCTTGGGACTACAAAGGTTCAAATCCACAATAATGGCGCATCCTCAGGATGGACCCCAAGCCGACCATCGCTTATTCAAGGCACGCTCCGCCTTTCCAGCCAGAAGGCACAGCGATCCCAAGCTCAGCCATTCATAATGCGTACCTTGTCTCTTCTTCTGGACAGGCCTGGCATATTCTCTGGCTGTTTGGAGGAAGGAGCTCTTCCCTGAAGGAAACAGAAGGGACGCAGAACCAGCTCAGAGCAGCGCAGCGCAACAACGCAGCAGCGCCGTCTTCCTGGCAGGAGCCACCGAGCGACGAAATCAGCTCGGCTTCATCGGCATCTGCTCCCCGTTCTGAGCGAGCTCCCAGCTCGCTCCCTCCCAGGCCTGGCCTGCCCACGAACGCGGCGCGGAAGGAAGGGCAGGCGCAGGCTCCGGCTCCGGCCCCGGCCCGGCCCGCCATCCAGGTGACGGCCTGTTTCAGCCCGGGGGCGGTGTCTTCCGGGCGCCTCTGCGGACAAGAGCGCCGGGCCCCGAGCCGCGGCACCGAAACGGGGCGGGCGAGCTTGTACCGCGCTACGGCCAGAGGCCGTTCCGTCTAAAGGCGCCCGGGGTCGAGAGCCCCAACGCGGCCGATCAGGCCCGGGCGCCGCCGCGAGCCCCAAGCCGACGAGGCCACGATCCTCCCCGCCAGAAACGCCGGGGGGCCAGTTCGAGACGGAGCCCCCGGCGGCCAGCTCCGCCATGGGCCCCGAGCCCCGCATCCCACAGTCGTGCCGGCAGGGCAACATGGGTGCTGCAGTCCGACGGCTGCGGGGGAAGCGGCGTGGGGCGGGGCAGAGCGAGCGAGAGGTATTGCCGCCCGGCCGCCCTTCCTCACCCAGTCCTTGGCGGGCCTCCGCCGCCGTGACGAGCCCGGGGCGGCCCCCCCCGGCGAGCACCGAGGCGCCGCGCAGCAGCAGCCGGAGCATCGTCGCCGGTCGCGCGCTGGGCGCCGCCATCTTGCGCGACGGGGAGCCTCGAGCGGCGGCGCGGAGGGGCGGGGCTGGCGCGCTCGCGCAGGCGCGCTCGGCCTCGGCCCGCGGCCCCTCGCCCGCTGGAGGGGTGCCCCGGGGCAGCGGGGCCCGGCTCCCCCCTTCTCCGCTCGGGGTCTGGATGAGGCAGCGGAGGGCGGTGGGGACATGGTGACCCCTTCCTGCCGGTGGTTTTCTTTGGGGGAAAGAAAGGAAAGGTCCGGGGGGCCGCCTCCGAGGCCGCCCCCATCTGGCGCCCCTGCCCAGGGGACCCGCAGCCCCGGGAGGAGCCCGGCCGCGCCGCTCCTGCGCCCCGCGCCCCAGAGGCGCCCAGGACGCTCCCGGCGGAACCTGAGGGGACGGCCCTCTCGCTCGGGGCCGCCTGGAAGCTGGTATTCGCTGGGCATCCTGCCCTTGGAGCTCCCCCGAGTTTATCTGGCTGCCCCCCGAAGCTTCATGACACCTCTGTCCTGCCCACCGCCCTCTTTCTGAGCCAAGGTGGTAGGGTCTCCTCAGAGGAAAGGCGCTCTGGCTGCTCTTTGCTGCACCCTTTCCTGCTTCATAGTATTATTTTTAAGAGACGATGTTCCAAACCCAGCGCACCAGATGCTGATGAAGATTCCCAGTCATCCAGGTGGAATTGTCTGGAGGTTGAGTCATGGCAACTGGCCTTCTTTTCTTTTTTGGCAGAGACGTTTCGCCGCTTGTCCAAGCAGCTTTAGTCTGAAAAAGTTGGTTAGGGGGACCCCATAAAAGTCTTCCAGGGTGTTTCTTACTAGCATGATGGGTTGAGGGACAATAGGAGATGTGATTAGTAGAGTCTTTGAGATGTAGATGTCCCTCACTCATCCCCAGGGGGATGTTGATTGTTGTCTTCCTGGTGAACTTTTGAACTGTTCTTAATTTTCTTGGGGACTGCAGAAAGGACAGCCTGGAAAATGGGGGACAAGCTGTGTCTGAGGCCTCCACCTCTATTGAGGGAAGGATGTTCCACTTTGGCATAAATGGATTCCACCACTCCTGTCTCAAACCACCTATCTTCTCTGTCCAAAATGTGAACGTTATTGTCCTCAAATGAGTGTCCTTTTTCTTTTAGATGAAGGTAAATTGCTGATTCTGGTCCTGTGTTGTTTTTACGGGGTCCCCCTAGCCAACTTTTTCAGACTGAAGAAGCTGCTTGGACAAGCAGCAAAACGTTTCTAACCTAAAAGAAAAGAAGTCCAGTTGCCATGACTCAACCTCAAGACCAGTGCACCATAGATCTTAAGACTATGCGCCCTTCTGAAAGATTTCAGAGAAAGTGCTTTGGGCCTCACATTGGCAGGAGAGGAGCAGTGCCACATCTGCCTGAGAAAAGACATGGCCCCTTTAAGGAAGAGTGGAGCAATCCCGTGCTTGAGGTCTCGTCTAAGTACTTCTAAAGCATGCACAGCCTTGAGAGATTGATCTAGACCAATTGCTGTATCTCTGACTCGTGCTCATCAGGAAGTAATAAAACAGGTTGGAAGCATCAATCACAGGAAGATCTGTGCTTCCCATTTGTGCTTGAACATGCACGGGAGAAGAGAATGGATATTCTGGAAAAGGGTGAGCCAAGGAATACAGTTCTCAAGGAGTATGGAAGTGAAATGTGGGATGCACAAGCTCAGAAGACTCAGAAGAACATAAGAACCTAAGCAGGGCTCTGCTAGATCAGACCACTGGGTCATCTACTCCGTGTCTGTTCTCACAGGGGCCAACCAAGAAAGCCCACTAGTTTCCCAGCAGATGGCCTTCAGATGTGGTCCCATTGCCATTAAGGCTGATAGCCATTGGTCCCCATGTGTGAAACAAGCACCACAAATCTCTCTCTGGGTTAGTCAGAAGTAAAGTTTTATTGGAAGCATTTGGAAAGGCTGGTGGGCTTCCTTGCAAATAAGAAGCCACACCCACATACACACTCCGGCCTAATTATATACATTCCCGATCGCAAGTCCCTCCCCTTTTCCCCATTGGCTAAGGTAATCAGGGTGTACAGTCTTTCCGGCCGCTCTATGATTTCTTCCTGGTCCCTCCCACCTCATCCATTGCAAGTCTATGGTAATTTGCTCAAGGTTTCAGCTAATTGCATTATAGTGATAAAGATTGCTCCAAATTAATTTGCATTTACATTGTCCCACACAAGGAGACAACTTCCTCTCCATCTGCCACTATCTGATAACCATAACACTTAACACTACTTCCTTATCTCTCACACAGCTGCACTCTTAGCATGCTCAAGCTACTATTTCTTTGTCAATAATAACATATTTTATCCATCTCTCACACCCATGACTTCCAGGAATTGTTCCAATCCTTTTTTGAAGCCAGCTAAGCTGGTAGTCAGCACCACATCTTGTGGTAGCAAATTCTAAGTTTAATTACCTGTTGCGTAAAAAAAAATTCCTTTTGTCCTGATTTTTCCAGGATTCAATTTCATTGGGTGATACTTTTTCAGAGAGAAAGTTTAGCACTGTAGAAGCTGCAGCTGAAGCAAATAAGATTTCTCAGGTAAATGGCTCCTGATTCGAAAGATTGGAACATACATTCCCCTTTCACTAAGTGCTGCCACCCACTTCTGAGATCTGTTTCTTACTGGGGAAGTCTGATAGCAGCTCTTTATAAGTGTATTGATGTATTGTAGTTTCATGTGGTTGCCTTAAGGCAGACCTCTAATGTGCTGCCTTCAAATGCCTTGCTCTCAGCACATCTGGGAAAGCTGGCTTAAAGATTTATGTATGGTTGAGCCCTCACAAGCAATTTTTTGTAGAACAACTCTCACGAAGCTCTTTAGGTTCATATGAAATGTTGACTTAGCCCACCTGGCAAAGATACGGTATCAGATCCTTCAGGAGAGGCATACTATGAGTCCTGTCAGTTAAAGAATGTTCACCAAGTGGGACCAGAGAGTAGGCTGTTTACGCTGCAGTACCTGCCCTTTGGAACACCATACCCTCACCTCTGAGATTACTTTGGTCTTGGCCTGCCCAGCCTTCAGAAAAGCTTTAAAGACCTGATTCTGCTCCCAGGCATGGGGATGGGGAGATTTGCTGGAGTCTGTGGGGCACTCTTAGTTTATTGGATTTGTTTTTACCTTAGTGATCATTTTAGGCTTTCTATATTGGTTGGTTCTAGTGGTGGTTATGTGGTCTGGTGTTTTCTTGCCCAGAGTCGCTATGGTGAGATGAGTAGCCATACAATTTAAATAAATCAGTGGTGTGTCAGCCAATTCCTGGCTATGACACAGGAAGAAAAGAATAAGTTTTCCTCAAGAGCTCACATGAGGGCAAATATCAGAGCACCTTTAATGTACAGTATTTTATATGCATGATAAATAATAGCAGTGTTAGTGGAAAAAGTATTTTGAAGGAATGAGGGAGTTTTCTGAATGAGCCTTCCAACTGCCTTTTTCTTTACAACTCCTTGATTTCCTCTTGCAGCCGTTCACCAACACTAATGTCTTTTGCTGAGTCCTCTTATTGCCGGTCATTCAAAGACCATCATAACAATAGCTGTGGATTCACCAGGAAACTGGTGCTTCTTTCTCACCCATCTTCATGCCCATTTCTTCCTTCCACTTTATATCTCTGCCCTTGTGAGCACTTCGAGCTCTTCCTCAGCTGGTGCTTCTCCACAAGCATCCGCATCATTTCAGTAGCTGAAAGAAGTCTTCTGTGGACATTGGCAGCTTAGGGAACAGTCTGCTTGGTCCTTTGTGGCAGAAGACTGTCACTGACTTAATCAGTGGTAATGGAGATGTGGGTCTTCCTGCCAAGAGAGCTAAGCTCTGCTCTCTTTTTGGGTTCCAGATTGGGGAACTCAGTAAATCTTGGAAGGGGTTAAAAAACTTCTTTCAGGATGAGAAGAGTAGTTGCAGAAGTAGGTGTACGTGCAATAGATCTATTCTGGCAGTGGATCCCTTCTAGATCACCATCCCAATATTGTTTCATGTTACTTTGGTGCAGATCTTGAAGATGCTTTTGAACATTTTTTTTTCTTTTAAAGGTACATGCACACATAGTCCATTAAGTCTTGGGGGTAGGAGAGGAGCCATCAGTCTGTATGAGTGCCCAAGAGCCTGCCATTGCCCTGAAGTGGGCTTAAGAGTGTTCCAGGAACACCAAAGAAGTATTGTAATACATACAGAGGAAAGCTAAGTCTTGGGGGAAAGTGGCTGCCATTGGAACGAATAAAGCACCAGCTCCTGCAGATTAGGGCTTAGGGGTGCAGGTTGTGTAATAAGGGAACATGGCAGCTGTTGTGACCAACAGACTTTGTAGGCCAGTGACAAAAGGAGCCACCAGGAAGGAGGATGCCCATTCTAGAGGCTTGAGATCATCTATTCAGATCAGAGCAGCAGTCATGAGAACAGATGATACTCAGCAGGGCTGGGCACGGCCAACAGTTCCAAAAAGATGACACCACGGTGGGGAGGGGGAGGTGCAACTTATAGCCATTGGGTTGCATCTACAGCCCTTGTAGCACCATGGGCTACACTCCTGAAATTTGGGGCAAACTCAGGTTTTGAGTAGCACAGTGTATTTTTTAAAAACGTTTAAGCATGTTAAATCTCTGCAAAGTTGACACACCCAATTTTTATCTAATCCCCAAACATCTCTCTAGCACCTCCAAATAGGCTGACCTCCACCACTGGTGATGCCCTCAAATCACCCCGATGCCTCTTGCAGCCTCTGAACCAGAAACAAAAATCCAAAAATTCCCCCCCACCCCGCTTCCCTGAGATTGCCTTCTACTGATCTAAACTAAAGCATGGCTGCTTCTGGCAGTTTCTCATCTGAGTTTGGAGAAATGTGACTCTGCCCACCTTCTAGATACAAAATACTGCTTGGCCAGACCCCTCAGGGAGGAGAAGGAAAAGGAAGAGGAGAAGAACCAGAAGAAGAGCGGGCCACTCCCCCTGCAGCCCTGAGTTGTCAGCTGGGTCCTATAGCTTTCGGAAATTGCAAAGGTCTTCATCCCCATCAATTTTGAGCCCCTGCAGCAGTGGGAAATCCAGCAGGGCCCCATCCAGGAAAACCGCCTCCTCTTTGAAGCTGGAGCTGGTTGCTCGCTCTGGCTGGTTGCTGTGGAACCACAGGTTCTTGTAAGGCTTTGGGCTGGGGGTCAGGCTGCGGAGCAAAGGTTGCCTGGAGCTGGAATGTATGTAGAGGGTGGGCGATGCTTCTTGCTGACTGCGATAGCTGCCCCCCAGTACCTTGGCATACTGAACAGACTCTGGGCTATTCATGTAGGAGGTTGGCGTTGAGCCCCCAGTTGGTAAAGCTCCCTTGGCTTCACGGGGGTAAGAGTCAGAGAGGGCTGCTGGGCTGTCCTCCAGGGCTGGGCTGGGCTCACTCTTCCCACAGGAAAGGCACTTTTTCTCATCTGTTTCAATCACTAAGATGGCAGAAACAATGACAGGGCTGAGCTCGCATGCCTTGGGAGCCTGGAGGGTCTCCTGGGGAAAAAAGGCAGGAGAAGGGACCATTAATGACAGCAGGCAGGCCACTAAGGAAATCCAGTCCTAGCTTAGCACAAAGGAGAGTGCCATCTCTGCCATCAGCCACTGGTTGCCATAGAAACATCCTTAAGCGGGTTCTGATGGGGATGTTCATTTCTAGCATCTTCATTCAGAAGTAGACCGCCATGGGACAGGAAGGCTTTACAGGTAGTCCTCGCTTACTGACTGCCTTGTTTAGTGACTGTTTGATATTACAAGAATGAAAAAAATAGCTTTGCAACCAATCCTTGCGCTTATGACTGTCGCAGCATCCCACAATCACATGATTGCTATTTGCATGCTTCGCAACCAGATTGCGACAAGCAGAGTTAATAGAGAATGCGGAAATAAAATAAGTCATCAGTCTGTCGTGGTCACATGATTTTCCACTTAGCAACTGTGGCAGTGGTCCCAATTGTGGTCACTAAATGAGTACTACCTGTATACTCTGGTTATCAGCTAGCAGTCCTCAACAGACTTGTGTTCCCTGGACTAGCTCTGGGGAAGTTTAGATTCCAGTTCCTACTGAAGCTGAGAATCACTCACATTCTTAGCCCAACCCATGCAGTCATTACAAGAGTAAAATGAAGGGATTTCCCCTTAAGCTCCTGAGAAAAGGCTTGATAGAAATGGATAAATAAAGAAATGAAATAAAGCTCCCTTAGCCTATGCAAGCTCTACCTTGCAATTGATCTGGGCTGAATTTTAGCTATGGATGCCCTCATCTCTGCATTCTGTATGCAGAACTCCATATGCAGAACTCAGTAGCTCAGTGCACTGAATGACAGTCAATGCATTTTGGCCTAGTATTTTGTGTGAACGCAGCTCATGTAATTAGTTCATGGCTCAATGAGTTGTATGAACCTAGAAAGCTGGGTTAATTGAGCTGTCGATCAGGGTACATATATTGTGCAAATCCAGCAAGTGAAAGTTGGCAGGGTTGCTCGTGCAGTGGGGTTGATGCATCCAACTGTGGGTGGAAGGTTCATAAATCAGCAGCTGCTGCGCAAGGAAAGAGCAGCACCGTAGCTTGACAGCCGCAGATTTACCTCCTGCAGAACAGCAGGGGCCCATTTGCCCAGACTGCTGTTGGCTGGGTCAGGGACACTAGGCCAAAACTGCGTCTTCATCCTGTGGGTGAGCGGGGGGGAGGAGGAGAGAGAAGGACCTGGTTAGTCTGGGGCTATGATGGCCGGAGGGCCCAGCTCTACAACCTGATGGTGGCCACTCCCTGTTCTGCTCCTCTCTTACATGTGAATCAATGAGAATCTTTTGAGACACGGACATCAGCACAGATACCTGGAACGTGGGTCTTGGGGGAATTTCCTCTCAGAGGAAGCAGCTGCTTCAGGAGGGAGATTCTGATAAATACGTATATGAGTTTTGGATCTTTTTTTTTTTTTTTACGCAGTCTGCATCCTACGTATCTAATCATGACCTGTGATTTGGTAAGCTTTTGTTTCATACTGGCATTTTATTTTTGTTTTAGCTTATAGACAAGTAAACACATTAATTCTTCTTAATTCTTTAGTGGCAGAGTCCTCTCCTCAAATCTTGGCACCAGTTCCTAGTCATTTTTGGAACCTCTCCCAAACTCCCCACCACATTACATGATTTGATGTCAAGAGAAGCTGCACTCGATTTGAAGGAAACATTACCATTTTCCCCTCCCCATGCTGTTGGCCTTTCCTTCCTTGACTTGGATAACCCTAAGTATCCCATGAAACAGGGAAATATTCTGGCATGGGTTGACAAAAACACTTAGACTAGAAGGGGCAGCAGACTTCAGGCATGCCATCTCACTCTCTTTGAAAGACCTTGTTCCATCCTCTCTGCTGCCACTTCATCTTCAGGTCCATCAGTGTGCAAAGGTCCTCTGCACCGTCCAGGTGTGGTCTTTGCCCTCCTCCTCCTGTACTGCCATAGGACTCTCCTTTGCCTCTGGCCCTCACCCCACTGTCTCCTGGCTAGAACTCTGCTATCTCCTGTGCTTGTCCACAGTACCCTCAAGTCAGGCACCAAAGTGAAGCTCTGCAGCTTCTGGCTTGCTCCTCCACACACCTTTTGCTTTTCTGAAAGCAGATGACCATGCCGATTATCATGGCCAAGAGCAGCCCAATGAGTAAGTACATGATGGTGATGTCCAGGTTGTCTGAAAGAGAGAGCAAGGTATTGGGTGTTGGTGGATTAGTAACTTTATTAACTTTTAAAACAAACAGTAAAAATTAATAAGAACTAATATTAAAGAAAGTAAAAAGACTAGAAAAAAGAGTAGTCAAGATCAAAAGTGCAGAAAACAAGACAAGAAAAAGCAAAGAAAAAAATTGATTTCTGACCCTCCTCACAACAGATATAAGTAGCAGTATACATCAAACTCTTGCTCTAAGTATACACCATAACTTTCATTATTTCTATTTACCCATATTATTTCTAAGCAAATCCATACAACATAATTTCATTTTTTTCTGTTTCCTGCAAAAAATCCAAAAAAGGTTTCCAGTTAACATCAAAATTACTATCTTCTCAAATCAAAGCTGTCAATTTCACCATCTCAGCCAACTCCATCAACTTCACCATCCATTATCTTCCATTGTAGGTAATGTATCTTTCCACCTTTATGCATATAAAAGCCTTGCTGCTGTTATCATATGTAAGAACAAAATTCTATGACTTTGTTCCAACTGTTTGTCCATCAAACCCAAAAGGAAGCTCTCTGGTTTTGATTGTATGTCAACCCTTAAAATCTTCTGAATTAAAATATGTATCTGATATCAATTTTTTTTGCTTTTTTACAAATCCACCGGAGATGATAAAAAGTCCCTTCTTGTTCACATTTCCAACATACATTCAAAGGGCCTTTATACATTTTAGATAATTTTTCTGGTGACAAATACCAACGATGCATCATTTTATAAAAATTCTCTTTAAGATTATAATTGTAAATTTCAGTCCTTTCAACCATATATTCTCCCATTGTTACATCAATATGTTATAACCAAACTTTTTAGCCCATTTTACCATACAGTCCTTAACTTGTTCATCTTTTGTCTCTAGTTTCAATAAGAGTTTATACATCTTTGCAATAACATGTTCATCATTAGTACATAATTCTGCTTCAAATTCAGTCTTACCATATTCAAAACCATAAATCCTTTTATCTATTTTAAATCTTTCTTGAAGCTGTACATAAGAAAACCATTGACAGTATCCTTCTGATACCAAATCCTTTCTTGTCTTTAAAGTCCCTTTGAGAAAATTCCAATATGTCACCATAACCATGTATGTTTAGTTATCATTTCTCTTCTATAAAAAGTTTCTTGTGGTGACAGCCATAAAGGAACCATGGGTATTGCTGGATTAGCGACCATCTTCCCCACATGGAACTAAAGAGGGGCACTGCAGAAATGTAAAACAATGTCACTCTTCTCATTATTTTCTATTTGTTAAAAAAAGGGCTTTTTCATGAAAAATATTTTTATGTTAGTATCTAATTCGTTTAATACTGTTATTTTTACATGAATTAGGTCGTGTGTGCCCATAGCCAATTGGCTGCACTGCCACTGTCCACAGGTCTTTGACCAAAGTAAAGATGAATACATCATCAAGTGAAAATTTGTAGGTGTGAAAAATGGTTGTGGTGGGGCTAGTTCATGCAGGGAGAATTGCTCCTAAAAGGAAGAATGAGGTTGTGCAATTTGGTCTTTACTTACACAGGTGGGCTTGTGACAACTGGTGGATGGGAGTAGGAAGCCCAAAAGGATTAGCCCCAGCTAACCCTGCCTTTGAAGCAGAGGGTCCTCAAAGAATAGCTGTGGAGAAAATTCCAAAACTTTGGAACATTGCCCTGAATGCCCAGGAAGGAGAATCAGTTTTGTTTGCCTTTCCTAGGGCCTTTTGTTGTTTCCTTCACAGTAAGAACAGCAATATAAAAATATTCTTGAAGGCAGAAGGATGAGTAGGATTCAGCTTTGTGAATTTCTGATGCCTCTCAAAAGTTCTCAAAAGCACCAGGAAAATGGGAGAATCAGGGAGGTGGCTGTGCCTGCCACCTAGGTCATGCAAGTCAGACACACATACCAGAGAAGAAAGAGGAACGTTATTATGAAGCACTGAGTCAGAACAGTGAGCCATCTTTAGCCAACCATTCTGCAGAGCAGTGTTTCTTAAACTTTTGCTCTCGGGACCCCTTCCCACTTTTAAAAATTATGGAGGATCTCAAAAGAGCTTTTGTTTGTATCAATATTTACCATATTAAAAATTAAAATTGATGCATTTGTAGAATATTTATTTATTGAATCATGTAAAAATAACAATATTAAACCAATTAGATATTAACATGAATATTTTTCATGAAAAAGCCCTATTGTTTTTAACAAATAAAAAATAATGAGAAGAGTGACATTAACATTTCTGCAAATATCTTCAATAACTGGCAAATAATTTTGATTTTTGAGGACCCCTGAGAGGGTCTTGGGGGACCTCCAGGGGTCCTTGGACCATACTGTAAGCAACACTGCTGTAGAGGGCATACGGAATGGCTGTGAAGGACAGAAGGAAGAGCTGCTACCAAATAAGATAGATAAGAGGGTCCTGAGCCAGGGCCCAAAAAATAACTTGAGAAAATGTCTCAGGCAAACCTCTCCCTAGTTCACATGAAGGTAAAGGGAGGGAGGGGGAAGTACATTCAGACATGCAAGATTCTGTTCCTAGAGCTGTTATGTACAGTAAAAGTAATACCTACTTACATGCCATTGCTTTCTTAGTCTGGTCTACCTTGTAGGACTGACATATCCTTTGCAGCTCTGGGGAAATCCTACCCTCTCAAAATGGCTTATTGACCTTATGGGCCTAGTAATTTTTTCTTTCCATTTCCATGGTCCCAGCTAAAGATGGCTGAATTCCCTTCCCAGCCCCAAACTGCCAGGGTTTTCCTTACCCATTGCCTTGGTGGTGATCATATGACTGGTCCCATTGGTGCTCCCTCCCTTTGTAGAGGCCATGATATGCAGGCTGTACATCCTTGAAGGCCAAAGACCAGAGATGGTGAGGGTGTCCACAGAAGCATTCACAACAACACCTAGAGAAAAAGTTGGCAACGCTTTGCTATCATTTCAGACAGAAAGGCCTAGAAGCCAGAGGGAGGGCAGTACAACAATGGTGATGGGTGGCATGGTTCTGTTTCTTACACTCCTCTTTAAAGGTCTTTCTGTTTGCATGTTGTGGTGATAAGGTACGGCATGAACAGCACCTTGGGTAGCAAAGTCTTGGCAAAGTTAAGAAGGCAACCTGTAACCCTCAACTATCAACTATCAACTGAATAGATGATAGGGAAATCAACTATCATCTTTGACCATGCTACTGTATATTCCAACACATCTGGAAGGCACTACTTTTTTCTCTTCTAATATTAATGTCCCAAGCAGCAAAAATATTTAAAAGTGCTTAGTTATTTTTAATACAGGTTTTTACTGTCAATCAATGATCGGCAGACAGAGTAGTTTAAAAAACTAGGGTGATGGTCTGCATCTCACATGTCTCTTTTTCAGGAGATTGGACTACATGTTCTCTGAGGTCCCTTCCAAGTCTATAACTCTATGAGAAAGCTAAGATTGTGCCTGCTGTTTCCAGTGTGTATATCTAAAACTCCAAAGGAACATGTATTTTTTCTATGAATGTACTACCCTTATTTATTGCTTATAAAAAAACAAACTTCTGGAGATTTCATTCTTTGATCATATGTTTAATCAGTTCTTAATTGGGTGATGTCCTTATGACCATCATTAAAAAGGATGCCACATATCTTGACTTTTTCTTGCACTGTGCTTCAGGGATGCAAAATGCACAGGCCAAGCGGAAGGCGGGATGTCTGGTACGGTCCCTAGTCACCTCCTGACCCTTCTGCCTCCTTCCTTCCCTGTGTTGTCTCCCCAATGCCCTTCCCTGCAAATCTTTTCTAGCCTATTTCCTGCTCATTAGATTGAAGCTTATTTTTTTTCTTTTGGACTAAGTTGCTTCTGTCTATTTTTCCCTAAGTTCACTTTTTGAAAAGAAAAAATCTTATTTCTTACTGGTTCTTAAATGAGGGAGATAAATATATTGCTATAAAGTACAGTATGTTTGTAATTTGCAAACAATATATTTAGTGCTCAAGTTATGGGGAGGGAAATCTTTTGCAACTTCCTCCTTAGATTGACAAACACCAGAGGAGGAGTAAAATTGGTTTAAAATGAATTGGAGGGTCTGATTGCATGAAGGGCACTCATCCCTGAAGCACTGAGCACACCTGTTTTGGAGGACTGCCTACTTATCCATTTGGACCACACCCTTTGGGTGAATAAATCCCATCCTGGCTTGTGCCAAAGATTTCTGAACAAACTGCCTTCTTCCCCCTTCCTTCTTTCTCCATGTCACCCATCAGTTGTTCTGAAGACAAGTGTGTGGTTTTGTCTGTTGCACAATTCACTCAGCTTTAGTTGTCTTGGTGCCAGAGGCTTGGACATAAGTTTCTATTGCAGTGGAAGGAGGGGGCAGGATGGAGGGAGGAATTCTGAATCTGCCAGGGACATAAAAATATAGAACAAGCAGCAGCAATGGAAATGTTCCCAATAGGATGGAAAGAAATGTTGGTCACAGGCTGATTCATCCTAAGTTTCCTCTTGGCCCATCAGAGACAAAAGGGGCCAGAACTGGCCTAGAGGCAGCAGCTGCTCTCTTCTTAGTCAGCTGAAATCCAGTTGCAGCCAACAATAGTGATGGAGGAGCTCTGCTTTCGGGGAGAAGCCACCCACCACCATAATTGCAAAGAGTGGGCAGACATACTTCTAGCAGCTTCACTGGGATTGATCCAGAAGAGTGTGTAGCTGGTGATGAACCCATTCTGCTCTTCAATGGGGAGGGGTTCCCAACAAACTTCAGCTGTGGACACCCCAATGTTTCTGGGATGAACTTTGGGGCTGCTGGATGGAGCTGTGGAGATCAGAAAGGAATGGAAGTATGATCAACCGCAGGTCAAGGTTAAAGGGGTGCTGAGGGCAGGCGGACCCATTGGGGTAAAGAGGACAGACTAGACTTCAGCTTGCCATGAGCAGCCTCTGGAAGCTGTTCTGGTCACACCTCAAAAAGTTTAAAACTGGATGAGCAAATTATCTTCCTGATTCTACTGACTACCTACTAACAGCCTTTCATTGCCCCAGCCTCAGATAACCACATTCAGAAGTATTAATGCTAGATGGAATGCTAAAAATAGTCTGCATTCTTATAACTGTGGAAATTAAGCTGGGTATCAAGTTTAATCTGCACTGCTGCTTTTCTTCTATGCCCTATTCCTGGAACAACAACAACACCCCCCCCCAGAGACAATTAGAAATTCCCCCAGATGTACAATTCCAACCCATGAAAGTTTTGATTGAAAGTGACTTTCTACTTTGATGATGGAAGCTGAGCTGAATTTTGGAATTCCAAAGCTGTTTGGAAGAGGCACCTTTCTGCCTTGTGTAAGCTTCCACCGACTGAGGCACTCCTACGCCGTCCCTGTAGAGGGGGTAGATGGAGATATTATAGCGCTGGAAAGGCTCAATGTTTTCTGAAAGAGAGAAGGGGGAGATGTTAGTGATGATGGAAGGGCTGGAGGCGCGCCACATGCCCACCATCTGTCTTATAAGCCCTGCAGTGAGGCCGGTGCTTGCTCTACAATTGATTGTGCCCTTTCAAAATGTTACCTTTTCAAAATGCTAAACTTTTAATTATTCTTGTGAAAAAATGTTGTTACAGTTGCACGTCCTCTTAGGAGCTGGACCCCTATGAAAGCGCTGCTTAAACAGAATCAACTCTGCATCTCCTTTCACTTCCAAAAAATAGTATGCCAACAGAACACTGATGATGTTACCTAGCTGGGTCATGAAACATCTGCAAGCAAACAACCAAGCTCAGAGAGCACCTAGCAATCCACAAAAAATAATG
The DNA here is from genome assembly GCF_059951505.1 of Python bivittatus. NCBI lineage: Eukaryota > Metazoa > Chordata > Lepidosauria > Squamata > Pythonidae > Python > Python bivittatus. Next base: position 4,095,886 of record NW_028277032.1, read on the forward strand.
TGCGGATATTTATTTCACTTGCATTCGATGCTTTGTGGCCAGTCACGTATTAATGAATGAATATGCTGCCAAACACACGAGGCATGTAATGCACTCAGATGTTGCACAGTTCTGGTATCTGCAAGAAAGGGAAGATGGGCGGCATTCAGCACGTCAAGGCGCCTTGCCGTCAGAGCACGTTGTAGAAAGGGGTTCTGTAGCCAGAGATGCCACCAGGTTTAAGAGCGCTTCCTCTCCCTCAGCGTTGCTGTCCGCCGGCCATTTCTCTTCTCCGTCTCCTCCATCTCACCTTCCTTCTGCTTGAAAACCTTTCTGCTGTGGATCCCACTACGCACCTCCCTTCCAGCCCCTGGGCTTGCTGGCTGGCCCAACGAGAGGAAGGCTGTGATGGCCTGTTGGAAACTGCAGCCCTCCGGGTGCCGTGGGGATACTTCCCTAAAGCCAGCCGGGAATCTTGGCTCTAGGACGGCTTCCTAGGCAGCTAGGCAGCTCCGGAGAGGAGGACTTCAGTTCTCAGCATTCTTGGTACCTCTACACATTCGGAGTGTGCCCAGGCTGGGAGTCCACTGTGTTTTTAAAAGGTGTGTGTATGAAAATTAAATAAATAAAATAAAATGCTGCCGCTTGGATACAGCTTTTGGCCGGCCAACGTGTTGTGTATTGTGTTGCCACAGTGACCTATGCTTTGCCTACAGCCTTGGTATAATGGATATCACACATAACTCAATAGCAGTGGAAGTAGCATAAACAAAAGTTGCAGCTGAAAGTAACAACTTTTTCAAATGAGTCCTTAATACAGTGGGATGAAGATCACACCAAGTGTTCCTAGTTTGCTTACATCTTTCTGGACAAATGGGGACCCAAGCTGTCATGGACAGGGGATTATCTCACTGTTGCCGGAGTGCAAACCCGTGGGGAAGACCTGTAGAATTCATCTAAGTCAAGGTTTCTGAGTAAAAAGGACCAGTTTGGGTACAACCATTGGCCCCTACATTTGAAGATAAACAGAGCCGGTTAACAAAGCAACATGGTGTTTCCACCTGGTCCAGATCTGGCTAGGGTTGTGCTAGTCTGATCCTTACAATAAAACTGGGAAATCCTGGCCATAAACGCCAAAAGAAGATTTGCCTTGGCTCCTCAGTGGTGCTGAGAGTGAAAATGCTCCCTCTTCCCTTGTCAGTGGATCACCTTGGATCAGGGTTTGTGTGATGCTTCCGTTGTGCAGCTTTTTCCATTCAATGCTGTAGTCCCCTGCCGCAGAGGTCACTCTGTGCCACTCAATAATGTAGCCGGTAGCCGGGGTCCTCGGAGGATCCCACCACAACTGGAAGCTCTTCTCACTGTGTGGGAAGGCCTGGATCCGGAGCACAGGCTGACCTGAGAAGCACATCAGAGAACGGGGCGGAAATGGTGAGAGTGGCGAAGGAAAGGAAATGGCTGGAAGAAGCAAGGAGTCTGTAAGGGCTGCCTCTTCAAGTAGCTTTGCCATAAAAGCTGGAATTTCCTCTGAAAACTGCGCCATGTTAGGCTCCTCAGATTGTGAGAGATCTGCAGAGAAATCTCCAGTCACTGGGGGGGGGGGGTGGATGGTGACCGGGCACTCAGGTGATGTTTTGGGTGAACTCCCTCCCATGGGCCCTGCTGGGAAACAGACTGGGCTGCTTGAAATCTCTGGAACAGCCTCCCTCTGGAGGCCCCCACCCTGATGACGTTATGGACGTCCTTGAAAACTGGCTCTTCCCTCAGTCTTGCCTGGGGGGTGGGAAGTCGGGTAGCTATGGAGCCCTGGCAGTTGTTTTTTGCTGTCAGTTTGGTTTCTGTTCTCAATGTCTATGAGCTGTTCCTAATTTTTATTCTTCTTGCTTGTAAAGTGTAAGCCACCCAGAGCCATTTGCAGTCAGGCAGCCTCTAAACAAACAAACAAACATTAGTGAAAAAGGGCCTATTTAGACCACTGATTTACTACTGCAAGCTGTTTAAGTGACACCTACTTAAATCCCTAATCGGTTCCCCTTTGGCACTTCAGATATTTCCTTAGCAACTATGCAAGGGTGGAGTCTTGAACACTTCAGTTCCCATCTGGGTTTAGCCATATGTCAAAACTCACTTATCAGTGAGTAGGTATGAGGTGTTGAAAGAACAATAAATCCTTGTGGATTGAACCACCCGTCGCCCTTGGTGCATCCTCAGGTCCACGCTTCAGTGGGCTGGAGAAGCCAGAAAGCCCAGCTCTTTCAGTTCAGGCACCTCAAGCTGAGCTCTCTGCCGTAGCCCACCATCTGTAGAACACCTGTGGGCTTGGGGAGGTGGGAGCTATGGAGGGAGAGCTTGGGTCTTTCTGCTGCTGGGCTGGGAAGTGGCAGACACAGAGAGAGGGCCTGTGTGGGGAAGGCCAGACTCTTCTGTTCCCACACCAGAATGGCCCTTGAGGAGAAGGCCCAGGACCTGAGGGGGCCTGCCCGGCACCAGCCTGAAGTGGCTACTAGGTGCTGGGCTAGACCCATTCCCTACGGGTCATCTGACTTTGCCTCCAGTCTACTGGATAACCAAGGATAACCAATTGTGTCTGGTGTTAGATGCTATTGGCTTAAAGGGAAAACACCTCTTTTGTGTGACTTAAGGCTGCCTCTATTATGGATGAGGTATTCGATGAAGGCAGTCATGAGGACATGGCAGAGCATGTTTGTCTCCAGCTTAGATTTATGTGGGGAAAAGCAAGTTCCTAATTGTTAAAGAATGCATCCTAACTGATTGCAATCACCCAAAAGCCCATGTACCCTCTAGGAAGATGGACTTGCTTCGAAAGAAGAAGACCGTGCTTCCTGTTTTGCCTCTGCTCCTTCTCATGCGTTGTGCAATTGTTCCCTCCCATAAAGCAAATGGTAGAGGAGCTCCCACACAGGGCCCTGGGAAAATTGGTACTTTGCTTTTCCTTGGGCCTTTTTTCATTTGTACCTGGTTGTGGCATGAACATGCCCAGGAAACCTCTTTTTTCTGCAAAGGACTCAGAACACTGCCTTCATCTTGTCCCCAGCCCATGCCAGAGGCAGTCGTCCTTGGCTGTTCCAGTCTTAAGCAGGAATGAGCTACAGCACTTTTGATGTAGGTGCAACCTGAGTGCTTTGCAAAGTGCCTGATCGGTGTTAAAGATGGCTGGCCCCTAGGCAGCCCAGCACCTCCTAGGCACTCGAGGCAGGAGCAAGCACGCCCGTCTCTGGCTCCTCAGCACTTTTTTCCCAGGGATCTCTGCCGGCTTTGGGTAGAGAGAGCCTGGTTCTTTTGCACCAGCTTCTTTCCCTGAACCCATCTGGTCCCCTCTAGAAATATCCATAGTCCAGAGCCTGGATTGTCTCAGACAGCAGCTGACCGATACAGGTGGTTGTGTGGGGAAGCAGGAGAGAGCCAGCTCAACCCTCTCTGCCCCGGTCAACTGTTGTTCATTTGCTTCTGAACACGGGTTTAGGGCACTTCAGGAATGGTGCTAAATCCATGTCCGGGTTTGGCTCAAGGTTTTTGCATATGTGTGTTTAAAGGGAGCCTGACAATATTTTGGATGTGGGTTTAACTCTATTCCAGGGGAGAAACTCCTTTTGAGCACACCTGTGCTTAATCTAAGCCTCACTACCTACTTCCAATTTAACAACTGTTAAATGTGATCCAACAGATCACAAGAATGCCCATGAATTGCCTGTCTCAGGTTGCACAGCAGAAGCAGTCATGCACCGCCTGGGAAAGATTGTCCTTCCCCAAAAAACTCAAAATACGGCTACATTAACAACAGAAAGCCAGTCTGATGTAGTGGTGAAGGCATCAGGCTACAAACTGTGAGACCATGAATTCTAATCCTGCTGTAGACACGAAGCCAGCTGGGTGACCCTGGGCCAGCCCCTCTCTCTCAGCCCTGGGAAGCAGGCAAGGGCAAACCACTTCTGAAAATCTGCCAAGAAATCTGCAAGGACTTGTCCAGGCAGTCGCCAGGAGTCAACACTGACGCAAAGGCACGCATGCACGTACACAAAGAAGTTAACACATTTCTAATCCTAAAAGAAAATCAAATTGAAAACACTCAACGCCCAGGGATTAAGTTCTCATAGAGATTGAGAAAGAAAACATCCCATTTTTCAGTGTCCTCAGCACCACACAGAATGATGGCATACCACAAATTCAGCTTTATAGGAAACTGACACACACCAATCAAACGTTAAAAATCTGCGGCCACCACCCTCGGCCCACAGAATGAGCCGCATAAGAGCCCGCATCCACGGGCTCCGGACACCCCGCAGCTCAGCACCACTCCGAAGGGCAGAATTTAACCACCTCCAGAATAGACCCAAGAACCACTATCCCCCCAATTTCATAAAAAATGCACAAAACAAAGAACAGAGAGAATGACTATACCACTAATGCTGCCGTGCATAAAAAGTGCATCAGAACAGACTGGTGGGCCCCACCCAATGGGGATCAAAGTGGCCCAGAAAACCCCTGCAAATTCTGTGCAGAGCCACAGACTGCAGCGCCCCCCCCCCCCCGAGCCAATATCATGTGCAAAGTTTACTGCCTGGGACGAACAGGACAGCAGCTACAACAAGAATTAAGGGACACAAAACTGCAATAAGGAACCAAGACTACAGTATAAATATTTAACAGCCACCCAGATGGTTCAAACCAATCACCTTCGACTGCCAGAGGATTCCTAGAAGCCTGGTGTTCAGATTAACAGAGCCACTGAGGGGTACCATCTACTACCGGCCGGGCACCTGATCTAAAACACCAGCCACAAACAGGCGAAGGAGGATCATTCAAGAGGGAGGCGGCGCTTCCATCCTCAAGACCAGCCGCTTTGATTTTCAGTCATGACTGCTTTGCTAGCTGACAAATTCTGCGAGAAAAATTCTGGAGATCTCTCTGGTTGGGAAAGGCTGCATTATATGATCTGAAACTTAGTTATTCTTCAAATTTTATACTTCTATTTTTTTGATATTCACTAATTCAATATGTATTTGGATAATGTCTGCATAAAAAAAGATACATTCATGAGAAATTCAGGGAAAATTGGTTGTCAAAATTCTGCGCATCGAGCAAGGTTTCAAACAAAAATGTGTATGTTTGGGGAAATATGAAAATAGAGACAAAGATTTAAAAAAAAGACCTCAAATAAAATAAACTGTATGTCAGATTCACAAAAACGAGACACTGAGCCAGTCTAGTTCCTACCTTTTTTCTCCAGCAAGAAGATTTCTGTGGGTTGAGATGCACCTCTAGAGTTGTAGGCTGTGAGATAAATCCTCTGGGTTCCCGGTGGCACCGAGAACGTGCACTGCCTCTCCGTGGTGTTGCAGAGAGAGAGGGGGCTCTCTCCATTGTGCTGACGGGTGCCCAGCGCTGCCCAGTATCCCAGGATTCTGCCATTGGCCTCGTCTGGCCTCATCGGCTGTAGAACAAGATAAGGGCGGTTGGCTGGCTGGCTGGTTGGTTGGGTAGAAATGAAACGTATCTGCAGCTCGTCCAGTCTGCATTCATCCAGCACGCTTGACCAGATTAGCAAAAGAGCTAGGGTTTGTATTTGAACTAACATTAGTTTTAACTGCAGCCAGTTCTTTTGTGGCTCAGCATGTTTTGAGAGTCCAGCACATTTGGGCTACTTGGTATGAACCAAGACTGGAAATGGGCTAGTGCAGTGATAAGGCTGCACGGCTCTCTCCCCGTCCTTTGGGTCACCTGGTGACGAGGCTGAGCACTCCTCGTCGTGCGTCTCCTCACAAGGGCAGCTCTGCAACGCGCCTGCTCTGGTGTTCTGCCAGGGGAGGCCCCGACTTACCTTCCACAGCAACCGCACTTCAGTCCCCTTCCCTGACTCTTGCAGTTTCCACCAGGCATCCAGTTTTCCTGAAGGCGCTGAGGGGAAAAAGAGGCTTCAGGACCGTCGGCACTTTGTGTCTGGCCCTGTTCCTTTAAAGCAAGCGAGCTCCGCAGTCCAGAAAAGTGAAGACAGCTCAGCTTCCACTGACTTCAGATCCATGCAGAGATTGTGGCGGGGCAACAGTTCAGAAGCTGTTTGCCATTGCTTCCTCCTGGAACTTTTTGCTAGCTTCCCAACTTATTTTGCCACACTGGGGCTTCCCAATTACTTCATGTCACGTCCTGCTCTGCTTTTCAAGATCAGCTAAAGCTGGCCGGGAGCTCCATAAGCTTCTATTCAGAAGCTCCTCCCACCCCCAGTCCCTCCCTATACATTTGATCGTAAGCAAACTTTATGATATAATCCTACACTGGAGCATTGTTTTCTATTTCACTGAAACGATGCACTCTGCACGTGGCCAGAGGAAGTTGTTCCCCAACCCCTACAGGCCAAATCCTGACATGAGAATCTGCCTTGGAGGCTGAACTGTCCTGATGCCCTGGTTATCCTGGCGACTTCAGAGGCTGGGCTATCTGTGGGGGCCACAGGACTCTGCCATTTCCCACCTTTCTCGTGTGTGGTGAAGAGCTTGGCTGGGCTCCAGTCGCTCCAGCTGCTGCAGTTGCTCCAGCTGCTGAGAGGGAGGATCCTGCAGCGCATCTGGAAGTGGTAGCGGCTGCCAAAGAGGAAGCCGCATTGCTGGATCTGCCGGTGGCGGGTGGTGATATTGTGGACCTGGGACAGAAGGGAGAGTTGGAGAAGCAGCCCACGGAAAGGCCCCTCCCCTTGCCCCCCTGCCCACCGGGCACTCGAGCGTTACGGGAAGAGGCCAGAAATGCTTTGACTGAAAAGGCTCTTTGGGCCTCAGCACAGCATGGCTGTCCTGGGAGACAGAAAAGGACAGTGCCAAGGTGGTGCGGAGGGCTGCCGGCAAAGAGCTTGGAGTGCGAAGAAGGGCGTTGGGGGCAAGGCCAGAAGCGACAGCCGTGCCAAGGGGGCCTTGACTGCGCACCCGGAGGGGTCCTGTCGGCAAAGCTGTTCTGTCGCCAGGGCAAGGGGGTACTCACGAGGCTCCACTCCGGGCTGCCTTCCACCTGGTAGCGCAGGTCACACACCTGACCCATGTGGTCGCTGCCCTTTGCTGCTACCCATGCCACCAACACACAGTCGGTCTCCTTGGGCACGGACCGGATGTCCTGGATGGCCGGGGGCTCCAGCAAGGCTGGAATGAACAACGTGGGGTGGGGAGAGCCTTGTACTTGTGCATATTGAGAGTGCTTTAATGCTAACCTCCAAACATATTCCAAGGGCAGTGAGTAAGAAGAGGAAAGCACCGCCCAAGATATCGAATTAAAAGGCAGCATACATTAAACAGCAACGGGAAACAGCCTTTTGAGAGGGAGGGGCTTCTCCCAAGTGCTGAGAAAGTTGGCACCTCATTCCTGGCAGGCATCGGCACCAATGACACCACAGGGGTGTCCATCAGTTGGGCCAAAGGTGAGGTCTTGGCTCTGTAGGGTGATCTGGAACAGATTTTCTCCCCACCTTCACCCCTGGAGAGCACAGGTGGGTCAAAACGTGTCCTGCTCCTGAACTCTTGGCTTTAATGGAGTTCTACCCTTTAAAGGATGAAGAGAGGACAACCCAAAAAAGGTGCGTGCCAGTCAGAAAGGTATCATTGTCATTGGCTATTTATATCAGATGCCATGGGAGAGAGGAAAGGGGACCATCCAGAGGTTGCCTGGCAATCAGTCCGCCTCCTTTCTCCCCAGAGGTGCGTTTTTTGATTGAGGGGGGATCAGGTCCCTCTCCCTGGGCAGTGGGCAGTCCTCTTGTGCTGAGTGGCTTGAAAGGAGCTCCCTTCCTCCCAGAGGGTGCAGGGAAGAAGCGGGTACTCCGGGAGGGACTGAAGCCCTTCATTTGCCTTCCAGGCAAGCAACCCTCCTTCTCACATTTGCCTCTGAATGAACATGCTGTATTTCTACTCCCCCTGCTCTGGATTCACAGACACCTCTGAATTCAGCCCCATTGGCAAGAAAAGGGGGCAGGCAGACCTGCCCTGCTGACGGCACGCACCTAAATTCATGGGGTCTGCACACAAGGGGTCAGAGGTCACCGTGCCCAGGGCGTTTTCCACAGACACCCAGAAAAGCATTTCTTGATGCAGCGGGAGGTCCGAGCGCTGGATAGTGCAGGAGGGCTGGCCGGGTTCGGGAACGCAGTCTGGGATGGAGGCCAGGGGCTTACACTCCTTCGAGCTCCTGAAAGACCAAGAAGAGCGTATCGGCGGAGGCTCGAGAGGTGCTGTGCCCACACCGAGGGCAAGGCCCTGTCGAAGGGAAAGCGCCACCCCTTGCAGACTCCTATTTCGAGGAACTAAATTAAGCCACAGATTCTCAGCTCTGATTTTTTACAAGTCAAAGGTCAGAAAGCATTCCTGGGAATGGAGAGAAACAGACGGCCCCCTCCTCCCCCTTTGGCCCTAGCCTGACCGCCAGCCCTCCCGTCCTGTCCTTACCGGAACCCCTTCAGGGCGACGCGGGTTGGGAGGAGGCTGTCCTGCCCAGGGTCCCACTGGCACGCCAGGGTTTTGGAGGTAATGTTGAAGATGCAGGTGAGGTTCTGAGGCTGGGATGGAGGGTCTGCTTGGCATCCGCGTGGCATTGAGAAGAAAGAAGCAGGGAAACGTTTTCAACATTGGCAACGTTGCGGGCGGGGGAAAGTTCCGCGGCCTTGTTGAACCCAGACCGGATCTTTGAGAGCTAGGTTTTATACGTGCCAGCGTTTTTTCTATAGCATACAGCATTCATCAGCGAGAGCAGAGGTGGGGCGGTTTATACAGCCACCCCTTCGGCTCCTGGTGGCAGCAACTGAAGGCAGGCATTCTGCTCTGCTGAATACAGGCAGTTTGTTAGGACGGGGGATCTGTTGCTAAGTTCAGTTTTCGGTCTACTTGGAAAAACACACAAAATGCCTTTGCATGGCATGACTTGGAAGACATTTCACTAACTTAGGAGATTTACTTGCGGCCAACTGTTGAACATTGATTTCAGCTCTACTGAAGGAAGAAATTATTATCCAGCACTTTATCTGGCATCTCCCTAATCTCTGATGGGTGTAGCTTGGCTCATTTGCTGAAGCCACCTCAAACATCATCATCATTTGAATGGCATTCCTTAAATGCTGTAAAAATGGGGTTTCCAGGGATTTGCTTAGAATGAGATCACATCACACATCAAACCAGTGGTTCCCAACGAGGGCAATTTTGAGATGTGTAGGCTTCAACTCCCAGAATTCTTAGCAATGACCATATTGGCTGGGGGATTGTGGGAGTTGAACTCCATACATGACAAAGTTGCCCAGATTGGGAAACACCCAGTGGGGCGATGGTAAGAGCTGTCTCTGCCAGCTCCATTGCCGCCATCAGGCTGAGGTGCTACCTGCAGAACAGCCGATCAGCGCACTGGGCATGGTAGTGCAGCTCTGCTCTCAGCCAAATTGCAATGCTCCAGAAGAATGAGCTGCTGGTGGCTGTGAGCCTACACGCTGGATCCCGCGTGTGGCCGGCTCTTTCTCGCTTTCTCCGGCTGCCGGTGTGTTCCTCGGCTCAGTGCGATATTTAAGGAACCGAACGTGCCGGAAACAGGTTGCCAGTCCAAGAGGGAGAGTGTCTGGGGGGAGAGGGAACGTGTCCTTTTCTACATCACTATTCTTGGGAAAAGTCTCCAAAGGGAGGGACCCCCGTTTGCCTGGCCCCTTTCAGAATAGCAAAGATGGGGCTGCTGTAGGATTCTGCTTCTAACGCAGATGGGCTCGCTGCTTCTGTTCCTGTGTCTTTGGCTATCAGCAGGAGCCAAAGTCTGCAGGGTGTAGGTGGTGGCTGCAAAGATGTCATCAAAACTCCTTCACGGCCACCATTTGGACTTTTTTGATCACACCCTTCTCATAAGAGATTTTGGTTTTAGTGTTTGATGATTAATTATATTATTGATTGAAAGTTGCCTTTTATGAATCTTAAATAAGCAGCATAAAGGTTTCTTTATAAACACTGCACTGGGCACACACCCTACTTTTGGTCCTTGCAATGAGACTTACATCCAGCCTGGATCTGGGTGAAGTTCATAACCTGTGGGATGCCATGTTCCAGCACACAACAGCTCAGGGAGGTCACAGGTTCCTTGAAGGGGCCAACGGTGATGTTGGAAACTTCCACTCCATTGCTGAAGCTGTACTGGGGTGCCATAAGTTGTTTGTTGCCCATTTTCCAAATCATCTGGGTTTTGCTGTCCTTCGTAATGGGGCAGTGGTTTCTCCAAATGGTACAAGAAGCTGTGACGTTTCCTCCCAAGACGACAACTGGGGAGTCGACGGTCAGGTGGCTGCAGGAGAGGGACCCTGCTGAGGAGGGAGAAGAGGCTTGGAAGCAATGCGTGGCATAGCTGGGGGCTGCCAAAAGTGGCAGCCTGCCCCAGTTTCCCAAGGCTACCCCAGCTGGAGCCCACTAGCACCCACCTCCTGGCAGCCAAAGGAGGAAAAGTGCGCATCCCAGCAGGTGTGTCCGGGGATCCCACGCACTTGCCATGATCTGGCTCAGGCAACGTAACGTTTAAACCTGTGGTTGACAGAAACAGACATTCAGGCAGCTCCCAGCCCTTTGCCCCAGGGCACACCCGTTGTGCGGGATTCGGTTGGCTGGGAACACGGATGGCCACTTGGAGCTCAGGCGTGACTGACTGTGGGGCCTCAAAGAGGAAGGTGGCAAAGGCTTGGATTTCATCCTCTTTTGTATCACACAAAGGCGCATTGGCGCCTTCTTGACAACATCCTTGGCTTCTTGGCTGTGGCGTCAAGTTTCAGGTATGCTAAACATACTGTTAATTTTGTGCTTGTGCATTCTGGGGTTTGCAACAAAAGAATAAAAATTATTTGTAAGCCGTTACAAATCAGACTGTAAGCCATCAAACTGTAAGCCATTTGATAATCCTCAGTATTTCAGGTATTTTAAACAGCAACATTTCTGTAATGGGAAAAGAAGCGTCCCGCTAATTCAGCATTAATCAGTCTTAAGCCTTTTGCTTATAAATACTGATAGAGAGAAAACAGAAAGCAAAGCATAAGATTTCCTGTAAAGTTTAGTAAAAAGGGAACAGTGAATCATTTTATTCAGAGTTTTATCAAAAACCAAGAGCACTGTTAAATTTATTAATGCCCATGATATCTACATTTCTTGAGATCAACAAAAGAATGTCAAGTATGTAGAAAGGGGGTTGGTTTCTTAACCGCTTTTAATTTAAGCAAATGAAATCTCATCCCTGCTGCCTTCCCAGCTTTTAAAGATTTATTCCTGGAGGGCGATGAGCAGAATGGCCTCAGAACTCAGAAGTGGCCGTTCACCTTTGTTTCTTCTGCTGTGACACTTTTGTGATGTTTTATTGAAATCTCCTTTCTTGTAATTTGGGCCTGTTTGTTTGAGTACTTCTCTCTGGAGCATCAGAAAACAAATGCTTTCCATGCTGTGTGTCTTTAGTGAGTGAACAAGGACTTTAATATAGTCACAGAACGATCTCTACTCTAGGCTAAACGTATCCAACTCTGCCAGCTTTTCTTCGTGACACTATATTTAAGCCTTGATCCTTCTTGTCTGAATGTTTTCCAGCTTTTTGGCATCAACATGTAGCCCCTAAAGCTATAATGAACCCTCCAGGGAAAGACCAAGCAGAATACATACTACTGTACCATAACTTCACACGGCAGGCTCGTGTTTAGCTTATGGCCTCTTAAAAGCTCTCCAATCCTTTGACATGATCTGGTGCCAAGCTAGGTGTCACCTATCCTATACACCTGGGCTGAGTCTTCCCACTGAATGCAGGATTTTGCCTTTATCTCTGTGGATCGTCACGTTGTCAGCTTGGTGATCATCTCAGAGATCTGGGCTGTTTGAGGCATGTTTCAGGGATGAACCAAATCAGAAAGACTGGCCTCTCCCACTGCCCAGAGCAGAATGGATCCGCAGACGGGGCTCAGAGATGTGGGTTGAGAGAAACCAGCACCTAAAGGGGCTAATAGGTGCCAACTGATCTCCCCCCCTGGAGTCACCTGACTGCGATGCTGACTGAATAGTCAGTGAAGCAATCAGATTGCACCTAGGGCAGAACTAATTTAAAGTGTTCATTAAAGATAAATAAGGAAATGTGACGGGAGAGTCTGACAGAAGGGCCACAATAGAGGAACTGAAGTTTGGTATACCTCCTGTTATGTGTATCTCCATGTGTATATGCGGCACTGGACATTTCAAGCTGCTTTCCATTGGAAATACAAATGTTAATTAAGTAAATCAATCAGTCGTTACCAAAATATGGCCTCAGTGGGAGGTTGGGAACGATGTCTTGGATCGCTCCCCCATGATGAGGTTCTTCAGCAGCTGCAGGACTGTTGCACTATGGTGACTAGAAGGGGGCTCATGATGCACTGGGTGGGTGACTGGCAGCATTTGCGTGCAAGGAAGGGAAGGGTCTCTTCCCCCATCAGTGCTTGAGGTGTGAAACGTGAATTCAAGGCAGCCCAGGCCCCAAGAAAGCTTCCAGCCAGAGGAGGTGTGCACATGTATCATGGGAACCTGAACCACAGGCAAATGGGTGGACTGGATCAGAGCACTGCTCTGTGGCATGTTTCACAAGGGGCAGCTCGCCCTGCACCTGCCTGGCACACTTGCTGCATGGATGCATCATGGCCATTGTAAGGGGCTGATATCTGGCACGGAGGCTGCTATGAAAATGCCAGCCATGCTGCAAGAGAGGATGGAGGGTGGATCAGTGGCTGGCCTTTGCCAGCTGTAGGCGACCTGATGCAACCCCATTACGAGCTGATGAGCTGCAACCTCCTGGGAACACAGGCTGGACACGGGCTACCTTGGAGGGAAGAAGCTGAACTCCTGGAGCAAAGCGATGGGCTGTCGTTTTGCCTGAAAGTGAATGCTACGTTGCTGGGATTTTGAAGTGGGAAGATGGCCCACTGGGTTACCCTGTTGCTGAGTAGAAAAGTAATGGGAATTTGACTGCTAACTGGAAGGATCAGCCCTTCCAGCTTAGAGCGACCTGGAAAAAGGTCTGTCTGTCTGTCTGGAAGTATGACTGGGATCTCTCCACGTAGGATCAAGAGCAACTTTTCATCACACTCCCCCTTGAAAACACTGTCAAATTTAGCCTCTCCCCACCCCCGTTCTGCCTTTGGAACAGTAGCCCCCAGGCTGGAACCAATGCAAGGTCCCTCAATGGTCTGCCTGGGTTTGGTGATCTTGCAAGACCTCCTTCCAGGCTGCCCCTTCGCAGCCATTTTAGTTACAATCTGGCTGCCTGGCATGCAGCCCCACCACCACATCCCAACGTGGCTGTGGCTGTGGCTGTGGCTGTGGCTGTGGCTGTGGCTGTGGCTGGGCACCCCAGCAGGTGCGACCCTGCTGAACCCCTGCCATCGGGCAGCTCCTGAACCTGGGCACCCTTTGGGGGCAGCTGCAGGCAAAAGGCAGACGTACACGCTAGCCGGCACATGGCTACATGCTGTATGCAGCCACTGCACGTAAGGTAATGCGACAGGACCCTGCGAAGATGAAAGAGGCCGGGATGCCCAGCCCTTACCTTAGGCGAGCTCAGGTTCCAGAACTCGAGAACTCATCCACCAGTGGGCTGCCCCACTTCCCCTAGCAGAAAAATGATCCTCCCGACACAAAATGCTGTCGTTATTCTCCCTCTGAGCAAGGTGATTGCAAAATGCTTCTCAAAGCTTTTATCTGCCCAACTCTCAGGAAGGAAGGAACTCTGTGGCTGACCAGCTCGCACACAGGGCACACGCACTGCACAGGGGGACGAGGAGAGGCAGCCCTCCGTCAGCTGCCCTCCCTCCAGGCTTTTATAGAGCCTGGCCCAGCGTCGCCGTCATCGGTGGAGCAATCAACACCTTTGTTGCCCCCACACGCTGGGCCTGCTCAGAAATTGTGAGAGCCACGTGCGGGTGGGTGCCACGTGTCTGGCGTTCAGGATGGGTTAGAGTCGTCCTTTTCCCCTTTAAAAAAAGTCCAATATTTGGCAGAGATTAAAAATGTGATAGATAACTTGGTTGGGTTCACGCAACACACTCAACCAGGACAGGTCTGGATCCACCTGAGGCATTTGCGCATTACGCCGGCTCTGTTTGTGTTAACTGGAAAGGTTTTTCTCTCTCTTAGATGTTGGGTGAATCTGGTCCCTCCGGCTAAACTAATGGCCCCGAGTGCTGTGTCTCGCTCTAGAAAAAGGGTTAATTCAGGAACCCGGTTGAGTATGTTGTGTGAATTCAGCCCCTCATGCCCTCACTGAAGAACCCAAAGCTGCCACTCAGAGGGAAGATGCAAACCTGCCCCTTGGCAGAAGGGGGGAAGGCAGAAGGCCTGCCGTGACAGGGACGGGCCAAAGCCACCGTGGCTGCGGAGGTCAGAGAGGAGGGCCGAAGAGGTTCTCCCCCTCCTGGGCAAGCACACGGGGACAGTTGTGCTCAGACTGAAGGAGAGCCCAGTTTACAGTTTGGAGGGGTGCAGAGAGGGGACAGAGCCCCGTCTACTTTATTTTGTCTGCCCTGCCTCTCGTAAGGGCCTCAGAGCAGATGTTTCTTTCGTTGGGATGGGGCGTGATTGTGAAAACAAGCCTATTGCCCAATTCCACACTACTGACAAATAGTGTCACTTCCTGAGTAAGAGGGTGTTTGTTACATAATTTGGTGGTATGCTCATTGCAGGCAGGAATGGTTTCCTCTGTGAGAAAAGAAGCTAGTCCTCACTGATCACTCCTCTGGGCTAGACATACAGTCATCTGGTGCCCTGGCCAGGGAAGAGTCAGGCCTCATATAAGAACTTCAGGACAGACAGTACTTTTGGATGGTCATTTACGCGGAATCATATTCTTCCCAAAATATCATGGATCCAGGGTTCCATGGATCAGATTTTTATAGGAGCAGATACACCAGACTTTGAGCCAATCTCTCTTATAACCATCTTTCATTGAAGCGGGGGAAAAAACAAAAAACAGGCAGCAGAACAGAATGCTGGAGAAATGGGCTAACTGTTGCCCCTAACTATTGCCAAACTGAAAAAAGAACGCACATGCAGAAAATTTTCAGGTGCTTTCTTTTCCATAATTTCACAGAGAGATTTCTGTGAGTTGAGGTTCTACATGGGACCTTCAACATCATTGGAGGAGAAATACCCAGGAACCTGAAGGGCAGAATCAGTCAATTTCCAGGCCCAACCTGAATCTCAGTCTAGTAGTCTAAAACCCTACCTCACTCACTGATTACCTTTGAAATTTAGGGGTGTACAGAAACCATGGACTCCATTGATCTGATCTGCTCCAAGTCACTCTAGAACTCCTCTACTCCTACTTATCCTGGGACATAATGATTCATAGAAATTGCTGTAGAGATTTTTGAGGTATATTCTTTTAACTCTGATTTTTAAAATGTGCTCAAAACTTTTTTTCCGGCATAATGAGATATAATGCTTACAGAAATTTAATGGCTTTTGTGGGCAATGTTAATCTCTTGAGGGTGTGATGTAGAGGCCATGGACAATCTCTCCGAGTCTTGAGTACAACCCTCAGAGGAGTCCAAAAGTTCTTGACAATATTTAATGTGACAGAAGGGAAAAATGATTAAATCTTTGGCTGAAGTAATGAAGTCTGTACTTAATTTTCATAACAATGTAAATGTAAATAAAACCAAATATAGTTTTTTCCTGGCCCTACTTGCTACTTTTTGGAATGCAGTGAAAGGCTGAGGTCATCCTTCCAAACTTTCCAATAGATTTACCACCAATTTTCAAAGTAGAATTTTTCCAAAGAGTTATATATTCATGAGTCTCATTATCAAAACTCCACCTACATCCCAATATGGCCCCAAAATTTCTCACCAGTCACATTCCTGCAAATTGTCTACAATATGTTGTTCCAACCACTTGCCATGATTGCAAAGGAAATAGAAACAACAGCTTTCCAACTGAGCCCATAAGACCCCATAAATATTCAACTGTGTTTCATTCTACAAACAGGTGGCTGATAAAATATTACCCCAATGATATTTTTGTAAGATAAAGCCACCTTTCTCTCAGTTTATTTAAAGAAAACCTTGGCTATCCACTGTCCAAATAAATTTCCTGAATAACATCAATCCAAAGAACATAGAGCTCGAATTCTTACCTTCTTCTATTGTCACAGGTTCTACTGAAAATACGTTTCTTGGAGTTTTCTGGAATGTGATGTAGAGGCCATGGAGGAAAAAAAGTGATTTTTGTATCTCAAATCTATTATATTCTAAGATTAATTTAGTTAATCAATTTATTTCCATCCTGACAAGATGAATATACCAGATGGATAGATTAGTTCCACTCGTAGGAAGTGGTCCTGGAAGAACCTAGATACCAAGCCATAAACGGCTTTATGGGTCAAAGCCAGCATTTTGAATTGTATCCAAACATTTACTGCCAATGCAGTCTCTGCAGGACTGGAATTCTTTGCCGCTAACGGCTCCCAACCAGAGAGCCACTGCAGTTTATACCAATGGCAGCTTCCAGGTAGTCTTCAAATGCAGTCCCATGTATACCGTATTGCAGTAGTCTATTCTAGAGGTGATAAGGTTGAGGGTAACAGTTGCCTTAACCCTAATTTTCCCCCAACCCCAGGGAGGTATTGACCTCCTTCTGGCCAGGCATGAGAAGAACACTTCGGGTTGTACTCATTCCTCAGATCATCCAATCCACTTCCTCAGAATCAACACTATCCCAGATAACTCTGCAAGGCACTACCTTACTCACCAACCCTCCTCATGCAGTCTAGGCCAGAGTGTGCGTGAACCATTTTAGTTGGAAAAGCTGGCTGGATGATTTTGGCCAGTCTCTCTCTCTCAGCCCAACTCACCTCACTGGGTTGTTGTGGGGAAAATAGGAGGAGGAAGGAGGTATATTCACCGCCTTGAGTTATTTATAAATCAGGTGGAATGCACTCCTGGAATTCAGCCAGATCATTGGGATGGATGATCCTGTTCCCATCTCGCAGAGGTGCTTGTGACCGCTGAAACCAGCGGGTAATCTGATCACAGCAAAGGTCTAATTCTTTTGTCCTCTGCTAACACTAACGCTAACGCTAACCCTGACCCAGGGTTAGGTGAATACTACAGCTAACATATGGCCACCTGTGCAAGCTTGGACTTGAGATAATCTAAGACAAGTGTGTGGTTGCCATGAATTCCTGAGCCTTCCCAAGCCCTTCTCAGCATGGGGATTGAGGTCCCTTAGTACTGAAGGCCAAGGGAACTTCATGCCAATCCAAGATGAGGTGCGGGGACTCAGGATGGGATCATTCCATACTTTAAGGTAAGTGGCTCCACTCTATAGGACCCTTCTTTTTCATATCACCCAGTATGACAAACAGGCATTCAAAAACCCTGACCTACAAAAAAGGACTCCTAGCAACCACCAATCTGCCCCAATTGATTATTGTCAAATTCCTCCCCAATGGACTTTGAAGTAGGATAGAAAGAGTTGATCTTTTTGAAATCTGGTGTTGAAGAAGACTCCTGAGAATACCCTGGACAGCTAAGAAAACAAATCAATGGATCATTGAACAAATCAACCCAGAGTTCTCACTCGAAGCACAAATGATCAGGCTTAAATTATCCTACTTTGGACATATTATGTCCAAATAATATTGGTTTATTTAAATAAATATTTAAATATTTGATAAAGGTTGTAATGCTGGGAAAGGTGGAAGGAAAGACGATGATCAGCAGCAGGGTGGATGAACTCAGTTACGGCAGCAATGAGTGCACCATTAGAAGACTTGAAAGACCAGGTTAGGGACAGATTGTCATGGAGAAAATCTATCTGTGTGGTCACTATGAGTTGATGAAATTGACAGGACTTGCTGAGATGGATAAATTAACTTCTTTAATTAGAGAAAAGACACTGTCTACATTTATTGGTGACTGAAAATCTCTTATGTAGATTACATTTTTTGCACAAAAATTTAAAAAATGAACTTGTGATTCATTTGATGATTCGACAGGATAGATTATTATGATGTAATTTTTAGAGAGAGAGGTTAAAATATAACTGCTGTGAAGAATATCGGAATCCACTTTGTATGTTCTTTCTTTTCTATTTTTTTTAAACTTTTTTTTCTTTCCCTTGCACTTTTTGCTTTCTCTTTGCTGTCTTTCTTTTTCTTTTTTCTTCCTTTCCTTACATTAGTTTGTATTTGTTTTTATCTTCTTTTTTAAAAGTTTCAATAAGAATCATATTAAAAAAACAACAACAAACAGAACCCACCCATCTGTGGAGAAGGCTCTGATGCTGGGAAACCTGGAAGGAAAGAGAAGAGGAAGACCAGCGGCAAGGGGGATGGACCCACTGGTGATGGGTGCCCAGAGGACCTGAAAGTTAGGGACAGATCATCATGGAGAAAAATCTATCTATGTGATTGCTAAGAGTCGACACCAACTAGATGGCACATAATCAATCAATCAATCAATCAATCAATCAATCAATCATCTTCCCTACCCTGGGATTGTGATGGATGGATGATCCAAAACCTGACATCACCACCCTCAGAAATACACATCAGGTCTGTTTGCTCATCCGTGACTCATACACACAGACCTGTGTTTGCTTTCAGCAATCTGGCCAATGAGGGCGTTGGCATGAAATGGCTCCCTCAGTGGAACGCTGTTACCCTCCAATTCTCTACCCCCTCAGACCTTCTCCAGACATCCTTGCCCCACCAAGGCAGCCCCCACTAATCCCTGTGGAGTCCGTTATGTTCCACACAGCTCCAGCCTGACTCTCCCCTGCTCGGTTTTCACATACATTTGACCTGGTAGGACAACATCTAACCAAGCCTCTCTCTCTACTCACCCTCTTGGCTCCCTCCCCATCTACTCTTCTGTAGCTCCCCCGACCTGGTTCTCTTTCTCACGAGGAGCCCTAGGATTTAAAACTATCCCCGTTCTCTTAATTTGTGGTGTGTGGGGGGGCAACTCACAGAAAATATTAGGCTTGATACATTTTAAATAAAAGCTAGTTTGCTCCTTTAAAGTATCCCTCAAGCTTCTTCCATGAAGAGAAACATTTTTTTATCCAAGCCACCTGTATAATACCACTATTGTTTCCCATATTTCAAGAGCTACTTCAGAACCTTTCCCTGATTTGATGTTGCCATCTATTATTTTTTCATTCATTTTTATGTCATTGCATTGTTGTGTATTTATGTTTTGTGTATGCTTTAAAATGTATTTTTTTCCCACTTAAGCCACTGAGAGTCATTTTGCTTATGGCAGCATAGAAGTATGTTAAATAAATAAATATTGTTTGTGTCTTTTAAGTGTTTTATTGAACAAACCAATTTAACTGTGATCCCATCAGTCCCTCTTCATCCTCCAGAGAACCAGAAAATCATAGACTGCAAGAAGAATACATAAGAGTGTGATGCAAACAGATAATCAGTTAAAAGAAATTACTTTTAAATGCTTGGCAAAACTACGAGAAATAGAAGAAAAGGGATGAAGTGGATGGATGACATCAAGAAGATCTCTGGAGGGTCCTTGAAAGAACTGTAGGTTTTGGTCAGGAACAGATGGAGAGATCAGACCACAGAGATCAGGAACAACTCAATGTTACATGAAGTACAATTCCCTTTCCAGAAATTTCCAGAAATAACATTCCATCAGAATTAAAAATACATTTATCTGAGGTTATGTTTATTAAATATTCCAGCGCCACCCATAATAAGCAACAATGCCTCAATACCCCTTAGCAAATTCCGCCTTTGTGTTCTTTGCAGTGGCCAGATGTGTGTGAGTGTGCTGGAGAAAAGCATGAGATGTGTGGCCTGGGAAGAAGAGTCATCACTTTAAATGCATTTTGGAGTCACGTTGGTTGTTGTTCAGTC
Organism: Python bivittatus; assembly: GCF_059951505.1. NCBI lineage: Eukaryota > Metazoa > Chordata > Lepidosauria > Squamata > Pythonidae > Python > Python bivittatus. The sequence continues at coordinate 4,115,749 of NW_028277032.1, forward strand.
GTTAAGTCGTGTCCGACTCTTCATTGGTAGTTAACTGAAAAAGTCTCTCTTGCTGAAGACAATCCCCCTGTGTTTTCCCCTTAAAAATATGTCTCCGTAGCACAAAAGAAAATCCTTTCCATCAAAGCACACTGGTTTGTTCTGAGGCATCGCACTAGGCCACGAAGGGCGTTCAAGATGTGAGTGAGGCTACATAGGCTCTGAAGTCAACTGTGGGGCAAGAGTGAACGGAAGATACCCCACGAGACCACAGAACATGCTAACTGGAACATGGAGTTGGCAAGAGGTTTCTTACAAGGTTCCCAACAAGGCAGCATGAGTCACTTCCCATAACAGAAAACCTGTTGCAAGCCCCACAGCTGAAGAACACATGGGTCAAAGGCCTTCTCCATTTGGGAAATGTATTCCTCCATGACCACAGCTGGTTGTAGGTACTACTAAGCCACCATCACCACTGAAGGTTGTGGGCTTGGTGTGTGTGTTTCCCAATCAAGCCAGTTGGATTTAGACACACTTGAATATAGTAATTGAAGTTTCCCCAAAAGCCACACCAAGCTACAATCTTCCTTTTAAATAAATACAGATATCTAAAATGGATTCAGTGTATCCATTTTGCAGAGGCATTTAACATAATGTTGCTAGGAGGCATGTGATGGAGACATGGGCCATGATCTGTCAGTTGACCCTTTCTCTTGGCTCTGCTTCAGATTGCTCCCCTCCCCACAAAACAGGAGTTTCCTCTTCAGGGATGTCAAGCAGTTTTGGGGGTGAAAGTCACACCATTTCCCTCCAGCCACAGTTCCTGAACGAATCACTGCTTTCCTCCTCCAGCTGCTTGGCTAACGGGGCCGGGGACAGGTATGGACTAGTCCATCCTACTCTTGAAGCGCAGGCCCATTTGGATCCTCAGTGAGCCAGTCCAGCCCCAAACCTGCCAGGTCAGAATCCCCGTATTTTGGATGGGAAAACCTTGGTATAATGTTGTGGTAAAAGCTGGCAGAAAGTATTAACTTCCTCATCTGACGATGAAAAGGAAAAATGAGGCTGTATTCATGTACATCAATACGCTTACTCCCTCCTGCTCAGCCTTAAACTCCTAAAGTCAGGATGTGGCACTGAAACCACAGAATACAACGTGCTCCAAATCTTCTCCCCAAACAAAACAAGGGTATTCAAGCATTGCAATCAATTTCCGAACTGGTACAAGGTAATCAAGAGATGCCAATAAGCTTAAACAATCGGCAACGTCTCACATTCCAAGGTCAAAATATGCATTTCAGGTGTTTGAAAAGCTCCTGATGATAGATAGTTTTAGGCTTTGCAAAGCCATTTCTTAAAAACAGATCCATCAAATTAGGCATATTTTTTCTGCAAAATCCACTATGTCTCACATTGCATCCTATCCCTTTCTGGTCTCCACATTTTGTCTTGGCTAATGTCAGATAAATGGTAGTCGGACAGAAATGAGCCAGTTTTGTAATGGGTCTGAGCTTAGAAAGTGATGCAATTTCTTGCAGCTCCTTACAGAAAAAAACAAGTTTTTTTTCCCTGTAACTATGGTGATATGCATCGTCCATCTCTGTGGGAAGAAGCTTCAAGGGACCAACTGTAGGGAAGTGTCAGATCAAAGAAACACCACACACACACACACACACACACAACACTGTTGCCTCCTTCTTCCGTGAATTACAGACAATCACTCTAAGAACAGATGCAACAATCAGGATCTTCCAAAGAAAATACATATTTATGTGAACTCTTAATAGAAACCAGCAATTGGAAGCTTAATGTTCCAAGCAACAGCTAAGAGTAATATTGTTTCAACCAAGACATATATCATCATTGTCATCATCATTGTTTTGGTGATGTTCTATCAAAGGGGATCCACAACCTGGAACAGCTTGATATAACGCAGTTGGCTTTTCTTAAGAGACAGGAATAGCAGAATAAAATGCAGAAAGAATAGTTCTAGCCTTATTTTTGCCAGTTGATCTCGTTCCTCAGAAATTCTCACAGAGCCTCTCCTTGGGAGGCTGTGCCTTTGAAAACATGAAATGTAAAAGGTCACTTGGCCACAGCTTTCATCTTTAATGGCAGTCCTTCCTCAGTCAACAGCAAAAGTAATGACCTTTGTCTGCATCAGATGAAACAATATATTTGCTCTATCCTGGCCTTTAGATGAACAGACATGGCTTATTTTATTTATTCAGAGGATATCAACCCTTCATCAAACTGCCTCATTGTTATTTGCAGCACAAGAAATGATGTGCAGAAAGAAAGAGCGCAAGCCCAGAAAATGGTACGGAGAATGTGCACCCAGAGGGGGCTTCCACACAGCCAGTGGCTTCAGCCTTCCAGCCCCCGAGGGATTTCCATGCTCCTCTGCGAGGCAGGAGGAGGTGAGTTCCTGCCAATGGGAAACCCCCTATTTGCTGCTCCAGCTTCAGAAGAATCACCACGTGAACCTTGAAGATGGAAATCAAATCAAAGATCATCAGCCCAGGAGCAGAAGACCAATCTTAGAATGGGGCAAAACAGGCTGAGGAGGTGGCCAGAGCCAGCCATTACATTTCAGAATACAGTGTTAAAGGCCTAGCAGTACCGCTGAATGGAGGAGACAGATGCTTTGGGATTGTTAAGAGGCAACAACTTTCTCTTCGCAGCAATCTTCCCAAAAGCCTCTCTTTCAGTGATGTGTTCTGATTGTAATTAAGTGTTTTCATCAGCACATCAGCACATAGCATTATGAATGAAAAGATTGGAGAGAAGGAAAATAGAATTCTGTGATCGCTGGATATGTTAGCAAAGTAAGCTGCATTTCCCATTCAGAGTAACTTTTGTATTAAAACTGACAAAGAATTTTATAAGAGGAGCTATAAATTGTTTTCATGGACCAGACCCCTGTCCAGCTAGACCATCATTCTACTTCCAGCTGGATATCATGGGCAGGAGATAAATGTGATGGCTTCCCCTGTTATGAACATTTGTGTTAATCAGAGGATGCTTATCATGAATACAAGAGCCATTTTTAGTTTGTTTTCGAGCTGAAGCAAAGTGATAGTCCTCTGCAGAGTAAAACTGGCACATCTAAAGGCTGATCCATGTCCTCAACAGTGTGACAGAAGTTGGAAATAAGAAAAACTGTTTTTGTGTGGGAATGATGCTGCATTGTCACACCTCTTGAAATAAAATAACAAATCCTGTACAATTCTCTAACAGAACTTTGGATTTTCACCCCTGAGTGTTTTTGACAAGCAGAAGCCAGGCCCTAAGCCAGACACTGATGATTCTGTCCAAATCCAAATTTTCTAATACCCTACCAATGATGCCAGGACCAGCATCTTGCATCACACTATAGTCCACAACATCCTTCTGGAAAACTCTGCTGTGGCTTCCCAGCTGTTAGTCATAAAAAGCAATTCATCACGTCTGATTAAACTTCTAAAGTTCTCCTTAAAGTTGGACTTTATAGAACTTCAAGAAGTTTAGACTGATTAATTAAAGACCACGAGTTTCCAATTGTCATTTGAAAAAGAAAATGAAGAAAGGACTTGTAATACTACGACGAGGACTACCTATCCTTGGCCCAGCCCTGAAGGACCCTTCCCTTAGGGTTTGCTAATAACTGCTTTTCAAATGTTAATTCAGAACAAGGAAGTTTGGGGCACTTTTGTTTCTCAGAAAAACATGGGCTGATGACACACGTGGCCCTAACCAGGAAGAAGAGGCAGCTTTTGGGTGTTGGGGGGGGGGACAACTGTTTCTCCTGGTTACCCACATCAGTAGAAACCTCCAAAGAAGAAGTAAGGCATGCAGTGGTGATTCCACTGTTGCAGCATAGCCACAACTGATGTGGCTTCAAGCAGCGAGAAATGTGGCTCTAACTTCTCATCAAGGAGTTGTGAAGAAGACTTGCAACAAACTTCTTCCCATCATATATCACCAGATGCTGCTGGTTTTCCAGGGTGTAACAATTCCCTCCTTTTCCTGCCCTTTCAGCCGCATTTTGAACTTTAGCTGGTACATGGAAAGGTGGTCATCTTAGAAAGGTGGAGCCCCCATCTCCCATGGGAAAGGCTCTCTGAGTGGGCTCTAGGGTAGATCTTTTGGTGGTATGTTGGTCTTAGACTGGCCTCTCCTTAATAATAGAACAAAAAACAAACCAGGGTGCTTTTCTCCTCCGCAAGATGCTCTCTTTAACAGCCTTTCCCTTATGTGCCTATAGAATTGTGTATTACCTCAGGGGCCACTTCGGTTCCTGCTTCTGGGGTGAGGCAGAAAGGCTCAAAAGACCAGTTTCCTCTAGAGATGAAGAAAGGAAAGAGCAAGGATGGAGACGCTGCAGCTCTCCAAATGCTCTGGAATTCAGCACCTTTCAGCCTGGATGATCAGATTCAGCAGGGGAGGCCAAAATGGTTCCTTCCCCTGAACAAAAGTTTTACGGCATCCCGGCTGTTATTTAAAGCACCACTACATGCATAAAAGAAGATGTAGCAAGAAGTGCAGAGCCAGTACCTGGAGTACATGTTTTCACCCACAAGCCACCCATTCATGCACTGATTTAGGCCACAATGTGGTTTTCTTTTTTATAACTTGGCATCTTATATGAATCCAGCCAGTAAATAATGTTTTATGGATTAGGGGAGTGTAGTTTATTGAATAAACCATGTTAAGCAAATCATAACTTAGCACGATGCATCAAACCAGTCAAATTATAAAACATGTACCTTTGTAATTTTTTTTTTTTTTTGGTGTTTTCAAGTCAGTGTTGACTCCTGGGGGCTGCCTGGACAAGTCCCTGCAGTTTTCTTGGCAAGGTTTTTCAGAAGTGGCTTGCCATTGCCCGATTCCCAGGGCTGAGGGAGAGTGACTGGCCCGAGGTCACCCAGCTGGCTTCGTGCCTAGGTGGGACTAGAACTCACCGTCTCCCGGTTTCGAGCTTGGTGCCGTATCCACTGCACCACACTGGCTCTCTTGTAATATTTTATTTAGGAACCAATCCTCCATAAAACGGGGAAGTCTTCACAGGTTGTTTTCAGAATACGCTCCTAAAGACAGTTCAGATGGCAGAGACCCCTCAAAGCTTTTTGGGACTGGGCTGCAACTCCCCTTCATGTCCAGAACCCAAACTAGAAGCAAGGCTGATTCTCCCTGGGCTGGCTCTGGAAATGCCCCTGGGCATCCTTCCTGCGTGTGATCACTAGATGGTGCTGCTTCCCTACTCTTTCCTCCAGGAGACAGGCCCTCAGTCCTGGATGCAGGGTGCTGTGATCCCAGCTGTTTTTGTGGATGTTAGGGCGACTGAAAGTCTGATCCTGCTATCATAATACCCCAAATCAATATAATATATACAAGCAATAGAAAAGGACTAAAGTCACTTCCAGGTCATGTCTGTCTTGAACTGCAAGCCACAAACTGTACTTGAGCAGAGGTTGCTTTTCCAACCCTGTCCTCTTGGCATCCAACGTTCTGCACTCACTTCGCCCAGCTCTGTGGCTGGCTCCCACATGCCCAGGAAACCTGATTTAGAGTGGAAGAAGGTGGCTGAAGTGGAGGACAAAGAAGGATGTGGTGAGGGGGGAGAGCTTTACAGGGGAAAAGCAGGAGGTGAATAGGAACATACCCTTTGCTCTGCGTGCCACCCCTTCACTGAAGCTGCCTCCACCTAACCCTAATCCTAACTCTAACCCCTGACAGGGCTGGTCTTCACCCATGAGCAGTCAGTCTCCCCATGTTGCTCTGCCAAAGAGCAGCCCCCCACTTTTCTCCCAGCAGTGATTGCCTGGGGGGGGGGGGATGGGTGTGTGTGAGAGAGTGGGGAAAGCAAGAGAGCAGAGGATTTCTCCCCAAGGGGGCTTGGCTTGCTGCAAGTGGCCTTCGGGGAACCATTGAGCTTTAGCTGGGAAGGTGGCTCTACGAAAACAACGGGCAGTGCACTAATTATGGAGAATGTAGTTGCTTCATTGCCCAGTTACACCATCCATGAACTCAGAGGACTTGCTGCTCTACCTTTCTGCAAAGCAATACTTCTTTCCCCTTCCTGCCTGGGCCTCACGGACTTCCACATGCCACTCTGAATGCCCTCTTTCATGTTGCTCCTTCAACCTGGAGAAGCACGGAAGGAGGTTGTCCTTTCTTAACACACACAGCCTTGCTCGTCCCTCCAATGCTGTCCTCTTGCTGCCCCTAATTCCCAGTCATGATGCTGGTCCCTTCCATACTCTGCCCACCTTCTTTGGCTCACGGGACTAACCTAGGGGCTTCTTGTCCCTAGGCTCCAGGCCCGGGTCAGTTCCTCCTGGCCAAGCTGACCTTGCACATTCCTCGAAGAAATGGCGTTCCATTAATGTTCTGTTGCCGACCTCTTCACCTTAAATGGCTAGAAGGTGAACACTCCGTCACATCACAGAAATCCGTCTGCGAAGAATAAGAGTATGCCATGGCAGACACAATTTAGACTGCTGCGATAGCAAAGGCAAACTTCTTGATTACGCACAACTCAATCCTGCTGAAGTTATTTGAATAAACACAGGTTGCTGTTGGCATGGTGGAACTAAGAACCAGTGAAACTGACCAGACCAGGATTTTGGATAAGATCTTTGTGACATTAACAAATCAAGGATAGGGCAAGAAATCAAAAAGGGAAGGTCTCTCCCAATCTCTTTGTTCCCTTTGATGGCTGGAAAGGATTCATTAAAAAAGCCATCATCAAAGGAAGGAAAGATGGTTTGAATTGAATTGGAGAGGACCAGAGCAAGCAAAGAAACTTGGTGGCCACAAATTGGAGCCTGCAATTTCAGAGCTCTTAGTCTCCCAAGCCGCCAGGCTGCTTGCGTCCCTCCTCCTCCTCCTCCTGCAGTTCTGAGCGCGCCTTGCGCTCACGTTCTAGACGCAGCAGAGACTCCTTGTGATTGCACGCAGAGCAGAAGAATCCTCTGGATTTCACCAGGCACCCAGGTTTCATGGGCGGCTTCCTTGATATCCTGCAGCCTTGCTGCTAAAAAGAAGGGGTGCTCACCACCAGCCCAGCCATATCGAGTATTGGGAGGCAGGAACTGAAACAATGTACCAGGTGCATCCTGTTATCAGCCTAAAGCAAAGTGTCACCAGCGCGTTCTCCTGCCTGCCAGGTAATGAGAGCTGGCAGGCTGCTGAGGCAGAAGCTTTTCACAGATGAGAAACTGTAAGCAAGCACAGTGGGAATTGGGGGAAAGAAAGGGAATCACACTTTGAGGTGTCATGCGCGTCACCTTTTTTAGCAACCTGAGTGGCCCTAATGCGCTTCCCAGGGAGGTGTCTGAAATGCACTCAGAGCAGAGGAGCTGCTGAGCAGGAGCCAACCAGAGGCCACGAAGCACGTTGTCCTTCTCCTTCTGGTGGCTACCCGAAGCTACGGTGAACCTGTGAGCGGGGCATGAAAGAGCCCTCTCCTGCTGCTTCCCAGCGGCTGATACCTAAAGGGACTCCTCATAGGCCGGTGGCAGCGTGAAGCCACCATAACTGGACCCTTCTCTTCCGTTAATTATCCCAGTGCCCTCTTTTCTCATCCAAGCTGAGAAAACCATCCCAAGAGGGAGCCCAAATATTGGAGCCCTGCAACCGATAAGGAGGGGAAGCAGCTGCCTTGGTCTCTGTGAGTTTCTTTGGTAGACTTTTCTATTATATTAATCATCATCAGAAGATGGGCGTGACTTTGGCCAGTTGTCAAAATGTAGTGCCAATAAGCACCATACCACACATGACTCCAGAGATAATATTCATAGGATTTCCAAGTCAAATCAATTTTAATTAAAAAACAAAGGAAAAGGCCCAATGTTTCCAACTGAAATCTTGAGGGATTTGAGGTGAGAATGCCAAAATCTCATGATCTGATGATTTCACAATAATTTGGCCAGCAAAATATTGTACATACTGTACATATTGGTGCCACATCAGAAACCACTTGCATTATTTTATGCATTACTCCCCCCCGCACCTCCCCAGTGTCTCCATGAACTTTTCAGATGCAACTTTTGTGACATCAGGCCTGATCCAGTCTCAGGGATTTTCTGATGTTTTAAATATTGTAAATGAAGAGAAAATGTTCTCCATCCTCAAGCAGTCTAATTTTTTTATAAACCATAATTACATCCCCATGGACCTGGTTGTCCTTGTTTCTTAAAATACCTCAATATTAATCAAGACCTGCATGTTTTCTAGCTAGACAAATGTAAGTTAAAATATGATACCTAGTTGGAGAGTTGTCCACAGTTTTCCAGTGTGGCTGCATCATAGACTGGTGTAAAACCATTGGGATACTAACAGTTTTATTTTCAATCTCTTTTCCAATGAGTCCCAGCATGGAATTTCCTTCTCCTTCTCCTTCTCCTTCTCCTTCTCCTTCTCCTTCTCCTTCTCCTTCTCCTTCTCCTTCTCCTTCTCCTTCTCCTTCTCCTTCTCCCACACCTGGGTTAACAATGTCATTGAATGATTCTTCTGCTGAAGCCCCAACAGGTCTTTTCTGGTCACTTCTAGAGTAGAGCTATTCCATTCATATGAAGTCAGGAAGTTTGGGTTCTATATGGGCTAGTTTACATTAATTTACATGGAATCACATTTGCCGTTTTAATCCTTGATCAGTCCCTTTGAAGACATCCTTCTGACATTCTTTGCAATCTGCTCTGGTTTTCTCCTGAATTATCTAGTCTCATTTTCTCATTTACCATCAAGGCTCTTTTGCTGTGCATCTGGGACTCCAGGACATTTATGAGATTAAGTTAAATAGCTGGCCCAAGTATTTGGTTTGGAGTCCCCACTATTTGCTTTCCTCCATCATACAAACAGCTCCCCCCCTTCCCCATTGCCACTTTCATGTTATTTAACCAGTTTTTCATCTCATGATGCTGCTTTCTAAGAATACTTAAATATACTTTTGGGAATACAGGGGACAGTTGCTTTCCACATGCCAGCCTCTTGTTTATATTTTTAATCACAAGTAGTAAAGAAAAAGTCAAGCCATAGCAGGGACCCTGCTGAAGGCCATGGAAGGGGCTTGGCAAGTCTCGGAAGAGATGTTGTGCCGTTGAGCGTGTCCCCCCTTTCCCTTCATTGGCCCTGCAGACATTCTGTTCGACCTTTCCTAATCTGGTTTACCACTGAGCTAAGTTATGATTGTGATTTTATATAACTGTCAAAATGGAAGTGGAAATTTCTATGCTCTGGAATATCTTTTCTGCCTCCTTTCATTAATCCCTACTTTTTAAAAACATCCTATCTATTTTTTACATGAACAGAATTTAACAGGAAAACGGCCACTGCAACCAGCCCCATGGATGAGACTGTGGTCTGCTCTCTGTTGTTGCGGGAATAATACAAAGATCTGAGAAATCAAATGTGATTGCTCTCCTGGCAGCTGCTCTCCCAGGCCCTGCTGCAACTCAAGAGTTGATAGATTTCTGACATTTGGGGCAATGGGCAAGATTGTCCCATCTCATTTCTTTGCTGTTCCTTGACTCAGAATTTCTTAAATACCACATTTTTTTTTGATCTTGCTTCTGTGCCTTCAGAAACAGTCTTTCCCACATGTTTGACAGGTGACGTTTTCCAGATGTGATGAAAAAACTTCGCCATAATTGATAATAATTATAAATAAACCATGTTCAATTCCTGCAGGATCACAAGCTGTAGCTAACTTTCCTTGTTCCACCTCAACCAGTATTGCATAGCATCCCCCAGCCTGGTATCTCTGTTTACTCTGAGCTTCGTCATAATCAGAGCCAGCAGGAGCTTCAGACATGTTGCCTGGGATTCCTGAGAACTGAGGTCCAATACGCTGGAAAATATTTACTTGGACAGGGCTGTACAATTAATTAATTGTCTGACTGCTTCCTTACCAGAGAGTTTTCTTGTTTCTGAACACAGTTTTTGAAGGTAAAAGTGTATTCATGTCCTCAAGTTCTCCAAGTCTGAGACGATCTCTTTCATTAATGCTTAATTAATTAATGCATTGATTCCATTAATGGAATCTAAGGTCGCAGGTTGAAGCACATAGCTAATCCAGGCTAATCCAGCAATAGCCTGGATGAATTGATTGATGATTAATATTTTTTATGTTTTATTATTATAATTTGTTTGATTGTTGTGAGCAATCCAGTGTCATTGAGAATTGAGCAGCATACAAATTTAATAAATTACTATCAATATTATTATTAATATTATTGACTGCATGCAGGTTCAGATCAGAAGAAAAGAATTGGCAAATGTTGAGTACCCTACTTATTCACATGACTTTAAATGGGAGTTAGGCAAATTTACGAAGCACAGCAGTTGTGAGAGAAGATGGAACTTCCATGTTCAGAAGCAGCTTGGTTTTGAATACCTCAGTAGTAAAGGACAGGCATATGATAAGCAGTGTTCTTCATGTTTATGTTTCAGACAGCTCAGTTGTGCTGCTCAAACCCTTTTCTAAAGCCAAGCATTTCTAAGATGAAAGTGCTTCCCAAAAATGTATCTCTCTGGAATTGTCACATACCCAAAATAGGTGGCAACATTTTGCAGAAGATAATGTGGAGTTATACAAAGAACTGGCATGTTTGCAGATATGTACAGCTGTCCAGATAGCTCTGAATGAGTGGGCAAGAGATCCAGGGAAAACTATACAGACAAAATGGACTCCCACCCCCCCAAAAAAGCAAGCTGTCCAGATATTGTTTTGATACCTTGACAACTTTCACCATGTTGAAGGTGAGAAAGTATAGAGAACCTCTGTATTCCTCACTTCTATCAGCTTAACAGTAATTTAGTTACCTAGGTACCCTCAAATTTTTTTTGGAATTATTGCTTGCTGATTGTGTCAGAAATCTGTCCTAAGAAACACCTGGACCCTTCCAGAAATCAGAACCTGAGAGATCTGACTTTGAATTCACAACCATTATTTTCTTTTCTAAGAATGGATTCTCAGCAGGAGCAATCTGAATTGGGCAGGGAATCAAGGCACCCGGTTTCTGCCAGGACACGAGGAATTCCAGCCTGGCCCTCTTCACCAAGGAGAGCCTCCGAAAGTCCGACTCTCCTTTTTGGCTCTGAAAGGTCCGGGGGGATGCTTAACTTCCCTTCAGAGCTGCCTCAGGCGGGTGGAGATGAAGACAAGGCCTGACCATGGGTCTCCTTTATTGGCCATAGGGTGGCCAGCCCCAGTCGTCTGCCAGAGGAAAACACCGGACCATTAAGATTGGCCTGATTCCACCTGGTCCGAAAGGCGTTCTTGGAGATCTGATCTCCCCGGCCGCACCTTTCCTCTCCTGTTGTGTTTTGTTCATTTGGACGGTACGCCTGCAGCCTGCCTGAGCCCGTTTCCTCTTTAATGGCTTACAACATCTTCACAGCACCATTCAGCCATTGCTGAAGTGTTACAAAGCCTATCCTCATTACCGTTACTTTGGCACAATAATGGCTGCGTGACTTTAGAGGCCGCCCTAAATCACTTGTGGAGAAAAGTCTTGTGCGCCCTAAGTCTTCATTTTCACTGATGTATGAACCACTTTGGACAACAACGACTATTGAAAGTATAAGATAAAAATGGCTAACACTGGAATAAACGCTCCCAATATGCTCCTCCTGTTCAGTCCTTTTTCCCTTCCACCAACCTTCCTCTTATCCAAGGCAGATAATGGGAGTGAATCCAGCCCATTTCACACCTCGAGTAAGGCTGTGGGGCTTTGGGAAGAACGTTACTTTCATGGAATTGTGGGTTCGCCTCTCCGGAAGGTCCTCTCTGCCTTTTCCTCCTTTTCTTGCAAGAAAGCAAGAAATGCTTGGTGTTAGAGAGCAAGCAAAAGCTGCCTGTCTGGGCAGCTGGCAGTGCATGAAGAGACGATCCAGACAAAGAGAAGATGCTCTGACAGGTTCCCCTCTTCCTTCTTCCCCTCTGCCATCTCCAGATGTTTGAGCAAGGTGAGGAAGAAACAACTGCAGCAGGACTAGCGATGCTGCCATAGAGCAAGGGGACCTTGCCAAGATGCCCTTCCACCCCTATAATCCCAGTCCTTCCTTCCTTCCTTCCTTCCTTCCTTCCTTCCTTCCTTCCTTCCTTCCTTCCTTCCTTCCTTCCTTCCTTCCTTCCTTCCTTCCTTCCTTCCTTCCTTCCTCCCTCCCTCCCTCCCTCCCTCCCTTCCTCCCTCCCTCCCTCCCTGTTCCCACATGGATTCTATTTGATCATCTTTCTGCTACATGCAACAGCATATATGGACAATGCCTATTTATATTTTTTTAGTCTACATAAAGCTACTGAACCAGTGACATGTGTAACTGTCATGCTTATGTGAAAAAGAGAGCAACACCAACATCCCTTACTGACTGTTTCAGTGTGCAGATCATACTACATTGGTTTTTTACACAATGAACTGCACAACAGCACACCATACCTCGCAAGGAGAACAGAACTACCTGTCTAAGGCAACACGCTGCACAGCTTTTTAGCTGTTGCTCAAAAAGGGGGGTGGGCATGTGCCGTCTGTGTGCCCTCTTAATGCAACAAGGCTGCGTTTGCATCCCTAAACAAAATGACCTTACTAAATAAAGGTGTCTCCCCTCTCTAAGCAAAGATCGGTTGTCCACCATTTGGAGGGCAATTCCTTGCTGCAACCCACAGCAAACTGATTTAAGGGAGGAGATGGGTGGGGGGAAATGATTAGTAGTTTCTGTATTATAAGCATGATCTTGTTTCTTATGTGTTTCTCCCTTGGTGTTCTTGTTCTTTAGTATCCATCTTACAAAACACAAATTAGCGACAACAGATGCAGATAGGTAAAGAGGGGATTTGTGTTGTGATTGTAAGGTTTGCCCCGTTCGACAGAGAAACTCTCGTGACTCGTGTGGTTCACAAAGAAGGTTTACTCATGCGTAACGTAGTAGTCACAAGCAAAGCCAGGACTGGCTTGGTACAATTGCATCACTTGTTATATTCCCCCCTTCCCGCGCTTTTTTCCCGCCCCGCGATCGCGTTGCAGCTGCGGATTATGGGCCCCCAATAATCCCCCTTGATTGTTCATGATGGCAGGATCGGTCAGGGTCCATTGTCCTTGATTGCCAGTCCCCCTCCGGCTGGGTTGGTTCCTCCCCGTTACGTGCAAGCCCGCGGGTTCTGTGCTGCGTTGCGATCTTGTTTCGCTGCCTGCGGCCCCGTTCCTTGCTTGCTCGCGCCGTTATCAGTGTATAGTTAAAACTTCCGCTGCGGTTTTCCGGTTTGGCTGGGCGCAGGTGGCCCGTTAATTAGCGGCGCTTTCAGTTCCTCTTTTCCCCGCTAGCTACCGCCGGTGGATTCCGCGTGGTCTGGTTGCGAGCTTCCCTGCAGCCCCGTGCTTCCCTGAAGCCCCGTGCTGACCGAACCTGACATACCGCCCCCCTGAAGACAATTCCCCCCCCGGCTCTATTTCGGCTTCCCGGGGTATTTCTTGTAAAAGTCCCGCACTAGGTCCGGTGCCCTTATGTGGGTTTTACTCACCCATTCGCTGTGGGACTTGGGAAAATGTTTCCATTGCACTAGGAGCTGGGTCTGCCCCTTGTGCCTCCGGGCGTCCAGTATCTGGTTGATCTCGAAATGCTGCTCCCCCCCGACCATGATGGGTGGTGGCACTCCCTCTGTCTTGTGCCAGGCGTTCCCCGGCTGGTGCAGCTTTAGCAGGCTGCAATGAAACAGCGGGTGGATCTTTCCGAGGCTTTTCGGGAGCGTCAGCCTGACGGTTACTGGATTGATGACCTCTGCAATGGGGAACGGCCCCACAAACCTCGGGCTGAGTTTTTTCGATGCCTGGTGCGTCTTTAGGTTTTTGGTTGACAGATACACCTGGTCCCCCACTTTCCACTGCTCCTCGGGGAGCCTCTTGTGGTCCGCGTGTTTCTTGTAGTCGGCTTTGGCTCTTTGCAATGCCGCGTGCGCCGCTCGCCGGGTCGCGTCGATTTGGGCGAACCAGGCGTCTAGGGAGTTGATCTGGGATTCCGGCTGAGGCAACTCCGGCATGGGGACGAAGTCTCTCCCGGTGGCTACTTTGAACGGAGAGAACCCGGTACTCTTGTGGACGGCATTGTTGTATGCCACTTCTGCGAATGGTAGTAGCTCTACCCAATCGTCCTGTTGGTGCCCCACGTAGCAGCGCAGGTACTGTTCGAGCCCCCCGTTCAGGCGTTCCGTGGCTCCGTCCGTCTGCGGATGCGCCACGGAAGAAAGGGCTTGTTTCGTCCCCACCCGCTTCAGGAACTCCCTCCAGAACCGCGCGATGAAGTTGCCGCCCCGATTGCTGACGACCCGTCGGGGCGCGCCGTGGAGCCGGTAAACATGTTGCACGAACAGTCTTGCCAACCCCTCTGCCGTGGGGACTCGCCGGCACGCTACAAAGTGCGCTTGTTTAGAGAATAAGTCCGTAACCACCCAAATGGCGGTCTTCCCCTTACTCTCTGGGAGCTCTACTATGAAGTCCATGGCGACCTCTTGCCATGGGCCGTCGGGTTCCGCTACCGACTGGAGTAGCCCTCTAGGTTTGCCTTTGGCCCCTTTCGCCATCGCGCACACCGGGCAACCCCCCGAGTACGCCTCCACGTCCTTACGGAGCGTGGGCCACCAAAATTGCCGCCGGATTAAGTGGAGCGTCTTTACGAAGCCGTAATGCCCCGCGCTCCGGCTGTCGTGGGCTCTTTCCATGACCTCCCGTCGGCAACCCTCGGGCACGTACAGCTTTCCTTCGTGCCACCACAACCCCTCTTGGCTGGTTAGCGCCTCTCGGTTCTGCTTGAGCCAAGCGTCCCGCTCCGCCGCCTCCGCGAACCCTTGCCTTACTTCAGGCGCCGCGTCCCGTCGCTCCCCCTTGGTCTGGCTTCGGGTCACCGCCTTTGCAGCCAGTCTGCTGGCAGGGATGATGGAGTCCACGATCTCCTCCCGTAGGCTGGCGTGCTGGGGCATGCGAGACAGTCCATCTGCTAGGAAGTTGCGCTTCCCGGGGATGTGTTTTAGTGTGAACCTGAACCTCCCGAAGTACTGGGACCACCGCGCCTGTTTGGGGGATAGCTTACGCGGGGTCTTCAGGGCCTCGAGGTTCTTATGGTCCGTCCACACCTCGAACGGTTCAGCTGCCCCCTCCAGTAGATGCCTCCACGTGGCCAGTGCCCACTTGACTGCGTACGCCTCTTTCTCCCACACCATCCACCTTCTCTCCGTCTCGGTGAATTTGCGGGAGGCGTAGGCGCATGGGTGGATGGCCCCCTCCGGGCTGGGCTGGAGCAGGACTGCCCCCGTTGCCACGTCTGACGCATCTACTTGGATGATAAACCGCCGATCTGGGTCAGGATGGCGCAGGATCAGCTCCGCTGTGAACCGCCGTTTTAGCTCCTCAAACGCCCCCTGGCATTCTGCAGTCCATGCAAGTGCCATGCTGGGCTTGGGGGGTTTCCCAGTGCCCTTGGTCTTCAGCAGGTCGGTTAGGGGAAGGGCGATTTGGGCGAAGTTCGGGATAAACTGTCTATAGAAGTTCGCAAACCCTAGGAAGCTTTGGAGTTGCCTCCGGGTTCGCGGCGCTTCCCAGCCCAGGACATCCTTCACTTTCGCCGGGTCCATCTCAATTCCCCGGCTGGATATTTGGTAGCCGAGGTAGTCTAGTTGCTCTCGATGGAACTCGCATTTCGATAGCTTTGCGTACAGCTGTGCCTTCAGCAGTCTCTGGAGCACCGTGCGCACCAGGCTCACGTGCTCCGCCAGGGTTTCGGTGTAGATGAGGATGTCGTCCAGGTAGACCAGGACGCCCCGATAGAGTAGGTCGTGCAGCACCTCATTTATTAGCTGCATAAATACCCCTGGGGCCCCTTTTAATCCGAACGGCATCACAGAAAACTGGTAGCTTCCGAGCGGCGTGTTGAACGCCATCTTCCACTCATCTTTTGCGCGGATCCTGACTCTGAAGTAAGCTTCGCGCAAGTCCAGTTTTGTGAACACCCTCCCCTTAGACAGATGCGACATCAAGTCCTTCATCAGGGGGAGGGGGTATTTGTACTCCGTGCTGATTGCGTTCAGCCCCCGGTAGTCCACGCACATTCGAAGCGAGCCATCCTTCTTCTCCCAGAATAGTACCGGGGCCGCTAATGGCGACTTCGCGGGTTGGATGAATCCCCGCGCCAGGTTCTTGTCTATGAACTCCCGCAGAGCCCCCATTTCTCTCCTTGACAGGGAGTACATTTTCGGCTTAGGCAGGGTCGCCCCTGGCTCTAACTCGATGGCGCAATCACTGGGCCGGTGTGGTGGGAGCTGGTCGGACTCCTTCTCCCCGAACGCTGCCGCCAGGTCTCGATACTGCCTTGGGATTCCGCCGCCCGTCGTGGGTTCCCCGGGCCCGGCCTCTCTCTTTGCGGTTGTCTCGCCAGTCGCCGCTGCCTCCCCACGCCTCGGGATCGTTGCGGGTCTCCGGGGTCCCGGCGCTGCTGCTGCTGCTGCTGCTGCCGGCCGGGTCTCAGGCTCCGTCTGCTCTCGCCCCGTCTCCCGGTGTCCCGGACCCTCCACTTGCCCGTCTGTGGTTGCGGCCGCACCCGTCTCCACGGCTCGGTCCCCTCGGCTCCCGCACTTCGCCGGCCTGTCGACCCCGAACCGCACTGCCTCCGCCGTCCAGTCGACCCGTGGGTTCCATCGTCGTAGCCACACCAAGCCGAGTACCACCGCGTAGTCGGCCACCGGGACCACCACAAATCTCAGTTCTTCCCGGTGACTCCCGATCGTCATCTGGACCGGCTCGGTGTAATACTGAGCTGGCCCCCCCCCTGCCAGCGTGCCGTCTAGCTGGCTGAATGCAATGGGCTCCCGGAGGCGCCTCGGCTGTAGTCCGAGCCCCGAGACCACAGCTGGGTGCATCAAGCAGTGGGTGCAGCCTGAATCCAGTAGCGCCCGCAGCTGTGCCTCCCCTCCGGATCTCACCCCCCGGATGTGTATTCTCACCCGGAACGGAGGGCAGTCCTCGTCTCCTATTGGGTCCGCGCGCCTCGACTCCCCTGCTCGCACTGGGACGCCGTTCAGTGCGAGCGCGCCTTGTTTCCCGCCGGCTCCGAGTCCTCTCCGGAGGACGCCGTCTCCGGGGTCGACCACCCCCCGCGTCCTTTCTCGGTCACCGCCGCCACTGCCCCCTTCCGCGGTCGGTCGCCAGCCCTTTTCCCGGTCGCACGCGGGGGCTTGACTTCAGGCTGTGGTGGGGCTCCTTCCCGCTCCGTCGGGCACTGCGCCGCTCGGTGGCCTCTGCCTCCGCACCGGAAGCACAGGTTCGGGGCTCTGGTCGCCTCTCGCACCCCGGTGGACTGCCGCCGACTGCTCCGCCTTTCCTCGGGGGTTCTCTCCCTCGGCTGGTCCCCCTTGTCTGGTCCCGTTGCCTCGCGCTCTGTTGGATCTGCCGCCACGCCGATTCCGCCGTTCCGGCCAGCCAGATCCAATCTTTCACTGTGGACGGGTCGTCCCGCCCCAGTGCCCGCTCCAGGATCTCTGGATTGAGCCCCCTCTTAAAATACTTCACCCTCAGGGACTCCGGCCAGTCCGTGAGCTTCTCTGCCAATCTCCGGAACTCCAGGGCGTACTCTGATACCGACTTGCCCCGCTGTCTGAACTGCAGGATGTCGTCCTCCACCCGCTTGGCGCTCAATGTGTCCTCGAATCTGTCCCGGAGTGCCTGCATGAAGTCCCGGAAACTCCGTAGTTCCGCCGCGTTGGCATCGTATAGTCCGATCACCCAGCTAGCTGCTTGACCATCTAGCAGCTCGGCCACGTAGGATACTCTATCCTCGTCCCTAGCGAATAGGTGACCACCCCTCTGCATGAACCCCCTAACGTGCGTCAAAAAGTGCGGCAGCTGTTCAGGGTCCCCTGAGAACTTCCCAGTGATACCTTGAAGTCTCAGGGCGTCTGCCGCCTGTCGGTCCACCGACCGGGGCGTCGTGGGCGGTGCCGGCTGAGGTGCCGGACCGCCACCCCTGTTGCTCGCCCCCTCGCTCACCGCAGGTGGTCCCACTCTCTGTAGCAGGGTCTGGAGCATCGCCTCCATGGCGTCTAGGCGCCGCTCGACTCTCTCCTCTAGTCGGGCGAACTTCTCGTCCCACTCGCGGTTCCGGGACCCTGAACCTCGGGTCATCGTGACGCCTGAACCGTCTGGCCCTTGGTTCACGCCCATCGACCACCGCTCAGCTGGAGGGCGCCCGGTCCTGGCCGCTGTCCCGTCGCTCCCGGGTGGCTCCGACCGTCCCTCCTCGAGCCTGGGTTCCTCATGCTCCAGCTGACCCACGGATTCCTCGTCGCTGGTCATGCCTGTATTGAGAAAGAAAACGCTCCTCGGTGGTACCGGGTAGCGCTGACGGTGAGTCCTGGCTTTATGTAAGGTTTGCCCCGTTCGACAGAGAAACTCTCGTGACACGTGTGGTTCACAAAGAAGGTTTACTCATGCGTAACGTAGTAGTCACAAGCAAAGCCAGGACTGGCTTGGTACAATTGCATCACTTGTTATATTTCCCCCTTCCCGCGCTTTTTTCCCGCCCCGCGATCACGTTGCAGCTGCGGATTATGGGCCCCCAATAATCCCCCTTGATTGTTCATGATGGCAGGATCGGTCAGGGTCTATTGTCCTTGATTGCCAGTCCCCCTCCGGCTGGGTTGGTTCCTCCCCGTTACGTGCAAGCCCGCGGGTTCTGTGCTGCGTTGCGATCTTGTTTCGCTGCCTGCGGCCCCGTTCATTGCTGGCTCGTGCCGTTATCAGTTTATAGTTAAAAGCTTCCGCTGCGGTTTTCCGGTTTGGCTGGGCGCAGGTGGCCTGTTAATTAGCGGCGCTTTCAGTTCCTCTTTTCCCCGCTAGCTGCCGCCGGTGGATTCTGCGTGGTCTGGCTGCGAGCTTCCCTGAAGCCCCGTGCTGACCGAACCTGACAGTGATATCACCATGTTTGTGTGTTATTTGATGTAATCTCAATTTGCTGTGGATGGCCATGAATGTAGAAGCAGTTATCAAAGCCTCTCAGGGAGTACGGCCCAGGGCATTCCTCCCGCCCACTCTCCTCTTCCATTTCCGTGCAATTCATATATCCAGCAAATAATTTTAGGTAACAATAATGAGGATCAGGATCATATTCACTGAAGATTCGACTAATGTCTATGCAGGAAGAACGTGATGTGTGCAAGGTTGCTTGGGAGTCTGTGGTGGGACTTAGTTGCTGTGAGGCATGAAGGCCCAGGAGCCCCTCTGCATAGGCAGTGAGTGTTTGGGAGTGAAACCCCAAACCTGCATCGCCAGGTTTCTGTCTGCTTGAGAGGGTCCTCTGCCAGGCTGCAGGTCTGGGACCTAGTCATGCTGCAGAAACAGGTGTTCTTCACACCTGACGAGGCTAGTACAGAAAAGCTTCTCTTGACCGAAGGGCATAACGCTTAAGAACCTTGCCTTTCCCTTGAAATGGTTGCTCGTGCTTCATCCAGGAGCATCGCCCTTTGGAGCTGGAGCTACAATGGCCAACTAATGAGGGGCCCTCCCGCACTGAGGAAAAAACAACGCCCGGCACGATCTGTGTGTGTCGCAGATTGGAGAGCTCAGCCATCCGTTTTTGTTTCTCTGCTTCACAGAAGATACGTTGTGCCTGCATCCGCTGCCCCCTCGCCTTTCCTTCCCAAATGGAGGGATCCTGCCTGCCCTCCAACTCGCCAAACAAGTGGAGCCACTTCACTTCTCCAGATGCATGGCCAGCCGCTTGAGGGAAGGCAAAGGGGCAGAGGTGGGCCGGTGGTGGCGTGGCCATGCTCGAGTGGTCTGAGCAAGTAGGGCGTGCTCTATGTCTGTGTGTGTTTCCAGTGCATTTTCCAGTGCATGATAAATTGTGTGTCTATTTGGTTTAATAAGCCATACGATCTACTGCCTCTTTTTCCCCTCCCCACCTCCATTGCTTTCTGTGCTGTGTATTTCAGACTGCAAGGCTGAGGGCGGGGGTCGCCTGGTTTCTATTTTTATGTGAAAGTTGCCCTTCAGACTGAAGTCGGGTGTCGGTGGTCCGAACAAATAAAGAGCGTGGGAGAAAGAACCCTGTTTCGGTTAGGGTTTCCTCTGGTGGTTCATAGAGGCCCCCGAACGGTCCACAGCTGATTGGCACATTTTCTCTCTATCCTTTGCTTAAATGTGTCTTTATGAATATTTCACGAGGGTGACACCAAACAGGAACCCAAAGGCAGCTCTAATCGATGCTTTGTAAAATGGCAAATTGTTCTTGACAAAACATTGAAAATCATTTAGGAAAGGATGAATAAAACATGCGGAAGCCACGTGCCAATTAGACATTTTGTGATGTTAGATTTCTTGAAAGCTATTCATCCCGCAAAGTCTGTTTCTGATTCTTGTCAAAAAAAATTTGCTGTTCGCGACTGAGCAGAGGGCACCTCTCTCTCTTTCCCTCCACGCAGGCACTTAAATTCTCGGTATTTTGACAGCTTCTTCTCATTGCAATAGCAACGGCTTAATGAGAATAGGCAGCGGCTCCAGATGCTCCAGGTAAGAGAGAGCTTTCAGCCCTTCTGGGAAAGTGGGATCCCATGCTCTGGGGGAAACTGACTGAGGCCGCCTTGCCCTTCCTGGACTCACAGTAGGTGGAGGCACTGCCACCCTCTCCTCTGCTTTGCCCCTTCCGCAGAGCTACGATGACCTCTTTGGCTCTTTCGGCTGCTCCCTTCCCTTGGCAAGGCTGGCCGGCCGGCTCTCATCTTCAGGGAAGATTTCACATCTCCTAAAGGGATGGACGGAGCCAGCTCCGAATACTGCAAGTGGGCATTTGGGTTGCCCTGAATTTGGTAACTTCAAGGATGTAATATTTATTCAGGAGGAAAAGGGAGAAGGTACACCCCTTTTTTGGGCTTAAACAGATTTAACTTGGCGATGAATCAACGCTGGGGCAAAATGGACTGGCACGCCGTATTTGTTTAGTGAGTGCCTTTGCTGCCTTCGCGCCAGTCTTGACTCCTGGCGACTGCCTGGACCAGCCCCGGCAGCTTTCTTGGCAAGGCCTTTCAGAAGGGGTCTGCCCTGGCCTGCTTCCCAGGGATGGCCCAGGGTTGCCCAGCTGGCTGCACGTCTGAAGCAGGACTAGGACTTACGGTCTCCCGGTTTCTAGCCAGTGACTTTAACCGCTAAGCCAAGCTGCACCAAACTGGCTCTCTCTCAGAGAGTGTTTACTGTTCCACTATTAGTGTTGTTGGTTTTTTTTTAGTTTAGACAGTTTAAGCAAAATCAGGATTGCTTAACCAAAATGTATTCTCTGGTGTTTCTTTCTTCTTCCCATCATATAATCTTATATGGAGGAGCGTAATATCATTCTCAGCCAGTAATGGCTTGCCGCTGCAGTTAATCACAGGATATGATGAAATAAAACAAAATAGCTGACAAACTAAAAAAATAAACATTAAATTAACAAGGTACGAGAAAGCGGCAGGAGTAAGGTAATTTCACTTCTTGCTCCTTCCCCAAATGGGGCCAGTGAAATATCACCTGACTACCGCAGTTCATTTGTTAAAAGCAGGATAGCTGCTGGGGTTTCATCTAAACCAGGGAGACAAAAGTACCATGCCTTTCTCAGAATATCAAAATCTGATATTTTTGTCTATTTATTATAATTATTTTTGCAAAGGAGCCCTTTTGGCAACATAGTTCCTATCTCTCCCATTTACTTTGAAGCTTACCCAACCTCAGCGATAACTGAATTGGTTCCTACAGCATACCAGACCTAAACTAGGGTACAGTGTGTTTGACTAGTTTGTACTTCAATGTATCATACAAATGGCCATTAAAAATACCATTTGTGAAGTTCCATCTAAAGGCCCTTCCTTCCCTCCCTCCAACTGCAGCATGAACACACCCCAGCAATGTCTCTTATTCCCCTCACCACATCTGCTCAAGGTTGCCTTTGGCTCATCCTTAGCCCACAGCTGAGTCAGCTTTACTTGTTCCAAGGTGCAGGGCTTCTCCCCTTCTTCCAACACAATTTTTGCAAGAACATGATTTCACTAGAGAGACAGCTGCTGATGTAGTCGAGGGGATGGGATGGGATGGGATGGTAGAAGCTGCCTGGCCATGATTACTTATGTAGCCCTCAGAGGGCTGCAGAGCCCTCAGTTTTGCCTTCTTCATTCTGGCTTCGGTGCACAAATGTCACGGTGATCTGTTATTACAGACATGTGGCCAATCAAAATAGCATGCTCCCTGGGACCATAGCTGGTGACTGCCAAGTCTTGCTGGCCCTGAGCATCGAACTTGGTCACTCACTGTCAGTGCTTCTATTCCCTTGCAACACAGAGGACAAAGCTCCCACTTTATCCTGGGCCCCCTTTGCACCCCTTCTGCACCAATGACCTATTAACTGGGCTGCTTTTGAACAGAAACGTAGTGCTCTTTCAGATTCATGTCCAGGAATGATCTGAGACATTATCGGTGTGAAGAAGAGTTGCACTGAGCAGGAACATAAGGATCGCACCCTTTCACGTCACCCTGCAACCCCCCACAAACCTACTACCCAGTGCCTGCCAGGCAGTTTGAGAGGTGGCTACCATCCAAGATAGCAACAAGCCCACCCATATTAAAGAAGAGCAACTGGAGGTATTTTTCCCACAGTAGGGTGATGCTTGTTGGGAGAGGAAACAACAAAGGAATTCACCACTTTCTTTGACTTGTCCCAAAGTTAATCAATCAGACAGCCAAACTGGGATCCACAATGGAGCCACATAGGGTTTGCTTGCATCCTCTCCTGCTGGTTCAAGGCTTTTTAATGTGCTCTTGGGAAGAGCTCTCAGGTTTTCAGGGTTGATTTCCTGGGGTTTCAACTTCTGGTGCTCCCCAGTGTAGATTGGCTTACTTCCTCACCAATTATTTGGAAGATGGGTTACAAAGACCAGCTTGCGGAGAAGGCAGGGAGAACTAGCCATACACTAAGCCATATGCTAATTCTCTGTTTGTAGGCAAAACTGCTGGTTCACAAAAAGAATCAATCCATTCCCTTTTTCACAGCTGAGGAATGAGCAAGAACTCTCCCAGAGGTTAATTCAGGGCTCCCCCCAAGCCTCAGGCTGCAGGGACCTGGGAGCAGAGGAGCTGATTGCTTAAATTGTAGAGTGCCTCTTGACATTAATTACTATGTAAATCCAACAGATTAACACTGTGGGATGATGAGTGACAAGTTTCACTTAGAATGATGTTTTCAGGTGGAAGTTGCCATGGCAATCTTCTTTGGAAAAAAAACATACTGGGAGTAGAAACACCATACTGAGTACCAAAGCATATGGTGGTTGACAATGCCCAGATGCCACAGACAGCCTTTTCGGAAGGGCCATATGTTGCCAAGGTCCACCTCTCATATGCCTCTCCTATATGATGAAAGGTAATGGGGTTGCAGCCCAACAATGTTTGGTTTCTCTTTCCAGATTTAGTCCTATTGTGGACAGCCTGTTGGGTGATCATTTCTGTGGCCCCAACCAAGTTTTCTTGAGCCTCTAATTTTCACCAAAAGCTGTTTCCATGGGTGCTGTCTTTCTTTTGCATCTGGATTCCCCAAATGTTAACCAAAATATGGGCTAGTATCTTGGTTATCTTCCCAGGAAGGCAAAGTCACAGAAAGAGATGAGGAAAGGAAAATTCTGAGAGAAGAAGAAGAGACGGAAGAAAGGGGATGAGGGGAAGGGGAAGGAGGAAAATAATTGCCTCTAACAAGATAAGCACCTTAAGAGCATTTCAAGATAATGGTACCTGCTCAGACCAGCTCCTTTTGTGAGGTTTAAAGCAAAGCTACAATATGCAGTTTGGTGAGCTGGTGGTACAAAGCAGTACTCTTTCTCCTACAATTGACTCATTTATCCTATTAGCAAATTGGGTATTACAATCAGGATTGGTCTGTAATATCTCTGCTCTTGCCCCCTTGTGTATGGCTCTTTGATGGAGCACCAACAGTTAAGCACCTGCGGTGCCTTTAACTTCCCCAATCACCTTAACATTCATAGTGGCACAATGCTCCAGTTCACGTGCCAATGGAGCTAGGGAGAGCCCTCAAACCTGGGTGTCAGATCCCATTTGGTCCAGGGTGTATTAATGCTAATATTCATGAAATTGCCAGAGTCTGGCTAAGACACCCGGGTTTCATGCAGCTCTCCTGAAGCCAGTTAAGGGACATGTGCCTGTGAGGCCTTTCTCCCCGACACCTCAAGGTTCTGTCCAGATCCGGCTGCTGGCAGGTGTAGCCAGGTAGAAAGTACCATTTCTCAGAAGCTCATCTTTCTCCACAGCCTCCAGGATGCCCCCCACTGAGCTGTAGTGAATCCCTTTCTCCCAAAGAGGTGTGGAAGGAGAATGGCGTCATTTTGATTTTCCAAGTGGGGCCGAGCAGGAACTCACGGGAAATTCTTGGAAAGAAAGAGGATGTGAAAGGCAGCTGCTTTGCTACATACCACCTTCCCATTTAAATTTGTTTATGTTAAAATAATATTTATTTAAAGAAAAATAACTAAGCAGGGGCATGACAAATGGCAAGGAAGAGTCTGCGGGCTCTGAGACGAGCCCTACGCCTGCAAAGCAACTGTTTGCTGCAGGTTTCTCTGGAACAGAGAAGGTTAGCAGAACTCTTCTCATGGTGCAACTGCCGATCCAGGCATCCAGAAAGCAGGACCGTGCATCACAGAGGTCTGATATCTCACAACCACAACACGTTGTGCCTATTCAAAAAAATCACAGCTGATCTAATTGTAATTGTTAAAACTTCAGGAATGGGGAGCCAGTCCTCTGCTTTCTATATAGGCCCTTTGCGGAACTCCAGCCATCTGTGCATTGATTGTCAAGGTGTAGACCACCAGGCAGCCCGCCACAGCTTCCCCCGCTCACAAGTCCACTGTCTGCCACCCTCCCTCCCTCCCTCCCTCCCCACCAGTTCCCCCAGTCCGCTGGTTGGCAAGAAGTGATTCAGGGCTGGAAGCTGGTTCACTGAAGAGAAAAGTGATAATACCGGTAGCCGTGGGGGAGCTACAGTTGAGAAAACTGAGAGCATTGAACAGGTGTTTAGTGCGGTTGCCAACGGAGAAGCCACATGTGCTATCTGGAGCTGAGATTTTTCACAGACAACCCCAAAGAACAGGACAAATAGGCAAGATTACGATGAATATCTAAAAATTGAATTGCATTCATTTCTTAAAATATTTTTATTAAACTTACTTTGCACACAGTTCAGGGCAGTGTACAGCGTCAATAACAGTAAAAATCAGTAAGGACCATATAATAAAACAAAATGTAAAAAACCACGATGCAAAATAACAACATAGATACACATAAGTGCTGGACGAAAGTAACTCGTCATCCGCTCTCATTCAATACCTGGGGGGAAAAATCCTAAATCTTTAAAGGCAGGCAGGCTTACTGACTCTGTGGGGTGGGGGAATTTGACATAGCATATTTGCTACTTTTTATTTCTCCCTTTAGTTACTGCACATGACAAGCTAAATATGGTTGACCTGAGAACAAAGATGTTTAGGAAACGAAACCCTATAAAAACGACTAAGGAGAGAGATTGATGGCACACGCATTCTAGTGAATGCCTTGGCAAGCCCTGCTGAAGTGGGATAGCATTTACGATGGGATCGCGGCTGGATATCGGATCTTGACCAGTGAAATCTCTCTGGAGAAAGGAGAGGTGGATTCCAGACTCCGGACGTGCACTCCAGACAACTGCTCCTTGTGAGTAGACTGCACGTGCTGTGGCTTTGTGGTCGGCTCATGAGTTGAGTGGCTGGGAGTTGAGATTGAGTGAATCTAAGTTCACGCAGCCTTTTAAGGACAAAAAGCTTGACTGAGCCTAATTTCTTAATCACTCTTGAATTATCCTTTTATTGCTTTGGAAATATTAAGACCCTCCAGATCAGCAAATTTCTACTGTGAAATATTCATTGATGAAAGAAGATTTTCACAATTTTAAGGACTCAGAAAAATATTACTTTTGGGAATACAGAAAAAGGGTGTTGATTAGAGTGTTGATTTTGGCAAGTTAAAAATGGACTAAGGGTCCAGAGGGAATTGAAATAAAAGTTTGAAATCAATTATAAAATCCTTCTGGGGGAAACTGTGGATGTTTATGTTCTTTGGAAATAATTAATGTGGTAAGTCGGGACTTTGACGGTTGGACACTAGAGGGCACCAGAGGCAAATAAAATAATGAATGCATCAAGAGGTATGTGTGATAAAAGCTATTCAGAAGATACTTCTACAGATTTCAGCTATTATTGAAATAGATGATGCTATGGAAGAGAAGTTTCACTGGACAAGAATGAAACTGACTTAAATGTGGACTTAAAAATGACACTATAAGAAAGATATGGATCAAGGTGAACTGAACCTACAAATGAAGCCAGCTGATGTTTTAATAATTAAAAAGGACTTGAAAATAATGGACCTTTTTATATTGGAATTACAAAAGGAACTTGTTAATGTTGTTTGTAATTTTGTAAGAAAGGACAAAAAGAAAATGAAAAGAAACCAAGCGCTGGGGTATTATTTGAAGGGGCTTAAGTTCAAGATATTTAGGGGTAAAGGGAAGGAATATAGTGGGTTTATTTGACTAAGGTTAAAATAGATAGGTTGTTGTTATTTTTGGCACCCTTTAATGGATCTTTTCTGGACGATTATGTTTTAAGGTTTTGTTTTAATGATAGAGGTTATATTTTATATTTACCTGATTAAGTTTAAAATAGATATCATTTCTGGTAACCTTTATTGGGTTTTTTATTGACTGATTGATGAGGTTTGGGGGAATTTGTTTAAGAATGGAAAAGGAAATGTAAAGGAAGGAAACTAAGTGGGGATTAAGATTATGTTTATAATGTTATATATTTCCTCTTTCCCATATAACTATCATTAAAACAAACCCTTAAAACAAGTTATAATAATAAATTGTTTGTAATAGATATGCGGTTATTTCTGGCAACCCTTAATGGGCTTTTGCTGATTATGATGGATGATGAGGATTTATGATATATTTATAGAGAATGAGGTGAGATGCAGTTTGGGTGAAGAGATTCTTAAAGGTGGTGATGGTGATGTTAAAGCTGTATATGCCTGAAGAAGGGGGAAAGTGCTTCTTTTCTTTTTTTTTCTTTTCTATTTTTTCACTTTTCACTTTTTTCCCTTTTTTTTTCTTTTTGTGGTTTGTATTAGCTTTATCTGTATAATTTAATTTTTAATAAAATTATTATTTAAAAAAGGGAGAGGGATTGGCTGCAAAAGCTAAATACATGCTATCCCTCTGTGATGGAATGGACTTATGAAGGCCAGGCCCAGGGAGATAAGCATGTTCTTAGCCCCTTACAGGAGCGTGGGAAGTTCAAGAAGATGAGGCTGGCACCTCCCTGAGGAATTCACGGTGTTGTGGCTGGTTGGCTTGGGAACTAGGGTTCAGTCTGGTGAGATTTTCTGTCCTGAGGTTGAAGCTAATAAACGCAACAGAACTGTATTTGCATTGTCTCTTGGAGTTCTTTGGGCTGAACCTGACATCCTCTGAGATAGTCCAGGCAAGAAGCAGTACCCTCTTTATTCTAAAATTACATTAACGGACTCTTGCAAGTCTGAAAGTATCCTAACCCTTACCTTTACTCTCCTGAAAACTAGGGAGGCTCTTGAGATGTTTTCTCCAGCCTCCGGGCTCAAATTTGTATTAGGTTTATTTTCATTAGGAGGAGGTGGGCACAGATATTTTGAAATACTTTAGTTGGCACAATTCCAAAGCTCTTGAGTGCTTGAGTCTTACGAGCATACCAGTTGTTGACACAATAGCACAAGTCTCCTAAAGCCTTGGCGGTGTGGGAACCATGTTATCTCCATTAGATCATTTGGGGTTACTTTGCACCTGAGTAACTGTGACAAAGATGTCAAGGTAGCCCTTTTTGTATTCCAACTTTGGTAGTTTAGATGGTAATCTAAGTAATCTATTCCATTTTTGGTAATCTATATGTAATATGACTTTCCTAAGTTGAAGTACATATGTTTTGTGTAGTCCTTTGGTACTAGCTTTGAATTTTGCTTCTCAGCTGTACCAGAGTGGGGTGTAGTGCTCACACTCTTAGGGGAATTCCTTTAAGGCAGGGTTCCTCAACCTCAGCAACTTTAAGAGGGGTGGACTTCAACTCCCAGATTGATTTTCTTATCAAAAGGTGGTCCAGTGATTTTCCACATGCTGAAGCAAAAATAGGGCAGTACAATAAATAATGTATATTTTTCTTGGAACAAAGGCAGAATTGCATATTATATGGGATATTGTGAAATTGGCCCTCTCTAGTTCCTGATGCCATTTGCTGGAATTGTAAGTGCCCTCTCGGAGGGATGGCACTGTAACACACCTCAGATAATCACATTCGATGTTGATTTTATTGACTGCATACCAAGAGGCAATTTTATTTTGTGATAACTTAAACAAATTTCTTTGGGCAAAGACATCCAGCACCTGTTTTTAAATAATATTGGTGATATTCGAGTTCAGAAAGAATTCCAGGGAAAAACCAAAGGTATGCATATGATTGGATAAAAATGTAAACCAATTGGTGCGAGACGGAGTGGAGAAATTCATTTGCTCCAGGAGGCACTGCTTAAGAAGTTAGGGATCAGGTAGTTTAAGGAGTCTAACCCAATAATTAAATGCCCTTACAATTATTCTAGATTTAATTGGGTACGTACCAGTTTCTGCATAGAGAAAAGGGATAGGAGTACCATTGGGTCACCTAAAACTGTTCTGAGGAGCTTGTTTTGAAAGAATTCCACATCATAAGGGGCAGAAATTCCCCATAACACTACTGCATACAAAAAGTAAGGAACTAACTTGGTTTTTAAAAGAGTTAGGATTGGAGGAATTTGTTGACCACCACTTGTATGCCAAAAGGTTATTATTCCTACCAAAGCTTTCTCAGTTTTCATTTTTTGGACCTGATAGTGAGAACACCAACTTCTTGAAACATTAAAAAGGATGCCCAAGTATCTGTATGAGACAACTTGTTCTATATTATATTCCCCAATTCTCCCTCTGTGACTCTTCCTTTTCTCTCCAAATACCACCACCATTGATTTTTCTGCATTCACAGACAATTTGAGCAATAGCTATCCAAAGCTCTTAACTGTCTGCGCAAGCCTATCTGAGAAGTAATTTGGACAAGTTCCTGTTTCCCACCTTTTCTCCACTCAGGGCTGCAACCATATCGATACTAACGCTGCGAACACACATTTTCCTCCTTTAAAAGTCTTGATATTACCTGTCAGATGCCCTGCTGGGGTGAACCTAACCCGAGTTCGAGTATTTGTATATAAAGCCATGATCAAATTTAATAACCTTCTATCCAAATTAGACTGATCTAGTTTAATCCATAGCTTGTTTCTATCCCTAGAATCAAAAGCTCTACGAAAATCCACAAAGACAACATGCAGTTTCCTGTGGGCATGTTTTACATACTAATCAG
This sequence comes from Python bivittatus, assembly GCF_059951505.1. NCBI lineage: Eukaryota > Metazoa > Chordata > Lepidosauria > Squamata > Pythonidae > Python > Python bivittatus. The sequence continues at coordinate 4,145,225 of NW_028277032.1, forward strand.
ATGATCCAGTACAAAACCATGATCAATTGTTAAATAAGCTGCTCTGAACCCTGCCTGTTCCTCTGCAAGGCTATTGTTATCGATGACCTGGTCCTCTAATTTATTAGCTAGTTGTTTTACATAAATTTTAGCTGTAATATTTATTAGCCTATAGTTCTCTGGGTGGCTACGATCACCTTTTTTGTATATTGGGAATCACGATGCTTGGATTCCAACCCTGGGCAAGTTGGCCAGAGGAATTAATGTTATTAAAGAGCTTAGCCAAAATAGGCTTCCACCAGACAATATTCTAATTGCTTTTAATAAATCACCAGGGATTAAGTCTTCTCCAGGGGCCATGCCTGATGGCAAAGCCAGGATCACTTATTCGATTTCTTTTAAAGAGACAGGGGGCCCGGGTGTAGCGTCACAGAGTTTTAGATTAATTGGGGAATTAACTGCAGTGGGATGGGGAGCAAACACTCTAGCATAACGGTTCTCCCATTCCTCTTTGGACACTCTAGCCTCTCAGATGGTCTTATTTTCGCCCAAATTGGCATTTACCAGTTTCCAGAATAATGTTGTGTCTTTAGAATCTATGTCAGTCAGGAGAGTGCCAAAGCGTCATTTGGTATCACGTCTTATGTTTTAGGAGAAGTTTATATCCCCTTTTCTTCCTAAGCAGTTCCGTAATTACCCAAGGGGCACAACTTTGCTTTCCTTGCCAAATTCCTTACAATGTGCTGTTCTACATTCCATATTAAACCACCGGCTATGTTGTTGGTGAACTGAACTTAATTTCATGGTGTTCTGCCTTAATTCTGGCTTTAAACTGTCAGCTATTTGTTGATAGTGGCTCAGGATAACTGGAGAACTTGAATCAGCATTAATCAATTTAATTTGAATATCTGCTGGATGGCTTGAGTGAAGTGATTTTAGCAGCTAAATTTACAGATCATTTAATTCTTTTTTGGTCTGAAAGTTTTAGCACAGGCATGTGATCATTATGTATTTTCAGCATTCCACTATCTTCAAAGCCAGTATCTTGGAATGTTTTGAAATTTTCCCATTTATTCTTTGACTACCAGAAATTTCGTACCTTGATTAGGCATTGGGTCTGGGCATGGTGTTATTTCATCTATTTAGTCTGACCACATTTGTTTGCATATTAAATCAAAGGGATAAATTTGGATCTCCTGCTCGCTGGATACCATTGTAAATGGAAAATTAAATGCACGTGAATGCAGGGGTCCTAAATCTCTATGGCAGAGGGCTGTGTTATTTGCTTCCCTTGAGGAAGGAAGGCATGTATATTGTTTTCATACAGGGGTTAATCTCCACTATTACCTGAATCTGTTTCCCTGGAGATTGGAAGATCTATCTTATCCTTCTGAAGAGGATGTTCGTTAGGTTTTGGCTGCCTTATCCCCTGCTACGGGATGTTACTTTTGTTCTATTCTCCTTCTTTTATATTTGTCAGAGCTTTTAAGGTTAGGAGGGAATTTGTTATATGTTGGGACTGTACCTGTTAAGCAACTTCTCTTAACCAGGACAGTTTTGTTCCATGGGGGGCAAATATTAAAAATATTTATTTCTTCAGGTAAAAAATTCCTGTCTGTATAAATTAGGTTTAACTAGAGGGGTTACAGACATATTCTTGCCTGAAGTATTTAAATTGATAAACTGTTTGTGTCATATTACTAGAGTCAAAAGTTATTAGTGCTCTTGCTGCCACACCGTTGTAGTACAAGTTATTCCACCTTTAAAATATCATCTGAAACAAGTCTAAGCGGGGTGAAAGTTTGAAGTAGATGCGCCAAATGCAATCTTCGTTTCATTATGAGAGGAAGCCTCTAGGTTTTGGGAAGGTGATAAATGCCAGCTTAGCATTCATTAGTTGCAAGTACCACCTTCTGCATGGAACCTTTTTATTAGTCCTCAGGAGAATGGCGTTTGCTGAGCTATATAGCGAGATGATTTTGTTCAATAATAGAGTCCTCAGCAGGTATGGGACATCGCTGGATTAGAAGGCCTGCACTGGTCATTTCTACCTTATTAGAGTCATTACTTGCTTCACTGGGTACTTTATTTGCTTTGTCTTCTTCCTGGGAGGCTTCTTAGTTGGTCTGTTGTTTCCCAAAATTTTAAATAATTATTATACAAGTTTGGAAGCCTGTTGGGGAATAGCAGTACTCTTCCTGTTCTTTTCCTTACTGGATTTTCTGCTTGTGCCTTCTGTTTTGCTTTTCTTGGTTTTACCTGGGGGTTTACTTGGGAATGATTGTGCATTAGCGAATTATCATGAAATACTGTGTCTTTCTGTGGTCCAATCTCATTTGATAAGGGTTGTCAATAGATCATTTGAAGCAGATAGAAATTCTTTCAGTACTAACAGGTGACCACGTCATGGCAAATGTGTTAAAAGCCTCATATTGTTCTCCCAACAAAGAGAAACTCTGGCTGATTCTTCCTCCACATCCCCTGGAAGTCTCCCGAGGGGAAAGCAGTAGAGAAAATTATGAACTGGCAGTTTTGGATACTGTGTCAGTTTTTTCAGTAATTCCTGTAAATATACCTGTACATAATAAAAGAAACAAAACAAAACACAAAAGCTTCCACCGTGTCTATCTAGCAGATGACAATTCTGAACTCTCATTGAATTGACAAAGTAAAATGTGGCTCATCTTCCCCTGCTTTGCCCTTCTGCCATGAACTCCATTTGGTGACATGCAGTAATAAAGCAATGTTTATCAAATTTGTTTTGATCACTCTTATGGCAATGAGAGATTCATGAAACGAAGTGGTTTTCCTGATTCTCCTTTCTGGGGAGAACATGAATCAATATGTATGTATGTATGCATGTATGTATGTATGTAAAAAATCTCTGATGCTTGACTGACCTGGAAACTTTAATGCTTTCAGCTGAATTCTGCATTCACTACAATAGGCGTCACAGGGATTACTGACATGAGTCCTCTCTATGATGTGTCAAATGAGAGAAGTGTCATAGACTGCATTTAGATGGCAATTCTGAACTCTCATTGGACTGCTAAAGTAATTTTCCCCTGCTTTGCCCTTCTGCCATGGACTCCATTTGGTGACATGCGGCAGTAGTGATGTTTCTCAGATGTGTTCTTTTGATCAGTGTTAAGGGAAAGACAGATTCATGAAATCAAGTGCTTGTCCTGATTCTCCTTGCTAGACAGAACAGCAGAACCAGCTGTTTTTCGAATCTGGTTTGACTGACCTGGAAACTTCAGTCATAAAGTTAAATTCTGCATTAAACTTTAGGGATCACAGTTGAATTCTACACTATAATAGGTGTCATTGGCACTGCTACTATGAGGCCTGTCTATTATATTGCATCAAACTAGATACTGTAAGTGTCAGACTGCATTTAGATGACAATTCTATATTCTCACTGAATTGCTAAAGGAATGCTGTCGTTCACTTTCCCCTGCTATGCACCTGCTATGCACTCGATTTTGTGACATCTTGTAATAAAGAGATTTTTCTCAGATTTGTTGTTTTGAACACTCTGAAGTTAGAGACAGATTCATGAAACCAAGTGGTTTTCCTGATTCACTTTGCTAGAGAGAGCATGAATCAGCAGCTGTTTTTCAAATCCGGTATTTGACTGACCTGGAGTGCTTCTGGTTGAATTCTGCGTTCAGTATAAAACATGAGTAATAATAGCGTATACTAAATTTGACGGTGACTTAGATAAGTCTAATTAGTGATGTCTTCAAAGGAAACAATGAAGCAGATGCCACCAGGTCATGACCCTAACCAGATACGACGTGCATACCCCCTTTTTACGAGGTTGAGTCCCAAGATCACTACTCCTACCGGCCATGACGTGTTGAATCTAATCCCATCATGAACACAGTGAAAGTCAACCCTACATAATTAGCTTAACCCAAAACTAGCCCTAATCCAATGTGGATTGGTGCCAAAACTAAGTGAATAATTAACAGAACCCTAGGCTCTACTGTATTTGGGAAGCAAACCCTATTTGTGCATTGTGAAATAAATAATAGCCTAATGATGCTTTTAGTTTTGTGGAGTTTTAAAATCAGCAACGTGAATGCAGGAAAAGGACACCCTAAAATGCAGCCCCAGCCTGCGATGTCCCCTTTTCTAAGAAGGCTTTATTTCTATGCAGTTTTAAAAGCAGTCCCTTGAACACAGGAAAAAAGACTTTTATAAACCACAGCAGCCCCAGAGTGATTAAACTAACCCTAACCGCCCCCATACCTAATCCTATACGGATTCAAATAAGGCCTAAGGGAAGTGAAAACCACAGTAAAAGTTAAATATTGTTTGCAAATTTTAACCTGAAATACACGTGCACACACACACCTGTTTGCAAATGTGGCTGATAACACAAATACACACATACCTACATACACGTAAATATTTTGAAGCATGACCAATAAAATTTATTCTCCTCCAGCAAAGCCAGGAAAATTTAACCAGGAAGCAAATACTCACACACACACAACAACCGACCAAGCAGCAAGTATTATAATAAATGATATTTATTATTTAAGTCTGGGCTCATCAGAGCTGTGATTCTGTCATGTCAGCTAGTAAAAAGGGTAGTGCTGAGGTTGGGGATGTCCAGGCATGTTGGGGCAGAACACGCACATATCCAGACATGTCGTGATTCTGGGCATGCGCACGTCAGTTACTTGACAGCTAGTAAAAAGGGGGTGTTGGGATGGGGGAGGTATGTCTGACCAGCTGCCGCAGTGAAGTTCACCAGTTTAAACCCCTGCTTGCTTTTGGAAATACCATGGCAGCCTCAGATTTCAAATAAGTGTTTAATAAAGGTTCTGCCAGTCTTTTTACATTGTAGAGGCTTCCACCAACACGTGGGGCAACTCAAGGCCACTGCTGACAGAATGCAACAAAAGCGTTGGGATTTTGATAAAATTATTTTTTCGGACCGGCTTTGTATGGATGTTGTAAGCCATGCTGTAATTTCAGTGAAAATGTTAGGAGCAGAGGAAAACAGGGAGAGGACATAATTTTACTGAAAACCTTATTGAAATGTCACACATGGAACGTGCTTTTTGATTATATGTGAGAATGGACATGCTGTATCTTCTCCGTTTGTTCTCTGGAAATACTGACTTTCTAGGGGTCGACCCCTGTGACCTGCTTGCTACCCAAGAGAAAAGTCTCCAAAAAGCCTTTCAGATTAATTGTAAACACCCATCCTCAAACTGCTTGGTGAACTGGCTGGCCCCCTACTTCTCATCTCTGGGATATGGTGGATTTTTTTATTCTTATGGAAGACCGCCAGAAAGCTTCTAACCCTAACCGTAGCCCTAACCCTGGAACCACAGTGAAGTTTTCAGAGCAGCAAGCAGAGAAGTTCACATTTCGCCAACTTCAACAGCCCCACGCAAGTGACACTGTGTGCTTTTCCTACTGAATCGGTCTAAAGGTGTGGATCATGAAAATATTTTAAAGTTGTACTTTGAGGACAGTATTAAAAATGACCAAATGGTAAAGCTGTTTGTAAAAAGTATAAAGGTGGGGAGGGGCTTGTCTGCCTGACTATAAAATAGACCCTTAAAACTTTTTTGCTTGTTTCACAGTGTTTTTTATTCATTTTACAAACTGAGCCCGTCACCAAACCTGAGCCTACTTCTAGGATTTAGCATCCAAGGTCTAGATGCGGAGCTGTTCAGCAGAGGCATCTAAGTCCCAAAAGGGGCAGTCAAAACAGTTAACATCCTTAAGAGCCTCAATGTCAGAGTCTGCACACTCATTCCCAAAGTTCAGTAAATCCCCTGGAGACTAAACAGTTCCATCAAAGATTTCTTTATTGGGAGAAATGCACAGCAGCTATAGTTTGTTGAGTCTAATTCTACAAAGCAAAACCTTTCCTTTTTAAGCCCAAACTCCCCCCCTTCTCCTAACTTCAATGGCAGGTCAAGCAAGCGGCCTGCAATTAGCATTTTTACTATTAACCATTTAATATACATTGTGAAACGAATTTAAAAGCAATCGAAGGTTCTAGCTTGCGTAGATCCTGACACTCAGACTCCTTCAGCTTTTCTAACTGGCCTAGCAGATCCCAGCACAGAAAGTCTACAACATAATCTCTTAAAAAGCTCTGCCTCACTGGTTCTATCCACTTGCTCTTCATCTTCTTGTAGACACCACGATGCAGCATTTTTATGATACACGCTTTCAAAATCTGTGTCATGCTAACATCTTGAGATTTCATCATTTCTAAAACAGGAAATAAGAGAATTAGACTGGTGGTTTTAATTAATCAAAATACTATCTTCTTAATCTTTATTTTAACTTACCATTTGATGTTTTGCAGAAAGTACAGTAACAAGGTGGTATAAGTGCATTCTATGCATTTTCCTCAAGGCTACATGGCTCAGCAGTGCAGGGTCTTCCTCTTCTTCTGAGCCCACGTTTGGAGTTGAGGCGTGAATCTGTTTAAGGCAAGGGTGAGGGGAGCAGACGCCTGCGCTGGCTGAAAACGCTTGCCTGAACTTCTCCTGCGCCTCTTCCTCCCGCTGACCACTGCATAGACTAACAATACCTGCCTGCAGTTCAGCTACCAGATTGCCATCCTGAACAGCAATATACCTGCTGGGTCTGCATGTCTGTGCCGCATCACTTGCAGGGGAGATTCTCTGTCTACCCAAAGCCACTGAATGACTCTGAAATTTGTGACTATTTTGACTGTGAGAGAGCGGGTGTGAACTCAGCACTCTCTAATAATCAACTAAATCTGTAAATGTGTTTTTATTGTTGGCATGCTACATGTCTGCCGTACATACAACGGGCAGCTAAGGTCTTGGTAAAACCCCTCAAGTGAAAGGGTATCCCGCAGAAGATGTGGGTGCGCAGACTGTAAAAGATAGCTTGTAGGGGTGGATTGCCCTGTATTCAACTGTCTGACTCAGTTCTTCCAACTTCTCCCTGATAATTTGTCTCATAATTCCAGGTTAATAGAAGGAAATATACAGGATTTAAAAACTTAATTCACAACATTGGCTACAAACTTTGATTTCTCATGGCTTACCTTCTGGTTAGTAATGTATGGCTGTGAGAGCTGGACCATAAAGAAGGCTGAGTGTCGAAGAATTGATGCCTTTGAACTGTGGTGCTGGAGAAGACTCTTAAGAGTCCCCTGGACTGCTAGGAGGTCAAACCGGTCAATCTTAAAGGAAATCAACCCTGATTCCTCATTGGAAGGATTGATAATGAAGCTCAAGCTCAGATACTTTGGTCACCTGATGTGAAGAGAGGACTCTTTGGAAAAGACCCTGATGCTGGGAAAGATTGAAGGCAAAAGGAGAAGAGGACGGCAGAGAATGAGATGGTTAGATAGCATCACTGAAGCAATGAGCATGAAACTGAGCAAACTCAGGGAGGCAGTGAAGGACAGGAAGGCCTGGCGCGATGTGGCTCATGGGGTCACGAAGAGTCGGACATGACTTAACGACTGAACAACAACAACCTTCTGGTTACTGAACTTTGCCTGGTTAAAGGCAATATTTCTGGGAATTATGAGCTTGGTGGTAATGGGAATATTTTCTTGCTGTTTTGCTCAATCTCCTGTTTAGGATGTTTTAGGGAATGTTCCTCTGTCCTCAAACCAAGATCAGTCTCCCCTTCCCCAAAGTAGTACCTTTAATGATTTGTAACTATAAAAATTCCCTACCTGGTTGTGCATAAAATATTCTATTTTTGTGCAAAATAAAAAAGGAGGGATTGTGAGAAGGAAACTCTTCCTCCATGAAACCAGGAAGCCAAACCTTCTGGCTTGTCTCACCCTGCCATTCAACCTTTCCACAGCAATCAAGTAGGAATCTGGCAGGAAGAGCTAATTCTTTGAAGTTAACCAAAACCTTAATCAAGTAAGAGATCTGCATACCAGTCAGGCAGTGCTAGACAGGCAGATACCCCAGTTCAACACCAACCAGGCAGTGCTAGAAGGCAAACACAGGACGCCCGACTAGAGAAACCCGCTCAGCGGGGTGTCTGGCCTCAGAGCGCCCCCACTTGGAACTCCGGCTAATTACAGTGTCTGACTAAGAACTTCTAGAGGGTGGTCTATCTGTGCGCATTTTCAAGTAACAGGCAAGGTGTCCTTATATAAAGGGTTCTTTGGGAATTCTTGCTCATGCCCACCTCCGAGACCCCTGTTCTTCAAGCCAGGCTGGAATTCTGAATTTTGATTTTTTCCCCTTTTCTGCTAATACTGAATGCTATAGAAAGCAAATTCTCAGGGCTTCCTTTGTTGCCTGCAAGCCAGCCTGGGTTAAGTTGGGTCCTTAACCCCCAAGCTTCTAGTTCTTGGTTGATCCTGAAGCTCTGCTGAGTCGGATCTGGGTGCAGCAGTTCAGACCTTTCCATCTGGAAGAAGGCAAGGACTTCTTCCATGTCCATTTTGCTACATAGATGATGTGTCTACAAGGTCCCCAGGAGTTAGTGACATTAAACAGCTCCCATGTGGGAGCCAGCAAAAAACCGTGTCGGTGTAAGGAATGCTGATCTCCCTTCCAAAGCCAACTCTGACTTGACAGTGAAGCAGAGCAGGCTTCTGTCCACACTAGAGGACAAAAGCAGTGAGGCCGAGGAGGAGGGGAAGCAAAGATTTTCAAGGTCACCTTTCCCGGCACTCCACTCCCATAGAGTGGAGTGGAAGCCGCCTGGTATGGCCAGGAGTGCTGGCAAAAGAGTCCATGGACAGCTTCACTGTAGGCACCAGCAGGTGGTCGCTCTCCAGGGAAGCTGCTCATGCCTTTCTCAGTGGGTAGATTCATGGTGACATTGCCAGCTGCAGACTAGGGCTCTTGTTCAGAGGGAAGCACCCATGTTCTGCAACCTCCTAGAGCCCTTGTGAGTTTGGTCTCCAGGCGCTAAAGCTGAGAGATGAGTGGGCAGAGACCCCAGCCTTGAAACATGTTGGTGCTCACTAGTCCATCAGTAGACATACATCAATATGACAGGTGTCCAGGATGGGGATGGGGATGTGGGAAGGGGACAAAAAAATGACAGGAGAGCACCAGAACCATGTGATTGAAGCTCCACCTCTTTTTTTCTCTGTTGCAATACATGTAAAAAAGAGTCAAGGCTTCGGTTACATGGTTGTTGCCACCATCTTGACTTTTTTTGACTCCCTCCTTTGCTACTTAGATGGCCACAGGTACATGTATCAAAAGCCCCCTTACAGTTCCAAAGCTGGGGGGGAGCAGCTCTACCACCAGCAGATCTTCTGGGGGGGGGAGTAGGTCTTTGAGGGCCCAGGAGAACTGGCATTCCAACAGTGGCTCTCTCCCTCCAATGGTCCTGCCACCCACAGATGAGTAGGGATGTGGGAGAAGCAGGGACATCAGCAACCTTGCTGCCAGTTTTCTGTACTCACCAAGATTAAAGAATGGACAAAAGACCTCCCCCCACCCCCTGAGGTCAGCAAGAGAAGCAGGAGAGATGCTTTTTGGCACAATAACTCCAACACCAATGCCCAAACCCTGAAAATCAATGCCCAGGGCCAGTGTGGTTACACACCCACAGTTGTTTTAAGATGGACAGTAGGAGAATAACTTGCTCTGCCTGACTGCCCAGCGTGACTTGTGCTTCAGTGGAGCCAGAAACCTGTGGGGAGGGTGGGGAATGCAGCGGGCTGGAAGGTGGGTTTAGGACGACCACCTTGTCCTCAAGAAACATTCTGGGGCATCCTTAGTCCAGGCAGAGGAGCCAAACTTGATTCAAGTGAGACTTAATGAGAAGTGATAGTACCGATTTATGCTGCATCACGCCGGGAATCCTGCATCCAGTTCTAGTGTCACAGTACAAAAAGGACACTAAGAAGAGCAACAAGCTCTTCTCTGCAGTCTTTCCAGTTCCTTAGCATTCTTTCTTGGTTAGATGGTGAGCGGCTTGGAGGCTAAATCCTACAAAGAGCGATTAAAAGAACTTGGCACGTTTAGCTTAAAGAAGAGAAGGTGAAGTGGAGACGTGAGAGCGGTCTTCCAATACATGAAGGGATGTCACAGGGAAGAGGGACCTATTCTCCAGCGCACCTGAGGGCAACACAAGGACCAGTGGGCATAAGCTTTACAGGGAGAGGTCCAAACGTCAACTAAGGAGGAATTTCCTGACTGGGGGGGGGGGGGGCTCTGTGGAAGAGCCCCCCTCTGAAGCTGTGGGTCCTCCATCCCTGGAGGTCTTCGAGAAAAGACTGGAGAGCCCTCTGTCCAGCATGGTCTGAGACTGAGATTGAGATTGAGATGGGAAGACCCCCAAGGTCCCTCCCAAACCTAGGAGTCTATGGCTTACCTACGTAGCAAAGGGGATCCTTTCTAGTGAGTGGGGAAAGAGCTGTTGTTGCTGCTGCTGTTCCTGTTGCCGTTAATCTGTGTGTTGAAGCTTGTTTTAGAATTTGCAGGATGGATACAAAAGAACGAGGACACCAAGGGAGACCCCAGGATGGTAACAAATCTTGAAAAAGGTTTATAAGAAATTGCCCCTGAACATACTTAGCTGGGTGAGCCCAAACGGCAGGGAAGGTTTCTGGAACATGACTCACGAGGGAGCTGGGAAAAAGAGGTAAATCTAATAGCCTTTTTCCCCATTCCCCCACCTTTGGGAAAGCTCACCTGGGTTCTGGGATAACTAGCAAGGGGAAATTATTGTTGGAAATCATTGGAAAGGAACAGATTACAAGCGAGCGAGAGGCACACAATGAGGAATACGCCTTGAAAGGAGCGCCTTAGTGCCGGCTCTTTGCTTAGCGTGCTCCCGGCAGTTTAGGAGGCTAGAGAGAGCCTTTGGGGTAAAACTGATCAGGGTGCTGCCAGTTTCAGATAGTAGAACAAGGGTTCAAATTAACTAAAGGTCACAAAGCAGAGCTGTTAACCTGCGGCTGTGCTGTGCTGGGAAGAAAAGCAGTTTAGGAAGAGAGAGCTTGTTTCAGGAATCGCTCCCCTCTGCAAGGGGGGAAAAGGAAAAAAACAAAAGCAAAAATACAGGTCAGGCAGGCACGGGACATTGGCAAGGTCCACTGGTTTTGCACTGTGCCCAACTGCAGCTCTTATAGCAAAGCTATCAGGGCAGAGTACCGGGTATTCTTGTTTTCATCCAGCTTGTTGCAGAGCCTGACCCTGATTTGGGCTGAGAGGGATGACTTGCCTAAGGTCACCCAGCTGGCTTCTGTTCCCAAGGGAGGACTCAAACCTGGGTTTCCCCACTCCTGGTCCCCCACTACACCACACTGGCTCTCTGAAGGAGGAGAGGGGAATTGTAAGGAATTTAAGAAAGTGCCTCTAGATTGTGGCAACCAAGCAGCTCACCTGGGCAGAGAAGCTCTGGGCAGTGCAGTGATAGGCTGTGGCTGCACTGAAATTCCTTCCTGAGTGGCTGAGGAGACCCGTGGCCTGTTCCTAAGGTTAGTCACACCATGCACAGATATCGGAAGCTGATTGCAATGGTATGTCTGTATATGCTCCAATTAGCCACAGAACGGTTAAGCTGTGCTTGCATGTGAGTGTGCGTGCGTCACACAGAATCCAATGGAATTTCCAATGGAAATTTGCCATAGAATCATGAAATTTTGGATGCTTCAACCAAATACCTAAAAGTTTGTTACTGTCAGTGGATATGATGGGGGAGGGAGCTTTGGATGTTGCTTTTCAGGTGGAATGGCTGTTGATGCTGCTGCGTCTTTTCGAAGCATTTTAGTGCACATTTTGAATTTTCTGCTGAAAGAAAATTAAACTCTGAAGGACATTTCACACAGCATACATTTATTGTGTCTGGGCCGCAAACATCCACTAGGATGGCCATAGAGGCAGAAAATCTAGCTCCTTACTGCCATCTGCAGCCCAGCTTTACTACTACCCTTCTGTCGGAAAAAAAGGTTATCAGACCTATCACAGCAAGTGGGAGAAGGAAGGGCAGGAGCAGCACCCTTCCAGTTAGACTCTTGGAAGGTCCTTCTGGTCTGAGTACTGGAACCCTTGCAGTAGCTGATATTTTTGCATCCCTTTCCTTGCCAACCTTTTAGAAGGGGAAAAAGGAAAATAAGGGGCCATGTTTATGGAACTGAAAACATGGGATGTCTTTCTTATCTTTTCACTCCCTTCTTTTATTAAATCCATTTTTCTTGGCCCTTTCTGAGTTGAAATGTACCTGTGGAAGTTCAGGGTGGGGGAAGGAAACTCTATCCAGTCATTGCTGCATCGCTGAATTCAATATTATAGTACAGGCTAAAGCATATTTTAAAACAGTATGCATTTCAGTTTTTGCTAATGTTCCCCTTCCCCCTCCCCCTCCCCCTTCTTTTGCTGAAATGGTAATAGTAATTGTTTTTTGTCTACTCTGGCTTCAGATTTTGGGGAGCGGGAGGGCAGAATTAGAAACAAAGATGTGAAAATTGTTCTCTTCTTTCCATTATCCTGGGCTTCTCCATCCTTTGTGCTCTGTGAACAAAACAGAGAAAGAAGGGGGCAAAGGACATCTGAAATTACGGAGCAAAGGATGGGGTTGTCTTCAGAACCGCAGGCTGGCCAGATCCACCTGGGGCAGATAAAAGGAGCCCAGTGGCCTCTGCCGTGAAGACTTAGCCAGGCTCCATGATTATATTGAATTAGAGAGAGGTATAATTATGGATAATACATGCAGGGAAGGGAAACATTTGCACAATGGACAATTAAACATCAAGAAGCCCTACTCTGATCTAATGGTGGGGATGTTTTTCACTTTTCTTTAGATGACCTATTGGAAGGTGATTTTGTGCCTCTGGTAGGTAGCCTCTTCCTATTCGTGAGATCTTTAAAAAGGTGAAAAAGGAAAATATCGGGTCATGTAGACATCCAAGTTTTCAGGGAACTTGGGGATGACTTTTTTTCTTTTCCCTCTCCTATTTTGTTAAACCCATTTTTTCTTTTCTTTTGTTTTTGAGTTGGAATGTACCTGTGGAAGTTTAGGGGTATGGCAGAAAGACTGCAGGTCAAAGGATGCTCTCTCAGATAAAGGTGCAGGAACAGTCCAGCATATGATGAAGTTAGCTTACAGAGATAGTCTAGTTGTTTGGATGGAGACAATATTCCAACTGATTGGTTGCAAAGTTAAACTGAAGCAGAGCAAACCAGGTTTTGGAAGCAAAATTCAGGGCCATGATTGGAGTTAAGTAACAAGAAGTCTAGGTATCCTTCAGTATAATAATATGCAAACCTGGTATTTGTCAGACCATGATTTGTGGAATAAGCCAGAGCTGTATAGGGACACACAAACATAAAATGTGGTTTATAAACCACGCAGTTTGGGTTTGTACAGTACAAAACTAATAAACCCTATTTTGCTTTAACACAATGTGCAAACACAATTTTTTGTTTTATATTTTGGTTTCTGCTGTGCAATTACAGCTTCCCAATCACGTTAGGATCACTCAAGCAGGCTGGATCTCCAGCATCTGTTTCCAACAATTTTGCAGGAGTTTCATGTGCTGTCTGAAGCTGCCTGAACTATGCTCCCTGGTCAGTGGTTCCTGCTCTGTAATTGTTTCTGCGTGCCATGTCGAGAGGCTTTTGGAAGAGCACAAGACCAGTGGACCCTTCTGTCAAGGGCTTGGGAATTCAGGCTCCCTCTGCTTCTATGGCCCCTTAAATGAGGAGATTTGGGCTCAAGGAATTGCTTATTCTTTCTGTTTTCAGTGGCAGGCACATGTCCTGGCAAGGCTTTTGGGGGGGAGGGAAGGGGAGGAGAGAGAGAGAGATAATATTTGCTTCCAGTTCCAACTCAGTAGTTTAGTTCCCACTTTCCTGATACAAATCCAAATGTTTAAGTAAGGGAAGGGGGACTTTTCCACGCTTTACACCATCTAGAACTGATTCTGGAATTGTGTTTCTATTCTGTCTTCTGTGTATTGTAGCCGAGCTGGATAATTGCTCCCTGAGATGTCATGTATTTAAAAGTACAGCTGAGGGTTTGGGTCTGTTTGGGATGATAAAGCTGAAGCTTGAGGCAGCCTGTTTCCCTCCTGGCAGAGTTCTGGTCTCATCCTGACTCCCACAGATAACTCAGCATCTTATTCATGGCCCAGTCCGTAGACATTGTGTAGATCATGGCTTCTCCTTGTCTCCAGAGGCTTGTAGGGTTTATTTACTAAAATTCTGGCTATAACTGATTTTCACTGTTGGGTCCCTTGCTTCTTTGATCCTTTTGGGTCACTTTCTGTTGTTATGGAAGAAAGGCAATGAACTAGATCTAAGTTATTATGGACTCTCCGTCCATAATATCCTGATCTCATTAAGGTTTGAGAGGGCAAAATTGGAGCTGAACGTACTTGACAACAACCAGATGCACGTGGTATGTTCTGGTGATATAGATGGGCAATTTGTTAGGTATGGAGAGTGGAGGGTTAACTCCAGGACCTGCAGTTGCTTGGGCAACGCACTGATATAACCCTAATCATTTTCAAACCTCTTAGGAGTGTCTGGGAAATAGAAATGCTAGAGTTAAAGCTTTCCCTTCAGGATTTAGGGCAAGACTGTGATTTTAGAAGGGGCTCCTACCCTGGATCAGAAATCCAACATTAGATCCACTTGCCTACTAGCTTCTGCATTTGTCTTCTTTCTGATATCAGGAAAGCCCAATGTCAGATAAACACATCAGGAGAGCATATTGAGAGCATATCTAACCTACCCCAGAAAGGGGATGGAACCATTAGAAGCTTTAAACTCAGTATTCCCACTATATGGCATTGGATTGTCCTGTGACTGGTAAAAGTAGGAAAGCTATTTTGCTGGCCAGAAACAAATGTGCTGCTATGCATGTAAAGCATATGAACATAAACTCCATGAATCAGGGAGTAATAGAACCACTTGTCACTAGTTCACGTTTTGTAAAGGAGCGCAGAGATGACCTTGGTGAAGGTATGAAAAAACATTCCCATCAGCCAGGGAAAGCAGGAAAATGTGAGAAAGAAACTCAGGGTTGCCCCACTTCATTTGGTATAAGAAAGAGGGAACTGGAAACACTGCCAGGCTTTCAGGATTCTGTTATTAAAGCAATAAAGTAGAATTCTAATATTTCTTGGGATTATTTCCTGGCCTGGTCTACCAACAAGCCAGGGGAAATTTAGATGCCAGGATGGGAGTTACATTTTTTGTGTGTGTGGTTCCAAAATTTCCTTTGGATGGTCTATCCTTAGGTGTGGAGGCTGGTGTTAGATGAGATAATCCAACCAACTAATGATGGTGCAATAAATTTGTGTCACAGATCACAGTAGGACTGAAAGTAGAGAAGGATGTGGGCAGTTGTTTCAATACCTTCAGGGGAAAAAGGGTATTCATTCTATGGGATTTTTTGGAATCTCCCTTCCAGAACTGCAGTTTGTAGGGTTTTACAGCAGGCTTGTATCAGAGCGATTCAGAATTTTGGTATGGTGATCAGTTAAGATATCTGGCAGGCTTCTGACTGGTATATTGGTTGCCTAAGAAAACATCAGTAGGAATAAAGCTGCGATACACTTGATGTCCTTTATCAAATATTTGTTGTCTGAAGTTCTTATGTATTGTCCAAACTCAGACAACTGGGTAGTCCAACAAACCATGGTTGTTTGTGAATGCAGCCATTGACTCTTAGGAAGCTTTCTCAGCATAATTGGAACACAGGCATGGCCCACTACGCCAGTGAGAATTATTATAATTTTATAATATTAATAATAAATTATGCATAATTAATAATTATTTATATACTGCTTGACTCCCAATGACTCTTGGCAGCTCGCAGCAATCAAAGAAATGCTACAGGAGACAAGTAACCAGGCCGTATGACATGTAGCATCTTGAATTGTACCTGGAAGCAAACCGGCAACCAGTACAGGTTGTGAAGCAGAGGTGTCACATGGGCATACTGAGACATGCCTGTTATTGCTTACGCCACCACATTCTGGACCAGTTGAAGTTTCCAGGTGGTCTTCAAGGGCAGCCCCATGTGGAGTATGTTGCAGCAGTCAAGGGCATGAATTGTGCAAAGACCTTCCTGGCCACAGCTGACATCTGGTCTTCAAACAGGAGCTTGAGTTCCAAAATCTCCAGATTGCATACCAACCTTGAAGGGGAAAGTGTTACTCCATCCAAGGTGAATTATGGAATTTCTTCAGATCTGGGTGGCCCAAACACCCACAGCCACTCAGTCTTAGTAGCACTGTGTTGGAGACCTTGACAACCTTATTTGGCTGGCCTGGGTCGAAATATATAATTGGGTATCATCAGCATACTGATGATACTGAACCCCAAACTGGCAGATGACCTCACCCAGCAGTTTCATGTAGATAACCCAACTGCAGGTCACCTCCCTGGCTGCTTTTACGCTTTAGGAGGCACCCGGTTCCAGTAAACAGATGGCTGAGCTGACAGCACAGAGAACCCTGTGCACTTCCTTGGGAGTCACCAGCATAAATTCATCCCAGATCATACCACCAGACCATGTCCCATGTCATGGCCTAGGACTTTGAGTCTGAAGAAGTTGCTCCAGCTGAATCAGTGGAACGTCAGCCTCAGGAGACACCAAGCCAGTAATTACCTGAGGCTGATCAAACCCAAGCACCATCAAAACAGCTGGAGCAGTCAGATGATGAGATATGGCCCCAAGACCTCAGACTATTTGGTGAGTAGAGCAGAGAGCAGAGCAAAAACACTCAGTGAGCTCCTTGCCAAGCAAGGGAGTAACTCTCTTAATTAAAGATAGCTGGCTGCAGCCTGATTTAAGAGGCAGTCCTGACCCATCTTTCTCTGTTGGAAACAACCATCTGATCTCCTGTTCTGGAATGTCATTTCTGTATATTCTGCTTGTGTAAAAACCCTGAAACTCAGACTTTTGGCCTGGTTAATGAACCTGGCTTGGCTCTTTGGATTTTGACTTCTCTTCTGCATATTCCTGTTGAAAGTGAAACTACCCAAGCAATTTTTTCCCCAAGAGACCTTGTTTTGATTTACCTACCTTTCCTTGTCTGATGTTTATCTACTCTGACTTGAGTAAATTGCTATTATCACCTAGCAACTGTATACATGTGAGTCTGAAACCTGAAACAGGATACCCCAGGTACTCGGAGCAAATCTGAGCAACTTTATCCATCTGAGAGCTTGAATAATTCTCACAGTGGCCCAACAGATGTTCCAAGGGGGCCCTCCCTACCCAATAGGAACCAGTTACCCTATCACTGGATATCTGTCAGCTGATGCAATAAGGGCAGAGAAATATTGACATTTTGCCATCCTTATTGCCATAAGGTAATCACTAATATGGGCTTTTGCCCTTGTCCAGTCAGACTCATTTCGAGTCTTCCTCCAATAGTGTTCCAGGCATCTCTTCTGGTACTTCAACTCCCAGAGCCACTTGGTAAACCAAGGTGTACCCCGGGATCATGCATAGAGAGAAGCCACATAGGAGCAATATGATCCAAGGTCCCAGCCACCTACCCATTCCAGGCAGTGACTAGCAGGCCTGGTGGATATAGAAGGACTTACAGACCCTGAGACAATGATTAAACTCCCCCTGTATCCCAGGAGGGGCCTCCACAACTTGGTCACCTTCTAGGTGACCTTCTGAGTCAGCCTTCTGGGCATCTCTAGGTGGAGATCCATCACTGTCTTTGGGGTAGTTGATGAAGCCACAGGAAGTGGCTAACAGTAGGTAGGACAGACTGCTGGTGTGGAAGCTTGACTAAATTCCATCTCTTTTCCTTCTTTGCTTCTCCCTGACCAGAACCTCTGGTTCCTCAGTGGAACTTTCATGAGTTTCTTTTCCTGGGAGCTCAATTTGTGCAATTTAAAGCTACTACCCAAAGTACAGTTGAGTCAGTTGATTGCAGTGAAAAAGCTACATTCTGGCTGCTGCAGAATCTCCAAATGTTGCCAGGTGAAATCTACAAAATGTGTCATGTGCTAGGACTCTGGAATCCAATACTTAGATCTTTCTTTCATATCTTGAATAAAATTCAAATTATCTTAAAGACAGGGGTTATAAGAAGCTATCTGTGTGTTCTTGCTTGGCTGCCATCGTTCCACATCTCCTATTATTAGAACAGGCTTATCCCAGATGCGATTGAGTGGTTAGTCCTCTGTCCTCCAGCTGAAAGCCAGTTTGTAATGGAGCACATTTCCAGATGCTGTGAGAGATCCATCGTTCAAATTGCTTCCCAAGAGTTTCTGTACCAGCTTTTTGCTTAGTTGAATTGTTTGCTCACTATGGAACATGCTCACTAGGGCACTCTACTGACTATACTCTTAATGTTTCACATTCATTTTCCCTCACTTGGATCTGAGCTTCAAAGTCTTAATTAGCTGCTGAAATCTCTCAGGGCTTTGCAAAGCTGCTTGGAACTCACAGGATGGAGAAAACTTGTCTCGCAAAGGAGAACGAGCAGCAGCCAGACATGATTCAGACAGGCAAGTTACTGTGGAAGGAGGCTCTCTTGTCAAGACAAGAAGAACAGTTTCCTGCTGGGGACAAAAGGCTCTGGTTTCGCAGCAGAAATTCACAGGGCTCAGCAACTAAATTATGTCCTGAAGCAAGATCCTCCTCATTGACTTTCAGATTACTACTGAGGAAAACTTCTTTGGAAGGGAGGTTCAGCACCAAGTGCAGCCACCAGGAAACTCTTCCTCGTAGTTCCACGAGTTGTTAGAACACACAATGCAGTAGCACAATTACATATTATATTGCAAAAGAGTGGGAGATAGAAACTGGTTGTTGAAATGTTTATTCTCCTTCCCTCTTATTTGCTGCCAGTCTGGAATTACTATTGAGAGTTGTCTGTGCTGACATATTGGCAAAATATGTGTCCTGCAAAGCTGTATTTTCTCTTCTTTGTTTTATTCTATAAAAAACCTTTCTAGCCTACTAAATAAACTTTCATATTAAAGATTTCGCATAAAACTGTTCACCGTAGTCTGTAAAATAAAGTCCGCAGTAAAGAGGACTCATTTAATTTTCTTAGAGTCAACACACTAAACGCTACTTAATGGAAAAAGCAGGGGCCTCTCACCAATGGGTTATGAGAGCAGGGAAAGATTATGGGGTTGGAGGAAATGCAATGGATCCCATTTAAAAGTACATGCAGACATCAGCAGCTTGTAGGTCTTTCCTTCCCAAGGCATTCCAGTCCAACTTTTGATACTCTAAGGAGCTGCACAACCGGAAAGAGGTGGATTGATTCTCCGGTGCCTTCAGATGGACTCCCTACAATTCTTTCAGCATTCTCCTACACTCCTGGGGAGAGCCTGCTTGGGAAATGCTGCTATGAACCACTTCTCCAGAGATATTCTCTTTGGCACCCAACTACTCGGGAGTAGGTAAAGTGGTGACCTCTCCCCTCCATCCCTTTCTTCTCTAGCTAAAGAGAGTGGGGAGATCCTTTCACAATGAGAATGCTGTAAGAATTCAAATTTGTATTAATAATATCAAGATTAACAATCTAGAAGGGACTGAAAGAAAGGGGGAAAGAAACAAGAAAACAACAAGACTTCAGGGGTGTGTACAGACTATGTACAACTGCAACAGTGCAATCAAAAGCACTGGTGTGATCAAAGCTCTGCCTGTTTTATTATGAGACACATAAAACGGGGAACTTCAATCACACCACTGAGGCTGGCATCTGTGGACACCTCTGCAACGCTTCCTAGCCACTTCCTAAAACACACATGGGCGTGCCCACATGTACACATGTGTGCCCCCCCCCCAGAACAAAGGCAGAAGGAACAGAATATAACAAAGGGATTCCAGCTCAAACCATTTTCCATCAAAACACTTGCAAATTCCTAGATTTTTTCCAGGATACCCAATTTCAAATTCCTGGGGATTGGGGATTGGGACTTCTGCTTCCCTGGCTTGAGAAGCTCCTATAAGAGCACCAACATCCACAGGGGGAGGGGGACAGGGGCAAAAAACGGGTAAGGTGGTGATCACGGCAGCATGATCCAAGCCCTGCCCCCTTTGAGGCACGTAATCAACAGTTGTGGGTGTTGCAGACATCAACATTATGGAGCAGGGCTTTGATCACACTGATGGCTTTGATCACATCGTCTTGCCTTTTTTGAAACCCATGCCCTGCCCAACCCAGATACCACTGCACGGAAGAAAAGGCATGACAAAAAGCCGCTGCTCAGCTGAGAGAGGCATCTTCCTGCACCTGATTGGATCATCTCCGTGACTTTCCCAAGCGCTGCCTCCACCCGGTCCCGAGACTGACAAATCAGACTTGGGTTTTCCTTATGAAGTAGTTAAAGGTCTCAACTTTGAAGGATGAGATTTCTCCCCATTATAGATGCTGTTACAGCTATTCTGACCATTTCAGCTCTTTTTGGAAACTGGGACACTATGATGATAACACACAGAAGGAATGATCAGCCAATCAGCACAAAAGTTTTGGACCAACTGCTGAGCATAGAGAATGGCCAGCTAATCAGGGCTCAGCTGCTGGCCTGTAATTGACTGCATTGTTTATCTCCCCCTCCCATCCCCCCCCCCGCCCCATTTGTGTCTACATCCATCCCTTTCTTTAAAAACACAATTACAAATATTTACTTTGGCCGCCTTTCTGCTCTCCGTGGTGGCATGCCTGCATCCCTTTCAAAACCACTGATGCAAAGGTATGAGGATTAGCGTGTTGCCTAATTGGCTGCCTGCTCAAGCCAGCGCATCACTACGCTGGGAGAACCGAGCTGGGAGGCCGAGAAGCTGTGCCTCTTCCAGGGGCCACAGAGCCCGCCCCTTCAGGTGCAGGGAAGCAAAATTCTTTGGGCCACAGGGTTTGTTGCAGATGCAATCCCTCTTGCCCAGCCAACAGAAAACACAACATTAAGGGAAATTAACATTTACCTGAGAGAGAACAGAGGTCAGGTACTCTGATCCCCTACTAGGGGCAGAATCCTCAGGACATTCCTCCTATATATCCTGAATCTGCTTCTTTCTGGCTTCAACCCACTGGTTCTGGTCCTGCCCTTGAGGAAGACAGAGAACAAGTTCACTCCTTTCTTTCTTTGAGAATTGTTTAGATATCTGAAGACTGCTTTCATATTCCCCCTCTTCTCCAGGCTAAACATAGCTTTAACCATACTGGGCTTGGTTTCCAGTCCTCACACCATGTTTGCTCTTCTAGAAACATGCTTCAGTTTGTATGTCCTTTTTAGACTGTGGCACCCAGAACTGGACATGATACTCCAAAGGAGGTCTGATTAAGACCAAATAGAAGGGGACAATTATCTCCCGTTATCTGGACTCTATGCTTCTATATCCCAAAATAGCATTTGCTTTTTTAGCAACTGTCCCACACTGTTGGCTCATATATAGTTTTTATCTGCTAGGACACCCTAATGCTTTCCATAGCCAAGCTAGATCTTCTCCATTCTATACTTGTAGATCTTTTTTCCCTCCCCAGTTGCAGGACTTAATATTTCTCTGTATTACATATCATCATGCTTACAGGTAGTCCTCAAGTTATGATGCCAATTGGGACTGGGAATTCTGTTGCTAAGCGACATGGTTGTAAAGCATAATATCATGTGACCACATCGCTTCGCAATCCTTACCTGGTCCTTGCCTTGGTAGTGGCTCTTCCTCATGTCCTTCGAGGCCATTCCCTCTGCCCTCCACATGGGCTCAGGAAGGCAGATACGACAGCCGTAGATACACACTGGCCAGTCCTGACTTCAAATATCTCTCAGCTCTGTGTCAGGGAGGCTTTCAAGGCCTTTGGCTTGCTTCATTCTTCCTTCCCCTTGACTTGGTGGCTGCCGTTTGACTCAGCCTGTGGTAAGCCATTGTACTGAGGAGGATGAGAAAGCAGGGAGGTGTCTGTAGGCACTCAGAATGTTGAAAGTGCTGTGAAAACTTCAAGGAGGCAATCCCACACATACTGCTTCAATGCCCCCCTCCCTCACCATCTTTATTTTCAGTTTCCTTAATCCTCAGGCCCTTCTTGACCCGCACAGACTGGAAGATAATAAGTTGAAATAGAGGCCCATTAATCTTAATACTGCAGAAGTCTCTTTGGGCTGCACTGAGAGCCGCCACACCTGCCCTGCATTGTTTCCCACTCTCCTTTCACAGGACTAGACCTGTTTGGTGACTTCACAGTCTCTTTCTTGAGTAACACTGAGCTGGGATGAGATCTTCCCTTCAGAAAGAGGCAGACTGAGTATTAGCACCAACATTTCCTTTTCCGTTGTACACCAAAGACACACGAACAAAATCTGGCACATATGTTACAAGCAACCCTGAATTATAAAAGCAGAGGGTAAAAGAAGGAACTGCAGCTAGTAAAACAAGTAGATGCTTTTGTTCGGGGGTGTTTGAAGGGGCAGTCCAAAAAGTCAAGATGGAAGCCGCAACTATTCGATCAAAGTCCCAATTATGGCACCTCTTCTGGTTTGCTGACGCAACCGGCCAGCTTTCAACCCCTGGTAGCTGGATGTTAAGGATGCTTATCATCACTCCTATAGTCACCCAGGAAGGCAGTTTGTTGTTAACAAATTCCAGTTAATTCCATCAAAGCCCACTGAGAAGATGAATTAAAGGGCCTTATGTTCAGTCTAGTTTCTGCTGTGGGATGGCTGGGCAAAGTTCTGGCGTTCCAGCAGGCAGCAGCTATGGCAGCCTCACTTGTGACCTTGTCGTAGCCAAGGTTGTGATCACTACTGCTGAGCGGCTGGTGTTGTGGCCAAGACGAAGAAGCGTGATAGGGGCTGCAGTGGGATGCTGGGGCTGAAGCCTTGACCAAGCGAGACCCAGATTGTTATTCTGCTGCCCTGAGAGATGCTCAGACTGGGCATGCTCACTGTTCTGTACACTAGGGGTTTATTTAGGATTCAACTACAGCACATTTTTCACCATCAAGGCGGAAAATGCAAAACACAACTTTGATTTAACTGTCATCTGTTGCAGTTGTTTGGATCTTAGTAATCCAGTTCTTTTAATGCTCCCACATTGCTATTGAGGTTTGTGATAGAATTCAGAATAAATTATTGTTAAGAAATACCTTTGAAATCAATGAGACAGAATGAGTAGCTGAATTCCCATTAATTTCAAGGGGGACTTGGTCTGAAAGTTCCTCATGCGTTCTAAGAATGTCTTGTTCTGAAAGACAGTAATGTCTTTAATAATGTATATATATATATAATGTATATATATAATATATAATGTATAAATAGAAAATACATTATAGTATATTGTAATAAATATTATCACACATAACATGTCAAGTCTTACAATATTCTTTATTTTAGGATTTTCAGTTGGTAAGCCTTAAATCAGTGTTGTGTCAACATGTATATATCTGATTAAATAATAGATAATTTAAATAATTTAAATTACCATTTAAATAGTTTTGGATTAGATGGTGAGAAAACAGTTTTGAATAATCACAAGTGTTCTTGCTTACAATTTGGAGGTGTCAAACCATTGTTGTTAGCTCTGGAAATGACCCTCTTTTAGTCCCCTCAACTTTGAGAAACCCCAAAGCTCTTCTCAAGTCTTCTTCTGAGTAACCTCTGCCACTCCCTTCTCCAGGGCAAAAGGTCCAATATGAAATGTCCTCCCTCAGAATTAAGCATTTGAAGGGGGACGTTATCTTCACTTCTCTCCTTCTGGAGGCCAGTGACTAGTAGGCCCAATGCAGGGGGGCCCTGGGGGCCAGCCCTACTGTCTAGAGCAGTGTTGTCCAAACTTGGCCACTTTAAGATGAGTGGACTTCAACTCCCAGAATTCCCCAGCCAGCCATGCTGGCTGGGGAATTCTGGGAGCTGAAGTCCACTCATCTTAAAGTGGCCAAGTTTGGACAACACTGCTCTAGAGGGATTGGCCACACTAGTTGGATCCTGCTGGGCTAAAAAGGCACCAGCCCACGACCATTTCCTCCCTCTGTCCTGTCTTTCCTACTGTCACAGCCCAAGCTCCCCTGGAAAGAAGGAGGCCTCCTTTTCTGTCAACACTGAGCCAGCCCGTCTGCAGGACCGGCTCAGTCCTGACAGAAAATCGGTGACACCGTGCACAATCAGGGCTATTTATCTGCTCCCAAGATGGATGGTCTTCCTGGGAAGCCGCTTCCCCTAATCGCCAGGGCTGGGGCTCCCTGCTTCTCCACGGCTCCTGCCTCAGTGCGGAACAGCTTAATTCAACAGCCAGATGCTCATTAAGGTCAATTATAGGCTATGCTGTCATTACCTGAATTATCTCCAGGTGACAGGTCTTAAGAAGGCAATTCATACTTTCCACTTAGCAGCTTGAGCGTCAGGAGCAATTTCGGTGAGAGGCTTGTTCAGGCAGAAACGGTCTCTTGCAGCATCTGGATCTTATTCCTTGACAGCCTTGAAAAGCAAGAGGTGGATTTACAAAGCTCTTCAAGACCCACCGGAAACTGTTTTCTTGTGCCACTGGGCCAACACCTGTGTCTGTGGACAAAACAGACAATATTTCACAGGAAATTAAAGGAAAGATTTTTGTTACTGCTTAAGAAATATTCTTTTAAAGCCTAAGCATGCTTTGGTTCAAGTTACAGATTATTTTAACATCTCTATGTGTGCAAAATATTTTGGAGGCAGCATTTTCAGAAGCCAAGCCACAGAAGGGGGCAGCAGAAGAGAAGGGTGTGAGGGGCAGCTGCGGGGCCGGGCTTTGCCTGTGGGGCAGCAAAGACCGAGATCACCAAAGAAGGCCCTGCCCTGAGGAGTTACTGTGGCAACCACAGCATGTTCAGGGAACCCAGAGGGCATCAGAAGCCTGGGAGCGCCCATAAAAGACTCCCCACTACCAGAGACTGTGGTCTGCTTCACTTGCCATCCAGTCAACAATGCTGCATTTCAGAATGTGAGACTCGGCTGAAGCGGCCATAACTAAAGATGAAGCAGGCACGTAAGCAGGGAGGACAAAAGCCACGGATGTTGTCTAAAAGATCCCTTCGGGGAGGTACATAAGAAGCTGATAAAGAAACAAAGGAAAAAATGTCACCTGAACCAGACAAAGGAAGTTGGGCCTGAGCACGTGGAACCCCCCCCCCCCCCCCAGTCCCAGCTAATCAACGAAGCAAGAACTTTTGGGGATAAAAAGGGCTCCTGAAGCCGCCCACCCCTTGAGTCTTTGGACCCGGACTTGGCAGTTTCCATCCTTCTAGCTAGTGCCTGACAGAGAAGGATGTCGGTAAGTGTGGATGAGTGTGGATGTGTGCGTGTGAGAAAGAGCAAATGTGCATTGTAACCAGTAAAGTTTTGCCATTACTTTAAATTCACTGGGTCTCCGTGTATTCCAAAGAACCCGTTGTGCCTCAGTGTTTAAGTGAAAGTGATTTGTGCACGTCCCTAATTATTTCCCGGCTACTGATCTGGGCTGTGTGTCTGTCTGCTCCAGCCGCACCTATCTGGAAAACCCAGGTAGAAAGCAAGGGGGGCTTTACAAGTTCTGCGTGTCTCACCAGGCTGTGAATGCGCGTGGCAGTGACCATGAGCCGAACCTGGGAGCACGTGTAACAAGAAGACTGACTTCCTCAAAATATTGAGGGGCAAGTCAGCCGTCAGTCAGATGCTGGCTCTGTAGTTCTAAGGAAGAGAGAAGTGTTTCCGAAAACGATTGCTCACTACCGTGTTTTTTCCTCCAGCTTTCAGTGCCAGGATACCACTGCTTAGATCAAGATCTAGCTCCCCTACTCAGGCTCTTTGCCACTCCTGGATCCCTTTGGGGAGTTGTCCTGGGGGCACATCCAACGACAGCAGGGAAGCAGTGAAGGGTCCCTCCCGTTTACCACCCAGGGGCTCATGGACAGGCTGGGCTTTCTGCTGCCATTTCTTTTGCCCATGGCTTGCAGCTTCTGCAGCACATCTGGCTAACTGGCCAACCCTTTGCACATTGGCTGCCAAGGAAGAAGAGGGGGGCAAGAATGACAAAGGAAGCAGCAGCCCACTGGTGCCCAGCTAAGGCCAGGAGAGGGTCGGAGCAGCCGCAGGAAGGGGGCTTAGCGTCCCAGCTGCTCTGTTTTTCCTGGGTCACCAAAGAATATCAGCAGCGCCAGGAACTCTAGCTTCACCTCGTTCATGTTTGTTGTGCAATTTCATTCTGGAAGTTGAGTGTGCAGAACACCTTCTGCAATGACAGCTGACATGGAGGAGAGGAAGGATGTCACTGTAACTGTGTGCTGCAGTGCTCTCTTTTGACAGAAGCATCAGGCCTGTGTGTCGGAGGGAATGCTCCCTTCCGGTACAGATCCAGCCACCTCCCTGGACAAGGGATGGCAGGAGACTCTCTTCCCCTTTGTGTGAGAGAGCTACGGCTCTGAATGCAAGAGACCCCTTGCTTCATTCCTCTCTTTCCTGTCTCGGGCTTCTCAGAGATGGTCAGGCACCATTCACTTCCCTTCCTAACTTCTGTGCTTTGAGCCTGGAAGCTTCTCTGCGCGGGGTGGGCCTTTTTGTAAAAATCACAGCTCTTTGACTGCCTCCTGCTGAGCCTGAAGGAGGGGGGGAGGGAAAGGGAGGGGAAGGGCTTGCTGTCTGCAGTCGTGCTCAAAGGAGAGTGGCCGTGTGATGCAGAGGGCTGCCTTCTGCACTTGATCCAGGTTTTGTCTAGAGGTAGGTGACCTCTGCTTTACAACAAACAATGAGGAGCCCTCCTTAAATACAGAGGGGGTTCCAGGCAGGCCACGTGCTGAATTTATAGAGGGTATTTAATGGCTGGCATGGGTGGCTTGCATATTGCCCCATCCAGAAGACCCCTGTCCCCTTGCTGTGAGAGTCGAGGAGGAGACCTGGTTCTCTCCAGATCTGCCCAAAGTTTAATGTTTTGTTTGTTCCTTTCTTCATGATTCTGACATCTGAGAATTCCAAATCACTGGACACCATTTTCCAGAATTATCTGTGGATTGCTCTTGCTGCTTAGTGGGGAGATGGCGCTGGCTTTGAGGGCTGGAGTCTCCAAGAAATGTTCTAAGCAAAAACTCTTCTGGCAGCTGTAGAATTTATTCTCCTCCAACTTGCTGACAATTCTTCCATGCCCAGAAGGAGTTGTAAGTTATTGACAATGACAAAGGGGGTCCGCTACAATTTGTGTGCTGGGCCACAAGTTGTGCAGACCTTTTAAAACTCTTATTTACCCCAGTGCATCCTGGCAAAATACGTTTCTGCCATGGTGTCTCCATGATATTGCCTTCTTCATCTCCACCCCAGGCTGAGGGAGACTGGATGAAGTTGTCTTTAGCTGCACATGGTAGGTAAATTCTTTGCCCCGCACCCACACAATTTAATTTGGGTGATGAGAGGGGGCAGGTTCAGCACAGCACTTGCTGGCCATTTCTTCCTTTTGCTCTTTTGCCTTTTAGTTAGAACAGAGAGGAAAAATCAGACAAGGAGCAAATATTTACATATATGAGGGCTTCTTGTAATGTAAATAAAGTTTGATATAACAGTTACAAGAAAGGGTATCTACGTTAGATTGTAATCATTTATTTATAATCTGCATCTGTAAACAATCCATTTATAAATTTCAAGTAACACAGATCTTCAGTCCACTGTGTACCTAGGGCCATGAATTTAACTTTTCAATGATGAAGAACAAGAAAGGCCCAGAGAACCCTTTTGCATGTCCAACTGTCCATTTCCATGTAATAGGTATATAATTCAAAAGAATACGGACATGTATTGAAACATCTTCCCAGATTATAACTATTTTAGGTCATTGCAAAAACGTGTTTGAAGCATTATTAGAATCTCCAGTGATATGGTTTATTCATTCCTTTTCTGTACAAATGAAATAGGACCCAAAAGGTGTGAAACATTATTTTTTGTTGAATAAGCTGTAACCTCCTGAACTTTTTGTTAGAGGTGTTAAGATAGGTTCCGTTGTTTATGTGAGATTTGCCCCGTTCGACAGAGAAACTCTCGTGACACGTGTGGTTCACAAAGAAGGTTTACTCATGCGTAACGTAGTAGTCACAAGCAAAGCCAGGACTGGCTTGGTACAATTGCATCACTTGTTATATTCCCCCCTTCCTGCGCTTTTTCCCGCCTCGTGATCGCGTTGCGGCTGTGGGCTATTAGGCCCCCCAATGTCCCCCCTGATCGTTCATGATGGCAGGGTCGGTCAGAGTCCATTGTCCTTGATTGCCAGTCCCCCTCCGGCTGGGTTGGCCCCTCCCTGCTACGTGCAGACCGCGGGTTCTGTGCTGCGTTGCGATCTTGTTTCGCTGCCCTGCGGCCCCGTTCCTTGCTTGCTCGCGCCGTTATCAGTTCGTAATTAAAAGCTTCCGCTGCGGTTTTCCTGTTTAGCTGGCCGCAGGTGGCTCGTTAATTAGCGGCGCTTTCGGTTCCTCTTTTCCCCGCTAGCTACCGCCGGTGGATTCCGCGTGGTCTGGTTGCGAGCTTCCCTGCAGCCCCGTGCTTCCCTGAAACCTCGTGCTGACCGAACCTGACATGCCGCCCCCCTGACGACAACTCCCCCCCTCGGTCCTATTTCGGCTTCCCGGGGTATTTACTGTAAAAGTCCCGCACTAGGTCCGGCGCCCTTATGTGGGTTTTACTCACCCATTCGCTGTGGGACTTGGGGAAATGTTTCCATTGCACTAGGAGCTGGGTCTGCCCCTTGTGCCTCTGGGCGTCCAGTATCCGGTTGATTTCGAAATGCTGCTCCCCCCCGACCATGATGGGTGGTGGTACTCCCTCCGCCTTGTGCCAGGCGTTCCCCGGCTGGTGCAACTTTAGCAGGCTGCAATGGAACACCGGGTGGATCTTCCCGAGGCTTTTTGGGAGCGTCAGCCTGACGGTCACCGGATTGATGATCTCCGAAATGGGGAACGGCCCCACAAACTTCGGGCTGAGTTTTTTCGATGCCTGGTGCGTCTTTAGGTTTTTGGTTGACAGATACACCTGGTCCCCCACTTTCCACTTTTCCTCGGGGAGCCTCTTGCGGTCCGCGTGCTTCTTGTAGTCGGCTTTGGCTCTTTGCAATGCCGCGTGCGCCGCTCGCCGGGTCTCGTCGATTTGGGCGAACCAGGCGTCCAGGGAGTTGATCTGGGATTCCGGCTGAGGCAGCTCCGGCATGGGGACGAATTCTCTCCCGGTGGCTACTTTGAACGGAGAGAACCCGGTGCTCTTGTGGACGGCGTTGTTGTATGCCACCTCCGCGAATGGTAGTAGCTCCGCCCAATCGTCCTGTTGGTGCCCCACGTAGCAGCGCAGGTACTGTTCGAGCCCCCGTTCAGGCGTTCCGTGGCTCCGTCCGTCTGCGGGTGCGCCGCGGAGGATAGGGCTTGTTTCGTCCCCACCCGCTTCAGGAACTCCCGCCAGAACCGCGCGATGAAGTTGCCGCCCCGATCGCTGACGATACGTCGAGGTGCGCCGTGGAGTCGGTAGACATGTTGCACGAACAGTTTCGCCAACCCCTCGGCCGTGGGGACTCGCCGGCACGCTACAAAGTGCGCTTGTTTGGAGAATAAGTCCGTGACCACCCAAATGGCGGTCTTCCCCTTACTCTCCGGGAGCTCCACTATGAAGTCCATGGCGACCTCTTGCCAAGGGCCGTCGGGTTCCGCTACCGGCTGGAGTAGGCCTCTAGGTTTGCCTTTGGCTCCTTTCGCTGTTGCGCACACCGGGCAACCCCCGAGTACGCCTCCACGTCCTTCCGGAGCGTGGGCCACCAAAACTGCCGCCGGATTAAGTGGAGTGTCTTTACGAAGCCGTAATGCCCCGCGCTCCGGCTGTCGTGGGCTCTCTCCATGACCTCCCGTCGGCAACCCTCGGGCACGTACAGCTTTCCTTCGTGCCACCACAACCCCTCTTGGCCGGTTAGCGCCTCTCGGTTCTGCTTGAGCCAACCGTCCCGCTCCGCTGCCTCCGCGAACCCTTGCCTTACTTCAGACGCCGCGTCCCGTCGCTCCCCCTTGGTCTGGCTTCGGGTCACCGCCTTTGCAGCCAGCCTGCTGGCGGGGATGACGGAGTCCACGATCTCCTCCCGTAGGCTGGCGTGTTGGGGCATGCGAGACAGTCCATCCGCTAAGAAGTTGCGCTTCCCGGGGATGTGTTTCAGTGTGAACCTGAACCTCCCGAAGTATTGGGACCACCGTGCCTGTTTGGGGGATAGCTTACGCGGGGTCTTCAGGGCCTCGAGGTTCTTATGGTCCGTCCACACCTCGAACGGTTCAGTTGCCCCCTCCAGTAGATGCCTCCACGTGGCCAGCGCCCACTTGACCGCGTACGCCTCTTTCTCCCACACCATCCACCTCCTCTCCGTCTCGGTGAATTTGCGGGAGGCGTAGGCGCACGGGTGGATGGCCCCTCCGGGCTGGGTTGGAGCAGGACTGCTCCCGTTGCCACGTCTGATGCATCCACTTGGATTATAAACCGCCGGTCTGGGTCGGGATGGCGCAGGATCGGCTCCGCGGTGAACCGCTGTTTTAGTTCCTCAAACGCCCCCTGGCATTCTGCAGTCCACGCGAGTGCCATGCTGGGCTTGGGGGGTTTCCCAGTGCCCTTGGTTTTTAGCAGGTCGGTTAGGGGAAGGGCAATTTGGGCGAAGTTCGGGATGAACTGACGATAGAAGTTCGCAAACCCTAGGAAGCTTTGGAGTTGCCTCCGGGTTCGCGGCGCTTCCCAGCCCAGGACATCCCTTACTTTCGCCGGGTCCATCTCAATTCCCCGGCTGGATATTCGGTAGCCGAGGTAGTCTAGTTGCTCTCGATGGAACTCGCATTTCGAGAGCTTTGCGTACAGCTGTGCCTTCAGCAGTCTCTGGACCACCGTGCGCACCAGGCTCACGTGCTCCGCCAGGGTCTCGGTGTAGATGAGGATGTCGTCCAGGTAGACCAGGACGCCCCGGTAGAGTAGGTCGTGCAGCACCTCATTAATTAGCTGCATAAATACCCCCGGGGCCCCTTTTAATCCGAACGGCATCACGGAAAACTGGTAGCTTCCGAGCGGGGTGTTGAACGCCGTCTTCCACTCATCTTTTGCGCGGATCCTAACTCTGAAGTAGGCTTCGCGCAAGTCCAGTTTTGTGAACACCCTCCCCTTCGACAGATGCGACATCAAGTCCTTCATCAGGGGGAGGGGGTATTTGTACTCCGTGCTGATTGCGTTCAGCCCCCGGTAGTCTACGCACATACGGAGCGAGCCGTCCTTCTTCTCCCGGAATAACACCGGGGCCGCTAATGGTGACTTCGCGGGTTGGATGAATCCCCGTGCTAGGTTCTTGTCTATGAACTCGCGCAGGGCTCCCATCTCCCTCCTCGACAGGGAGTACATTTTTGGCTTAGGCAGGGTCGCTCCTGGCTCTAGCTCGATGGCGCAATCACTGGGCCGGTGTGGTGGGAGCTGGTCGGACTCCTTCTCCCCGAACGCTGCCGCCAGGTCTCGATACTGCCTCGGGATTCCGCCGCCCGTCGGGGGTTCCCCGGGTCCGGCCCCTCGCTTTGCGGTCGCCTCGCCAGTCGCCGCTGCCTCCCCTCGCCTCGGGATCGTGGCGGGTCTCCGGGGTCCCGGCGCTGCTGCTGCTGCTGTTGCTGTTGCCGCCCGGGTCTCGGGCCCCATCTGCTCTCGCCCCGTCTCCCGGTGTCCCGGACCCTCCGCTTGTCCGCCGGTGGTTGCGGCTGCCTCCGTCTCCACGGCTCGGTCCCCTCTGCTCTCGCCCCTCGCCGGTCTGTCGACCCCGAACCGCACTGCCTCCGCCGTCCAGTCGACTCGTGGGTTCCGCCGCCGCAGCCACGCCAAGCCGAGTACCACCGCGTAGTCGGCCACCGGGACCACCACGAACCTCAGTTCTTCCCGGTGACTCCCGATCGTCATCTGGACTGGCTCGGTGTAATACTGAGATGGCCCCCCCCCTGCCAGCGTGCCATCTAACTGGCTGAATGAAATGGGCTCCCGGAGGCGCCTCAGCTGTAGCCCGAGCCCCGAGACCACCGCTGGGTGCATCAAGCAGTGGGTGCAGCCCGAGTCCAGTAGCGCCCGTAGCTGCGCCTCCCTCCGGATCTCACCCCCGGACGTGTATCCTCACCCGGAACGGTGGGCAGTCCTCGTCTCCTATTGGGTCCGCGCGCCTCGACTCCCCTGCTCGCACTGGGACGCCGTTCAGTGCGAGCGCGCCTCGTTTCCCGCCGGCTCCGAGTCCTCTCCGGAGGATGCTGTCTCCGGGGTCGACCACCCCCGCATCCTTTCTCGGTCACCGCCGCCACTGCCCCCTTCCGCGGTCGGTCACCGGTCCTTTTCCCGTTCGCACGCGGGGTTTTGACTTCGGGCCGTGGTGGGGCGCCTTCCCGCTCCGTCGGGCACTGCGCCGCTCGGTGGCCTCTGCCTCCGCATCGGAAGCACAGATTCGGGGCTCTGGTCGCCTCTCGCCTCCCGGTGGACTGCCGTCGACCGCTCCGTCTCTCCTCGGGGGTCCTCTCCCTCGGCCGGTCCCTCGTCTGGTCCCGACGTCTTGTGCTCTGTTGGATCTGCCGCCACGCCGATTCCGCCGTTCCGGCCAGCCAGATCCAATCCTTCACTGTGGCCGGGTCGTCCCGCCCCAGTGCCCGTTCCAGGATCTCTGGGTTGAGTCCCCTCTTAAAATACTTCACCTTCAGGGACTCCGGCCAGTCCGCGAGCTTCTCGGCCAACCTCCGGAACTCCAGGGCATATTCCGATACCGATTTGCCCCGCTGCCTGAATTGTAGGATGTCGTCCTCCGCCCGCTTGGCGCTCAATGTGTCCTCGAATCTGTCCCGGAGCGCCTGCATGAAGTCCGGGAAACTCCGTAGTTCCGCCGCGTTGGCATCGTACAGCCCGATCACCCAGCTGGCGGCTTGGCCATCTAGCAGCTCGGCCACGTAGGATACCCTGTCCTCGTCTCTAGCGAATAGGTGACCACCCCTCTGCATGAACCCCCTGACGTGCGTCAGAAAGTGCGGCAGCTGTTCGGGGTCCCCTGAGAACTTCCCAGTGATACCTCGAAGTCTCAGGGCGTCTGCCGCCCGTTGGTCCTCCGACCGGGGCACCGTGGGTGGTGCCGGCGGGGGTGTCGGACCGCCCCCCCTGTCGCTCGCCTCCTCGTTCACCGCCGGTGGCCCCACTCTCTGTAGTAGGGTCTGGAGCATCGCCTCCACGGCGTCTAGGCGTCGCTCGACTCTCTCCTCTAGTCGGGCGAATTTCTCGCTCCACTCACGGTTCCGGAACCCCGAACCCCGGGTCATCGTAACGCCCGAATCGTCTGGTCCTTGATTCACGCCCATCGACCACCGCTCGGATGGAGTGCGCCCGGCCCTGGCCGCTGCCCCGTCGCTCCCGGGCGGCTCCGACCGCCCTTCCGCGAGCCTGGATCCCTCGCGCTCCAGCTGACCCACGGATTCCTCGTCGCTGGTCATGCCTGTATTGAGAAAGAAAACGCTCCTCGGTGGTACCGGGTAGCGCTGACGGTGAGTCCTGGCTTTATATGAGATTTGCCCCGTTCGACAGAGAAACCTTTGTGACACGTGTGGTTCACAAAGAAGGTTTACTCATGCGTAACGTAGTAGTCACAAGCAAAGCCAGGACTGGCTTGGTACAATTGCATCACTTGTTATATTCCCCCCTTCCCGCGCTTTTTCCCGCCTCGTGATCGCGTTGCGGCTGTGGGCTATTAGGCCCCCCAATGTCCCCCCTGATCGTTCATGATGGCAGGGTCGGTCAGAGTCCATTGTCCTTGATTGCCAGTCCCCCTCCGGCTGGGTTGGCCCCTCCCTGCTACGTGCAGACCGCGGGTTCTGTGCTGCGTTGCGATCTTGTTTCGCTGCCCTGCGGCCCCGTTCCTTGCTTGCTCGCGCCGTTATCAGTTCGTAGTTAAAAGCTTCCGCTGCGGTTTTCCTGTTTAGCTGGCCGCAGGTGGCTCGTTAATTAGCGGCGCTTTCGGTTCCTCTTTTCCCCGCTAGCTACCGCCGGTGGATTCCGCGTGGTCTGGTTGCGAGCTTCCCTGCAGCCCCGTGCTTCCCTGAAACCTCGTGCTGACCGAACCTGACAGTTTAAACAAAATGGGGATTTCCATTACCTTGTTCCATTCATATATTAAAATTTGCATATTCAATGATAAATATTTATAAATAGTAATTGTGGGCTTTTTTTAAAAACCATTAAGTTCTTCTAATAAGTCTCTGAAGCTGAAAATTTTAGCTGGTCTAAATCAAGATGTCAGTGAATGCTGTACTTGTAAATACTTCCAGTGGGTGGCAACACACAAATGATCTTTATTCTTTAGCCCAGGAAATGATGAAAAATCATCTTTATCATCTAATAATTGATCCAAACATCCATCCAAAATGTGCATATAACAGGTTTTAGAAAAAATCAATTTTAAAGATTGGATTACCCCATAATGTCAACAGTATGAGAAAGAAAAAATCAAAATGCATTTTTCCTTATATGGGATATCAGACTTTTTGAATTGATGTAATAGTGAAATGCGATATGTCTAATGTATTTTGAACTCAAAACATTCAATTAAGTAATGGTGATATGCATTAGCCTTCCAAAATGGCCCAGGTAGAGAATATATACTACATGAAGTTGTCCAAAATTTGATACTAGTTCAAAGATACAAAAAATGGTATAATTCAAGATTAGATTTTATTAATTTTGGTCAGTAACCATCTTAACTTCAAGAACTGGGAAACTAACACCTATTTAAATGACAGATGCAGCTTTTTCAAATATAGATAGATAGATAGATAGATAGATAGATAGATAGATAGATAGATATATGTATGTATGTATATGTATATATATATGTGTATGTGTGTGTATATATATGTGTATATGTGTATATATGTGTGTGTGTGTGTATATATATATATATATATATATATATATATATATATAGTTGCCTGGGACTCTTGCCTATTCCCATGTCATGGTCACTCGTGAAGCCCTGGGATTATGAGGGCAACCGGGACTGCCGTTGCTAAGCAATGTGGTCACATGATGTCGCACTTTATGATCGCATCACTTAGTGATGGAAATTCTGGTCCCAATTGCCATCGTAACCCCAGTGCTACCTATGTAGTCAATACATTCAGTACAAAAAATGCTAATTATTTAGCATTTTCAGCCATTTTCAGCCATAATCAGCCATTTTTTGCCTGTTGGCATCAGTTTCAGCTCAGACCAGTTAACAGCACTGTATCCCACAATTGTCCAAATACATGAACCAAGTGCATCAAGAGCTAGAATCAAACTGTGAAAAAATAAACAAAATATCATCAACATATAATACCAATTGCAAAATTTAAGGGGATTAAATACCAATTGCAAAAAAGGGTATTAAAGTACATTGTGCTCTAACAGCTCTTCTAAACCAATATAAAAAATCGAAGGAGAGAATGGACCTCCTTGTCTAGTACCTTTATAGAATGAAAAAAGTAAATGAAAAAAGATCGGTGACTTTCCCCTTAGACGTGGAGATTTCATACATAATCTGGGCATTTTATAAATCCTCTGGGAAATTAAAATTTAGCTCAGTTAGCATATATATGCTGCCTACAGTTTGTCAAAAGGTTTTTCTGTGTTAAGCAATGCTTGTGGCTTTTCTGTCTTTACTCAAATCAATCAAATCCTTTTCCAGCCAAAAACCATCTGATCCATGTTGTGTTTTGATTTAATTTAATTATGAGCCGCCCAAAGTCACCCTCTGGGGGAGACGGGTGGCATAGAAATAAATAAATAAATAAATAAATAAATAAATAAATAAATAAATATTCTTGACCACTAAAAATCATTTCCTGAAAACTACTGGCTAAAACAGCAGTTACAGTTTTAATATTTACATTAATCAGTGAAATAGAATGATAGTGCATAATGTATATGATCTTTACTAGGTTTTGGTTAACTGTGAAGATGATGATAATATGTTCAAAAATGTCACTGTATAGTTGATAGAATTTAGGAAAAAGCATATCAATGAATACCTTATACCATTCACAAATTTGGGAGCTTTACCATTACTTATGTTCAAAATATATTTGTTTTGTTATTCATAATCAAGGAGTAAGAAATCTAATTGTGGAAGGTCAATTTTAGTTATAAAAACTTCTCTATCTTCAGCAGAGATTCTCAGGTTTGCATATAGCCCAAGTAAAATTTAAACACTGAAAATGTGTATCATCAGGAGAACTATATATCTTTTAATTCCCTTTAACCGCTATAAATCATTTCTTTTTCCACTACAAGCAATTTGCAAGATCTGGTCAGGTCTCTTATAATTTTCCCAGTATTTTTGACTAACAGCTATTATTCGACACATGTTTGTTGTACCTCCCTATACAGACTGGAGTCAACCTCTGGCCCTCCGTGTCTAAACAGTTTTCAATTTATTGTTGAATTTGGTCTGAGGCATATTTTAAAATTTCTTTTATGACCACACATAGGTGCTTTATAAGCATCCCATTCAAGGATTGGGGGACTAGTTATTCCTGCATTTTAATTTGCAGTATTGCTGTTTCTCCCTAAATATTTGGATAGCTTATATTTAAGTAATACATAATAGCTTTCTCAAAAGCCAGATTAAATATATTGCCATCAAATATGCTATATGGTAGATTTAAAAAAATTTCTCATCTCTCGAAGATTTTGTCCCTGTAATGATCCTGATCCTGAAACAGTGGATCATATTTTATTGTACTGTGAATTTTATAACTTCAGCAGGGAGTTATCTGGCCTATTTTAAAATCTAAACCAGGAAGGGGTATTTCTGACTATGTAAGAATTTTACTTGCAGATGAAAATCCTGGGATCACAGTGGCAATAGCCAGATTTTTAACTATGGCTATAAAACCAAGGTTTTTAGTAACAAATCAATGAGGTGGGCTTTTAAGTGTATCATATAGTATTTATTAAGTATATTATTTGTTAAATTGTTTTATTTAATGCCAAGTCTAGATTATATTTGTAACTTGTTTTCGGGCCTGTTGGCTGTAAATAAATAAATAAATACAAAGGGAAAGGGGGGTTTGTGAGCAAAGGCAGCTGGCGATTTTCTGTTGAGACAAGCTTGACCTTAAAGTATAAAGAAGGTGCTGAAGTGGGGAGGTCAACTGCAGGCTCCCCCCCCTGCCCGGTCTCAAGGTCCAGCTGCCTTCACCCTCCCCTACTGCTTTCTTCCAAATTTAACAAGCACTGGTGGCGTGCAACAGTATTCATCTCAAAAGCCCCAAGAAGAATGGTCCGATATTCTTATCTCCAACATTGTGTAGTTAAAAACCAACCTGGATGAAATCAGCAGATTGTGCATGGATGTTTTCAGCAGAAGAGCAACCCAGGTGACTGAGGAATTTCTGAAGAATTTCTGGAGAATGACCAGTGGAGGCAATAATATTGCAGGAGGAGAGCCATCTTTGTCTATGGTGGCAAAAAAATCAGGACCTTTGGTGGCACATTTTCCAAGTAATAAATGTTATTAAAAGGCATCAAGTGAGCTGCATGGAGTGGCTAGACTGATGCAGGATTTAAATTGGTGAGGCGAGGCTATACAGGTTGCACGTGAGAGAGATTACAAGTACCTTATTAATTAATAGATTGGTATATTAAAAACATATTGTATTTGTTGAGACCTTCTGAGATTGCCTGAAACCTTTTGATGTATGTGAGCTCAACAGGTTCTTGTTAAAAGCTTTGCTTTTCTAAAACAGTTACTTACTGCTATGGAGCGTCCTGGGAGATTGAAATGCTCTGATATGACTTTAACTTTGTTTTAAGCCCGATGTCAAACTTGTGTCCGTTAATTATTTTGCACGATGTTGTCCCTGTTTGCCCATGCAGAATCCAAAGGGGCATTGCTGACATGATGGCACATATCACATTGGAGGAAGAACATGGGAAGATGCCTCTACTTGTGAGAATCTACTTCAGGTTGGGTGGTTATCTGTACACAAATGCCTGAGAAAGTGCAATGTCATTATCCAGTGTGGACTGTATATCTGAGTGGTTTTAGTTGTGAGCTCTAGGTGACAACCAGTGCTGTTCTGTTGTTCTGTTTCTGTGATCTGTCTCTTAATAGGTCTTCCCTAGGAATTGGTCTGGCTCTCATTCCTGTCTCAAGAGACAGGAATTTGTCTATTGATGTCATTGGGTGGGTAGTTCAGACTTCTGAATGCTTGGTTCAATTCCACCAGTTGAGCATCCCTGTCGAGTAGGTCAGAACAAATGCGGTTGTATCCTGGTTATAGATGATAAATTTGGTGGTGTGTTCTGGGTGGAAGATTGAAGCATGTGGGTATGCATGGCTGTCTATAGGCTTCCCATATAACATCATCTTTATGTGTCCACTATATAGTTTTACAGTGACAGCAAGGGAAATGGACTTTAGGAAACAGCATGCTGGCCTAAATCAGTGGCCTAGATCACAAAGGGGCAGCCTGTAGCCCTAGGCCCTCAAGCCAGTTTCCTGTTGCATGTGGAGCTCCCTTTGGCAATGATTACAAAGAAACTAGAGCTGCAATTTTTACTAGTTGAAGGTACAAATGGTAGTGTGAACTCCAAAATATGCTTAATATAGTTTAAGAAACAAGGAAGAAATGAAAACACACGCCATGAACTCTGGGGGGGAAATATTTATGTATTAAATTTATATGACCACCCATCTCAAACATATGACTCTGGGCAGGTAACAGGAAATAAAAACAAGATAAAACAGCATAGCAAAACAATAAATAACAAATATAGGAGCCAAGATAAAATTACACAATCACAAAAATTACACAAAGACACAATCAACATAACCAAGACCCCCCCACACCCCCCATGGTGCAGGCTTGGAAACAAAGCCAGATCTTTAGGGCCTTAGAGAAAGCCAGTAGAGTCAGGGCAAGTCGAATCTCTAGGGGAATGATGTTCCACAGGGTGGGTGTCACAACAGTAAAAACTCTCCTCCAGGACCCACCAGATGATACTCCCTAATGGACAAGACCTGGAGCATGCTGGATTTGACAGGATAGGTAGATACAACTGAAGAGAAATGGTCCTGCAACCCAACGCCATGAGGGGCTTTATAGGTCATGACCAGTATCCTGAATTGAAGCATACTGATAACCAATGCAGCTCACAGAGCAGAAGTGTCACATGTGCCAAATGAAAGGCATCTATACTGCCCACACTGCTGCATTTTGCACCAGCTGAAACTTCTGGATCCTCTTTAAGGGCAGCCCCATGTGCAGTGCGTTGAAGTAGTCCAATTGGGAGGTGATCAGCCAGGAGTGACTGTGAGCAGGGCCTCC
Organism: Python bivittatus; assembly: GCF_059951505.1. Classification (NCBI taxonomy): domain Eukaryota; kingdom Metazoa; phylum Chordata; class Lepidosauria; order Squamata; family Pythonidae; genus Python; species Python bivittatus. The sequence continues at coordinate 4,184,439 of NW_028277032.1, forward strand.
TGGTCCAGGAACAGGCACAATTGGTGCACAAAGGCCCTCCTTTGCTGTGAGTCCAAGAGGATTCCCAAACCCTTTTGTTCTGGGTGAGGTTGCCAAAACCCGAAACCACTTGGTCTTGCTAGGGTTGAGCTGAAGCTGTTCCCAATTTAGGCAGGACCTCCACAGCATCACTTGGGTGGCCCAGGGTCAAGATATAAAGCTGATGATACCTCACCTGGAACCATCAGATGCCTCACCTAGTGGCTTCATGTAGATGTTAAACAGAGGGAGAGGACAGAGTACAAAGCAGGGGCTGTGGGCTGCACGTCTCTTCACTATCAACACTAACTGACCCTGGAGGGAGGAAGAAAACCAGCACAACACACTGCTACCCACCCCTAACCTCCAGAGCTGGTCCATGATCAGTGGTATTGAAGGGTGCTGAGAAGTCAAGAAGAGCAAGGATGGACACACCACCTCCATCCCAGAAGTCATTTAGAAGCACAATCAATGCCATTTCAGTCTCATACCCAGGTCTGAATCCTGACTGAAAGTGGTCCAGATAATCTGCTTCTTCTACAGTTCTCTGGAGCTGCCATCCACAATCTTCCCCCTAAAGGGAAGGTTGGAAACTGGACAAAAATTGTCCAGGATAGTTGGGTCCAGCAATGGCCTCTTGAGGAGCTGATGGAACCATCCCCTCTCTCAAAGATGAATTTACCACCCCAGAACTCAGCCACATGTCACTTCTCGGGAGGCTTTGGCCAAGTGACAGGACATGGATCTAAAACAGAGGTGGCCAAGTTAACAGTTGCAAGAACCCTGTCCGCTTCCTCAGGGTTAACAAGATTAAACTCCTCCCAGATGACTGAGCCTGCTCCAAGGCTGGAATCCAACCCAGCATGAACCTGAGATACTTAATGCATCAGATGCCAAGCATATTCTTCACAGTGGCCTTTTGGCTGAGACTCTGAACCACCCCTTCCTTCCCAGGAGGGCTTGGCTCATCTGAAATAAGGCCACAAATAAGGCTGTCCACGGAGGTAGTAAGTGTGGAGAAATATTGATGTTTCACTGCACCTATCATCATGAGGTAGGCCCTAATAGCGGTTCTAACCCATGCTTGGTCAGTGTTGCCCTCTAGTGGTGCTCCAGGCATATCTTCACCTGCTTCATCTTCCTGAACTCCTTTGTAAACCAAGGGGAGTTGTGGGATCCCTGGGAGAGGAGAGGCCACATGGCTGTGATCCAAAGCCCTGACTTTTTTCTCATTCCAGATGGCTGCTAGGGCCTCCAACACAAAAACCAGCATATGACCACTGTTATGCGTCGAGCCCTGGATGACCTGGGACAGGCCCATGGCTGTCATGGTGGCCAAGAACTCCCAAGTTATCTCAGACTCTGCACCCAAAGAAGGATCTTCACTGGTAACCCAGCCATGGAATCAAGAAGTTCAGGCAGGGAGGTTGCTGTGCAGCAGGGAGGCTGGTACAGTCCCAAATGTGCCCTGTAGCCTAACCTAACAAACAGGGTGTCACACCAGGCAATCTGCAGAGCAACACCCCTGAGCCCATCCAAGTATCTCAGATGTCAATCACTATACCTCCACACCTGCCCAAGCTGGGCACATCTCCAAGAGGGGAACCCCCACTTCAAGCCTAGCCAGGTTTTGGTAATACATGCCAGGTCAGCCCTTTTATCCATGATCAAGTCAGAGATGAGGACAATCTTATTATAGGGTTCAGTAGCAGCAGCCAAAAACCTGAGCCCCTGAAGATCTGCTGACCAGCACTGGAATGGGCCACTAGAACAACATACCAGAAGCATGTTCCTCATGAGCAGTCCACCCCATCTCTTGTCATATCTTCTACTCATCACTTCCTTTGATACCAATACTAAGAGCTCTTTTGGGTCATTATTCCATCACTGTACCATGAAACATACAGATAACGCTTTTCTGTTTCTTACTGAGAAACTGAGATTCAAGTATGTATTTGTTAATGTCAGTACAAGGCCAGTGAACAAGAAGCAAAGTCTGCAAGTGTGTGAAGACAATAGAAGACCAGAGAAACAGTGAGTTCTAAGGTATAGTGTACTCACTTGTGATGGGTAAAAAGGTCACCAGCTGAGAGCTGTTTATTACCCATTATGGGTGATGGAGTGGCTGCACTATAACAGAAACCAGCAGAGGAAGAAGATCTCCATAAGGAAGAGAATCAGGAAGAAGCTCAGTGGATAAAAATGATTACCTGACGCAAGGCACGCATATATTCTGGACTACTGAAAGTCCGAAACAATTTTTATGTGTTTGCAGCAGAACAAGGCTCTGAGGCTTCGAAGGAAAAAAAGGAGACACCAAAGAACAGGAGAGAGAAGAGTGGAATCTTGAGGGGCAGAGGCAAAGGGGTCGCAGAGTGTGGTCATAGCAGTCAAGGGGGGTGTGGATGTCTGTCACATAAAAGATGGGCAGAACTTTGATAGCCCGTTTGCAGCCACCATCTTGACTGTTTTTGACCACACTTTTGGGCAGAGGGGACACAGATGTGCCCTACACAAAAATAAAAAGTTATAGTAGTTGATGACTTGCTGACAGAAACAAGTATTGGCTCATAAAGTAGTCAATGTTTAAAAGTGTGACAGAAAAACTTTCAGGACTTACCAAGTTCACTAAAATATTTTCCTGCTAATCCACATGGGGACAAATGATATTGCAAAGAATTTTGAAAAATGGCTCCGGGGCCATTCTTATCTCAGGAAAAGGTCTAGAAAGAAAAGGACAATACTGCAGGTGAATGACTGGCTATGAAGATGGTGAAAAATAGGATGAAGGACAGGAATGAATCTTGGGATTAATCAAGAAATCAGAAGATACCTATTTACTTTAAATGAATTTGCATTTCTAGGGCCAGACTAATTGTATCCTAGGGTAGTTGAAAGAATTAGCTAATAGCCTAACTGAACCTGTATGTCTTTTGAGCAAATGGAGAATTGGAGAACAGCAAGTGTTCTCTTTTTAAAAAAGCTCTCTTAAAAAAATGGTAAAAGGAGGATTTAGGGAACTGCAGACCAGTCAATGCAAAATCAATACCTAGAAAGATTTTAGAGCAGATGATAAAGCAATTAATCTTCAAGCACTTTAAAATGATATGCCGATTAATAGACGTCAGTATGGATTTTTACTTCTTTACTTTACTTCTTGCCAGGGTAACTTTACCTCATTTTTAAAAATTGGGTTTTAACCTCCTTAGTAAATTGTGGAATTGTTATAGACATAATCTACATAATGATTTGTACGCCACCCAGAGTCACTTTTATGTGAGATGGGTGGCTATATAAATACGATAAATAAATACAACTAAAATAATACACCTTACTTTCAGCAAGCGCCCATCTGCCCTTCCAGACCTCAGAAGCAGCCACCAACCCTTCCATGTCATCTGGTTGCACCTCTCTTGACTTCGGCCACAGGACCAGCAGTCCACGTTTGTCATAACCTAGCTAACAATGTATGAGATAAGAGGAAAAGGAGCAGTGTGAGGAAAAGGAAACCAGGTTAACTCAAGCATCGCTTCTTAATACGCATTATTCCTACAGTGGAAATGGCTATAAAAGAGTTCATAATATGTGACTGACCACAAAAAAGTTGAGAAGGGGAAGAGAAAGAGAAGGCCACAATGGGCCAATCAGAGCCAATTCAGTATTCATTATTCAGTTTGGGATTAGGATTGAGGATGTCAGCAAGCGCTCTATGGAAAAAGTGAATGCCAAGGTGGTCTGTGGAAGGAGGTATTTTCTTGAGATGGAGACTCGGAAAGGCGCATCTTGTCTTACCTCATTTGTGACGCCAAACAGCCCAGTGGTGGCGTCAGTGGATCAAAGCCGTATTTCATTAACAGACCTCTTGGGGTGAGAGTCAGGAACGAAGAAAGCAGAGAGTATTACAGGATGCCATTAAACATCCCCTACCCCACCAAGTCAGTCGCACGTTCTAGGCATGAAATCCAGTTCGGAACTGGCGAGGGATTCCTCCCCTCACCCCCATTATTTAAACTGCCTTTCTTGATAAATGCTCAGACTCAGAAACAGTATGTTCAAATTATACAACAGAGATTTCCTAGATGAGCAAAGGTGAGGCTTTTTGCAGTTCTGCAATGATTTTCCTCTCCTGTTTTTCATCGCTTGTTTTAAGAAAAGTTACTTGGAAGAGGTGCTTTTTATTTCCAAGGGATTTTCTTACTTCCTCCTGGGGATAAACAGAATTCCCAAACAAGTTCTTTTGCATGCACTAACATCCACAGAAGTATTTTTACCTGTTGTCCCTGAAAAATAATAGTTCTTCTGAGATGGTGTCAACAGTAATTGTAAAGGGAGAAGAAATAAGCTGCATTCTGAGGAGGAAATGTGTCCTTTTATAGTCACGCTGCCTTGGAACTACATCTCCCAGGGTGCATCTCAAGTGGGCAGGATTTGGGTAGTTCGTGTGTTCAGGCTGGGGCTCAGTCATGCATCTGCCTCGCTCTGCTCAGGGGCTCCTCGGTGCTGCAGAAGAATAATGACAGCCGACTGAGTTGCCGCACCCTGATGGTGCAGGAGCAGGAGAAGCATGGATGACAATCAGATGGGCTTGTGCTTTTAAGACAAATAGAAGGAATGAAGACCAGTTATCTTACTGGTGAGGAACTTCTGATAAATGGGAAAACAGTTGTATGTTTTGTGTGTGTGTGTGTGTGTATCTGTGTGTGCAAGAGAGAGAGAGAGAGAGAGAGAGAGAAGGAGAGAGAAGGAGATCTGACCTTCTCCCATTCCTGCTTATTAGAAGGAAATAAATAACCCTTCCCTGTGTTCGGTTCCGAGCCAGGAGAGAAGGTGCTGGACAACGCTTATGGAGATCAGGTTCTTCTTTATTTAAACAGCCCAAGCACAGCAAGTAAGAGGGGTTGGGTGGTGGCAACCAGACAGGACCACTGCCCTACATCCCTTTACACTTCACTTTTTATTTTTTTAGTGTGCACATAACAGTAAGCACGTACTTGCTTAGGAATGTCTACTTTCTGACTATTTGCTTCTTCATCTTAGGTCTGCTCAAGCCTACGATCCTCTCACCTCGGTCAAATGGTGTTTCTACTCCTTCCGTTCTAAAATGACATTACTTTTGCTACATATCCTAACAAACTCTTCCACACAAAATCAAATAACCACTTAACAGGAGCCAGACCAGACTGGCTAGAATGCCACTCCTCCTCCCCACACCAAGTGGCGGCTAATTATTTCTGCAGGTTACTGTTGGAGGCCACAAGTCTGGGACTTTATCAAGTGCTTTACAGAAATATACTGGTGTAGGCTTTCGCAGCCAGTGTCAATTAAACAGTGGTGGACTTTCAGGCTGAATGGCCATGTTCTAGTTTTCTGGTGTCCTGGTACTGGCAGCTGTGCCTGGCATGTTCAGCAACAGTAAACTGCTTTATGGTGCAACTCCTAAGCAACTGAATAGAGACAGACTGGGCTCTTGTATTTGAATCTGGCAAGCCGATCTCTGATTGGTCCATGTCACAGGAATCAAAGGAAGCTGGTTCCCAACTGATTCCTCATCTAGATGGACCTCCAATTGGTCCATTCTGAACAAATTCCAAGAGAACCAGCGCCTAAATGACCTGTCCTTGAGCCAGGTTGCTGGTCGGTTCTCTGTGTAGGTGGACTTCTGTTTCGTCTATTTTGGAAAATTCCAGAGAGCTGGTTCTTGACTGGGCTGTCTTTGAGCCAAGATACTGCTAGATGTTCTTTCTGGTGAGGCGGCATGTTCTTTTGATTAATTAAGGGCTGTTTAGTTTTGGTGTGAGTTAGAGCTGGGACCTATGCTTTTGTTGATTTTCAGACTCTCCTCCTTTCCTATTGAAGTTGTTGAAATGTTTATGGATCTCAGTAGCCTCTCTAGGTACTTGCACATGGTAGTTCCAAACTTCTGTTGAAATAATGTGCTGAGAGCGCTGTGCCCTCTGTGCTGAAAACTTCTTTTATCCCTTTGAAACTGTTGAGCTTGTTTTATTTCTGAGCCAAAGAATGTTTGCTAAGTTCTAAGTCATTGGTTTCCATCTGGCTACTCAGGCATATTGGCTTAGCTGTTGGGTTGTCAGATATACTCTTACCTCTCCTTTCCATCAGGACACCGTCTGTGTTCCCAGCTGCTAAAGCCTGGCAACTCTTCCCAAACCTGCAGCAGCCTGGCACGGTCCTTCTCTCCCACCCTGCTTGACAGGAGCTCTGCAGCAGCAGCTGCAGGATTTAAGCGTAATTCTCTTGCCTTCCTCTTTGGGAAGACCATGACCTGCCAGAGCCTCAGCCCCAGAACAGCTGGAGTTCGTGAATGATTTTGTTGTCTGTCCCATGTCTTTCTGGATATATCCACTAAGCCCAGGAGGCTAGAACTACTCCCTCCTTCAGCATTTCTGCAAACTGTGAAAAGCTGACTTTCCTTTGAAATTCAAAATCAGGTGTTTCCAATGCAGCAAGTTTTCAGTTTATTTTGTTGTTTTTCTTTCCCTTTGTAAGCAAAAGTCTCCAACAGACCGGAGGGACGGAATCAGCAAGGTGGTGGCGAAGAGGAAATGGTGTTTCACACCCAGATTCTGTCTCGCTGACTGACTCCAATTTGGGTGCTGTGGGGCTCATCCTCACATCCCGCAACTGCGACTTGAACATACCTTGCTCACCATTTCATGGGCCATATTCTCATGACATTTTTGTCTCATCCCTATCCCATCATGGAGGAAACCTACATTCAGTTATAGCGGTTCCAGTTTTAAAGTAGTATTTTAACCTTTCTCCCAATTTCAGACCTGTGCTCTGAAATAGTCTGGGTGACACACATAGATGTTAAAGACTCTCCAGGCCTCTGCTCATAGTTGCCTAAGGTTGAGACATCACACATTAAGAACGGCAATTGGCAATTGTTTTCCCCACGGGTAGAAGACTCCCAGTGCCTTGGGAGGGGAGGACTCCAGTGACTGTCCTCAAGTTGTCCGTCATTAAAGCAATAAGGGCAGCACCTTTGTCACTGAGACAGAACAGAGTTTACCTGTCAGGACCTTTTGTACCAGTTCAGCAAAGGGAGGGATGTGCATCAGTGGAACATTAAGGCTTGGGGTCAACATTATAAACTAGATTCAGTGTGCACATAGTCTGCTATAATAGGGTGCTCTGTAACCTCACAGATATACTCTTTCACTTATTAAGTTTTTATGCTGTCCTACACCCTTCTAATGCTCTCACTCCTTTTAGAGTCTCACTTTTTATATCTTTTATACTTTTTATGTCTCTTACATACATGTTTGGTTTTTTTTTTACTTTATATACTTTATATCTTTTTAGTTTTTTACAGCTCCTTTTACATTTTCATTTTTATATCATTCCTATATGTGTCTTTTTTACTTTATACAACTTTTCATCTGTTATCTTGTTATGTTTCTTTTTAATGACCGCGCCTTATCCCCTTATGCTGGGCTATGACTGTAATAAAGATTGATTTGACTTGATCTGAGCATTAATGCAGTTATGACGAAGAATTTTTGTATAATATTGCACTGACTCCTGGTTAATTTTGCCTGCTCCCTGATTATCCTCCACTGATGTATATCTTGGACTCCTTTATACCTAATTTTATATTTAGGATTATTAATTTGTTGCCTCTGCCACTGAATCTAAGGTACCCTCTTAACCATGATATCTTCAGATGCTTTGAAATAAAATTTTGCTGCCAAATAAGTACGTAACATGATTGTGCTGCTTTCCAGAGATGTACAAAATAATACGAAGTGTTTTGGACTGAAAAAGCTGTGCTGTGAGTGGGTCTGTTTTAAGTATTCCGAGAAAGTTGATTGGAAAGTAGTTTTGTAGCAGGCCATCGCGTGGTGGTTCTGTTTAATTACTGCTACAGACTTGCCGTGATGGGTGATCTGGGGGATGGAGCAGGCAGCTAATAAACCTCAGGGACCCTTTGGCTGCCAGGATCCTGCCCACCTGTGCAGGCATTTCAGGCAGGGGCTGCTTAGGGGAAGGGGGCCACAAGGCAGGCTTTCTCTGTGGTTGCCCCCCGTCCCCAGAAGTGCACTGGACCTATGCCCATGTGGCTGGCAGGAAGGCACTGGAAACCCTACCTTTTAACTGGGCATTTTACAACGGGTTATTATTTTAAATGGGCAAACTTTCACTCATGGCTGTATGGGATGGTCATGTTTTTATGCTATCATTTATAGAAGAAGTGCACTAAGCCCATTTTTCATGCCTTACATAATTTTGCAGCCTCAAATTAACCTGGCTGCATTCTTAACTTTGTGTTTGTGTGTGTGTGTGTTTGTGTGTGTGTCTCCAGGTTGGTGTTGACTCCTGATGACTGCCTGGACAAGTCCCTGCAGTTTTCTTGGAAGCTTTTCTTGAAGTGGTTTGCCATTGCTTTCTTTTTCCTGGGGCTGAGGGAGAGTGACTGGCCGAGGTCACCCAGATGGCTTCGTGCCTAAAGTGGGGCTAGAACTCACAGTCTCCCAGCTTCTAGCCTTAAGCACTACACCAAACTGGCTCATTCCTAACTTTACTATCTGCTAATGCTCCTAAAGTATTGTGTGATGTATTAAGTAACTGAGGATGGTTATTCCACTACATGCCCCCCCCATCCCATCCCATCCCATCCCATCCCATCCCATCCCATCCCATCCCATCCCATCCCATCCCATCCCATCCCATCCCATCCCATCCCATCCCATCCCATCCCATCCCATCCCCTAACTTCCTGATTCTGTGCTCAGCCTGGTTGATGCAGAGTTGAATAATTGTTTTGCCTTTGGCTTCCAACCAGGATGAAGAAATGGTTGAAGAGATGTATGTTTGATTTCAAAAGCACCATCTCGCTCCCTCCCTAAAAGCAATCATAGGCTCATCCATGGATCTCCAGAGAAACAGAGTCATTGCAGGCTCCATTAAAAACCTGCAGTACTTTCTTTTCTCCTTCTTGGGTGGAAAAAAGTCTTGGCAATGCAAGTGTGTGTGTGTGTGTGTGGTATGTGCTAGCTCTAATTGATTTTCTACATATTAATATGTCAATCACAAGGGGAGGTGTTAATAACTCATAAGCGAGCTTGTCATTCCTGTTAATTAAGTAGACATCCTGATTCTAATCCACTGAATATTAATCACTGGGGGAATTAAAAGGTTTCAGCAGAAGATCCTTGGCTATTGTGAGATCTTCCTTGTGTGCAGTTGGCAAGTGGCTCCTCTCTGATATCCTTAGAACAGGGGAGAGCAACCTATAGCCTGGGGGCTGCAGGTACCTCAACCCCCTTTTGGGACCCTCCCAAATTTGCAATAGTTCACAATGCACTTTTTTATTTGAAAAGTCAAGAGGGAATAAAATTTCTGGGTGAAACTTTTCATAGGCTTAACCCAGCGCTGAGCTCTCAAAATATTTTTTAAGGTTGCAAATTCTTTCCTTTCTCTCCTAGGAATATCTCTGCCAAGACTTCCCACTGCAAAAATTAAAGCTTTTGAAATGTGTTGTGTGATGGACACCGAGAGGTGTCCAGCCCACTCTTGAAGGAGACTTCACTGAAGTCTCACACTCCTTTCAGTAATAGGTGTATTAACTGATGGCTAACTTAACTGACAGAGGCACAGAAGACAGTGGTTTGAACCCTCCCAGGAGCAGCAAACGCACTGTCCAGAGGAGCTGCTCACCACCCTTGAGAAATCAGGGCTAATTCTGCCACTTTCTTCTTCAAGATAATTTGGTAGCAAGGGCTGATCTAGCAGGGCACCCTATATGACTTTCCTAATTCCCCTTTCCTGCAGTGCAGGCTGGAGGAAGGGGGAAGATCAGGAGGAAGGACCTAGCCAGGAAGCCTCTTCCCCTCCCTGGGCAACTTTCTCTTGGCTTGGCTGCCTCGGGGACCAGGAAGAGGAGCATGCAAGGGGTATATGTGAGAGGGTGAAGGAAACTGCTATTCCAACCTCCTCCTCCTCTCTTGCCTTTCCCTTCGGGGCACCACGGCAGCACAGGAATTGGGTCCCAGAGCAGCAGGGAACATGCCACATAAATACAGAGATGCTGGGGTATTCAGCCTGCTCTAATCCTATTTTAGGTACTGCCAGCATTCTCTTTCAAGGATTTGGGATACTTGGGATGTGGGATGAATTGACAGGAGTTCTGCCAGTACGCTGATGATACCCACTTCTGGCGAATTAAGTGATGTGGTTGATGTGCTGTTTTGGTGCCTGGAGACTCTGGGGGTTTGGATGGGGGACAACAGACTCTGGCTCAACCCTGGCAAGAGTGAGGTTATGGGGTCATCTGGCTCCAGGGGTTTACCATCTGTTATTCTGGATGGGGCAGTACTGCCCAGACAGGCCTGGTGTGCAACCTGGGGATCATTCTGCGCTCACGACTCCTGCTTGATGAGCAGGTAGCAGTCGTGACCAGGCGGGCCTTTGCACAGCTGCTTGTTGCGCACCAGTTGCACACTTTCCTGGACTGAGAGGCTTTGCTGTCTGTCACTCATGCCCTGGTTACTTCCTGAATGGATTACTGTAATGCACTCTACATGGGGCTGTCCTTGAAGAGCATTTGGAAGCTGCAGCTAGTGCAAAATGCAGCAGTCTGGGCAGTTATGTACACTCCTCGATCAGTGCATGTTTCACCTCTGCTCCACAAGTTGCATTGGCTGCCAATTTGCTTCTGGGTGCAATTCAAGGTGCTGGTAATGCCCTATATGGCATGGGACCAGGTTATCTGAGGGACCACGTCTCCCTGGTTACATCCCATTAGGTCCAGCAGAAGAAGCATGTTACAGATCCCGTCTACCAAGGAATGTCATCTGAGGGAGCCTTTTCTCCCTGGCACCCACCCATCATTCCCCAGAACTTGGGTTGGCCCTTACCCTTCAAGCCTTTAGGCTTTGCCATCTTGCCTGAGGATCTGGCAGAGGTGATGTGGAGCCTGCTAAATCGCTATATTGTTAGTAAATTGGATTGCACTCTCACAGATTATGTTTTTTATGGATTTATTAGTTTTTATTGTTTTTATTATGTTTTATTGGCTTTGTTATATGGTTTTGGATTATTTTTTTGTATTTTTTTTTCTGTTTTAACTTTGTGAGGCATCCAGAGTTATGGATGTGCGATGGGCGACTATATAAATTTAACAAATAAATAAATAAATAAATAAATAAATAAATAAATAAATAAATAAATAAAACAAGGTATAACTGTTCACCATTCTTCTGTGAGACTGGTAAACGTCCATCTTAAAGTAGTTCCATTGCTGCTCAGAGGCAGGACAGCAGCCGGGAGCACACCTGCTTCCATCTCACTGACGTATCAGCCAGGGTATTTCTGAACAGAGGTTCACCAGGCTTGCAGACTACTAGTGGGGTGATAGACCAACGGACATTTTCCCCATCACCTGGGCTTTCAGAAGAGCAGCACGCCTATGCCTCATATGCTGCTAGGAACACGCACGGACCAAAGGAGGCATCCCCGCCTACCTTCTGCCTTTCCCCAGTTCTTGTGGGACAGAATAGGGGTTGGCAGTGCAGTCAGCACTTCCTTCAGCTGGCTTCTGCAGTGGATGATGGCTGCTGTGTGGAAGGGCCCAGAGTCAGCAGAGGCGCCTATTGCCCCCAGGCAGCCCCGGGGCCAGCCTTCCCTTCCTCGCTGCAAAGGGAGGGTCAGTGAGCGGAAAGAGGCTGGACCCCGACTCCCCTCGCTTGCAAGCTCTCCTGCCAGGCCCAGGAGAGCCGTGACAGAGGCTGACACCATAGTGGGAGGGAGGAGAGGTCGAAGGTGGTGACTCTTTCTTACGGGATCATCCCTGTTCCTTCCTAAGAAAAGAAGTTGTGCCCTTTTTCAAAGGTGTGATTTCATGTTGGGTATCTTAACTTCTATAGCAAGAGTGTCAGTGGACCTTAAACTACCACTTATACCACAAAAAATAATGTTTGGAATTTATTGGACTTCACTTTGTGTTTGTATAGAAAAGATTTGTCTAAGACAGCATTTTGTTGGAGATGTAATAAGGATAATGCTTCTTTAAAACACATGTTTTTACAATGTCCTATACTTACTAAATTTTGGGAGAAAGTAGTGGATTATATAAATATGACTGTGTGACAAAAACTAAAATTTTCAGAGGATAATATTCTCTTCAGTTACATACCTAGTACATGGAACTTGACAACCAGACACCATAAATGGATTCTCCATGCCCTTACTATGGCTAAAAGGCTGATATTGCAGCATTGGAAAGATAAATGTATGGCCCATTCACTCAATGGATGGAAGACCTGATTGCACTTGCCACCTATGAGCAAATTGCCTATAGATGTAGACTTTGTATGAACAAGGCTGAAAGTTGCTGACTAGAAATGGTCGACGCTTCAGCGGTTCGAGTCCAGCCTTCACGTTAGCAGAGCGAGCTCCTGCTGCCTCCCCAGCTCCTGCCAACCCAACAGTTTGAAAACCCACGTGAGTAGACAAATGGGGACTCTCACCCCAGTGGGAGGAAAAATGCTGGTGGCGCTTGCACGGGAGACGGGAGCAGTTGCCGGTAACACGGAAGCCGCGCACGCCCGAAAAAGGCGTGAAGCAACGGAAACCCCGCCTCCTGCGCTCGCCAGTTGGACTCTGCCCTAGGAAGGAGGCACTGGCGAACCCCTTCTGAAACACCTTGCCTTGAAAACTGCAGGGACTGAATATAATGAATATAACATTATGTTATATTATATAATTATAATTATATAATATAATATAATATAATATAATATAATATAATATAATATAATATAATATGTTATATAATATATATAATATATTATATAATATAATATAACATAATGAAATATGCCCATTTATACAAAATACAGAAGGTTAAATAAGACTGATAGTTATACAAATGTATTAGAAATAAATATGTACTTGAATAATTAGGTAAACATTAAATAAGTATATATAGGATTGTAACTGTTAACTGCTATAATGATATACGTATAATACTGTGGAGTCCTTGGTGCTCTCTGGGCTTGGTTGTTTGCTTGCAGATGTTTCATTACCTAAGTAACATCATCAGTGCTAGTGAGTGTGGGGTTTGCTCCCTGTTTATATACAGTAGCTTGCCCTGCCAGTGTTGGTGGGGATGTGGTTTTCTCCTTGGTAGTTCCTTGATTAGAGTATTATTTTCTGTTTGTCTGGTGTTAATCCCTGCTTATCTGAGTGTTGGCTGCTGGAGAGGATGTGCTCTGGTCTTTTTGTTTCCTTCTTAGCTTTCTAACTGTCTCTTTCAAATGGTGTGTAGAAGTGGTTTATCTCTACATACCTATTGGTGGCTGATGTGTCAAGCTTTCAGGAATTCCCTAGCGTTTTTTGGATTTAGCTTGGTCTAGGATGCTCAGTTTCCCAGTTGAAATTATGGTTGTGTCTGTTCATGTGCTGTGAGATTAAGGAGTTTCCGTTGTGTCTTCTGTCTGCTAGTTGGTATTCATGGATGCGCTCTGCTAGTCTTCTGCCTGCCTGTCCTGTGTAGTGGCTGTTACAGTCCTTACACTGTATGTTGTAGAGGACTCCTGTTTTTTTCTTCTTGGGCTACTGGATCTTTTGGTTTACTTAAGATGTTTTGGAGGGCTTTAGTTGGTTTGTGCACTACAGTGATGCCGTGTGGTTGTAATGGTTGTTTCTGAGATGTTTTTGATGTATGGCAGTGTTATCCTTTTCATAGTTTTTTCATAGTTATCCTTTTTCATGTTTTTGATGTATGGCAGTGTTATCCTTTTCATAGCTTGTGTTGGTTGTGTTATAGTAGGTTGAGTGGTCAGGCATTTTTTGATAAAGTTGCATGGACATCCAATTTGTTGGAAGATGTTGTATAGGTGGTCTGTTTTCTTTTTCTGCTCTTCTGGGTTGCTGCAGTGTGTTTGCGCTCATTTGAATAATGTTCTTACCCAGCTCCTCTTGTGGGAGGTTCGGTTGTTACTTTGGCAATGGAGTACTTGGTTAGTGTGGGTTATTTTCCGATAGACTTGGGCTTCTAATCTGCTGTTGTTTCCTCTGCTGATGAGGATATCCAGGAAGGGTAGCGTGTTGTTGTTTTCTTCTTCTCTGGTGAATTTTATTCCTTTGAAGATGTTGTTGATGGTTTCATGTGTCTTCTCTAGTTGTTCCTTTTTTATTATAACAAAGGTGTCATCTACATACTGGATTCATACTTTAGGTTGTATGCGTGGAAGTGCTACAGTTTCTAGGCGTTGCATTACAATCTCTGCTATGAGTCCTGAGAGTGGTGATCCCATGGGTGTGCCTTGGTGATTTGTTGGTATATTTGCCCATCAAACTGAAAATAGGCAGTGAGGCAGAGGTTGATGAGGTCCATGATTCTGGGTATTTCGATCTTGGTGTATTTGGTTAGGTCGGGTGTGTTGGTAGTACTCCTGCCATGGATTCTTTCACTAATTCTGGGTTTATGGATGTAAAAAGTGCTGTGACATCCAATGAAACCATAATTTCATCTTCATCTATTTTTAGGTCTGATTTTCTGGAGGCACTGTAGCAGGGAGTTGATAGAATATTTTCTCCCTTCTGTGAGATGGCCAAGCTTTTTTGTAAGTTCCTTCACTATGTCGTATGCTGGGGACCCCGGTAACAATACAACTGGATGAAGAGGTATGTCGGGTCCACTGCTTTTCATCCGCCACTGTTCTTCTTTTGTGCTTTGACCTTTCTTGGTTAGGTCATTAGGGGTTCTCTTGATCAGGTTGTCTAGTTTCTATGTTGGGTTGGTGTTAACTGGGATGTAGGTTTCCTTGCCCTCCAATAGGTTTTTGGCTTTTTGTAAGCATTGTGATTTATCCATGATAACCGTGATTTGGCCTTTGTCTGCTGGGAGGAGGATGATGGCTTGGTCCTTCTTTAGGTTTTTGAGGGCTGCTCTGTCCTCTGCTTTGAGTTTTGATATATTATACTTTGGGTTTTTTTCCTTTTTCTGTTGTACTTTTTTAAAAGCACTTTTTATGCATTGTTTCTTTTTTGAGAATGTATTCATTATAATTATTTTTGTGTTTTATTCCTTTTCCTTTTTCTGTTATTATTTTAAAAGCAATAAAAAACAAATTAAAAATAAAAATGTGTGATTTCATGTTGCGTGTAGTTTGGATCCTTTTCTAAAAATGCTTTTATCATTCAGTTTATAATTCAAGGTACAACTTGCATGGAAGGGAGAGGAGGAGATAGGAGGGTCACTTTTAGTAAAACGTCTCCACTTCCCAGAGACGTTTGTAGCGGTCTCCTAGTCAAGCCTGCAGATATGATTTTTACAATGTCCTATACTTACTAAATTTTGGGAGCAAGTAGTGGATTATATAAATATGACTGTGTGACAAAAACTAACATTTTCCGAGGATAATATTACATACCTAGTACACGGAACTTGACAACCAGACACCATAAATGGATTCTCCGTGCCCTTACTATGGCCAAAAGGCTGATATTGCAGCATTGGAAAGATATATGACTGGGTAGTGGGCTATCAACGATCACCCTTAGCAAATTGCTTGCCCGGCAGAAGCTCAAGCCCTCCCAGAATCCCTTGCCAAAGGTTCCAGGTCTTTCAGTCTCATGCCTGGCCAAACATGGATGGGCCACTGCGAGTTGAGCTCTAAACTAGCTCATGACACCTCAGCCTTGGCGCTGCCAGCCATGTTGTGGTGAGCAATGGCTTGCCAGCTGCTCTTAGAAAAGCTGGTTGGAAGCAAGGTGACCGAAGTGAGTGATTCCCTTGAAAGCAATGGTGAGTGCACACCCTCCCTCTTGACCTGGTCCACCGTTTTTAGAGTGGCATTTTCTGCACCCCCTGTGGTCTGCTCTAAGGAGCCAGCAGGGTCTCTGTTGACAGGATGTTTCAGAAAGAATGGGCTTTCTAAACTTAAGGTAGTAGAAAGGGAGCGAGGGTGGAGTCCAGGGGCTGGGCAGGAGAGCGGGACTGGGGGAACTGGGCAAGGCAGACTGTTGAGTTCTGCAGTTCTGCACGTCTTTTCCTGGGCCAGGAGGGACTAGGTGCTGTTCCAGCTCAGAGTCAAGGGATTTAAAGTGAATTTCTTGCACTGCCACAACCCCAATAAATCTTTTAACAGAAACGGTAATGGAAGCAAGTAGCAAAACAAAGGAAAAGACATGCAGAGAGATGGGAATTCTCCGTGGTCACAGTAAACCCAAAGCCCTCCAGGCTCCCTGGGTGAAACAGCACTCTCAAGCCAGTTGCCGATTGATGATTCAAGGGGCTATCACAACCACGGAGACCAGCCAGATAATTGGCTCGCTCGACCAGCAGGGGGCAGCATCGGTCTGTTTTTTAGCAGACCAGTCAGCGATCAGCAGCCCTCGGTTCTCCTTAAGGTCCTTCCGAGCCAGTGAGCTCTAGGAGGGGGTCTAAGGGAGAACCAAGGACAGAAAGGGCTCCCCAAATATTTGGGCCAATGGCTGCTTCAGATAATCTTCTGAGCTTTAAACAGTTCCTTCATTGGAATGGCATAAAGGAGCACAGCTTAAAATGGGCAGGGGATGTTAGACAATGCCCATTATCCCTGGCCATTGGCCTTGGTGCCTAGGCTAATGGGAGTTGGAACTCAAGCAACACTTGCCAGCCATAGGCAGGCTTCTTCTAGGATGGCGCTGATTTGCACACCTGCTCTTTTGTCAATAATTGCATTACATGTAAATATTTAAATAGTTTTTTGCCTGGTTAAATGGAGCAGAGTTTTAATTGTTGACAGTTTTTCAGTTGATTTATCAAGTAGAATGTTTGACTGGTAGTGGGAACAAAGAGTTTTGGATTGATAAAACTGATTGACGGAACAAACTGCGCAATCCCATGCACGTTTCCTTGGGAGCAAGTATTGCTCAGTTGATGGGTTGCTCAGATTCAACCAAGGATCCTTTGGCAAAACTGGTTCTCTGGCAGAAATCTTCTGGAGTAGGTTTGGGGAGAGCCATGTTTGCTGCTCTTTCTAAGTCTGTCTGCATTAGAACGGAGTGGGGCGCTTGTGGACTATCTGTGTCCATATCTTCTGCCCGGTCCCTGCGAGGACATCTTTCCCATTTTCCAAGAGAAGCAGCGGTGGAGACCGGTGCGGATTCAGGAGGATGCAGCTGACGGTGGTTTCACTGTCAGAGGCAAGAAGCCTATAAAATCCTCATTTATAGCCATGAGACATCTTCCAAAGAGCCACAGGCCTGTGGTCTAAACAGTGCAGCCCTCCACAAATGTTAAGAAAAGAGACATATACTACATATTTCCATTTTACCACACCTGACTCCTAGCTGCCGTCCTTCTGCTTTTTCAAGTGGCTCACGTTCATAGTCCTCTTTTCCTGACACGAACAAGCAACCACAGTCAGGTTCCGAACATCTGGAACTAGGGATGGGCAACTTGGGGCCTTCAGGATTTCATCTCCCATCAGCCACAGACAAGAGGATCAATGGCAAGAGGCTTCAGGGGTTGCTTATGATAGGCAGGCAACTTTTCCTTTTCCTCTGCTCTTTCTTTTTCCGCACTTCTTTTTAATGTCAGGTTGTTGTCACGGAAGTATGTGTATTTGTGTACATATTCTCCTGTTTTTTTTCCTTTTTCTGTTTAACAAAGCACAGAAATGTCCTATGGGACATATTTGAAATAATTATAAAAAATAAAATAAAATAACCCCATACTCCTTAGCATACAAACTTGCACAATCCGTTGCTGTTTCTGTTCCAGCATGGATGACGTGGTAAGGGTAAACCTAAGAGTTAAGAGTCCCATGAGATGGGGCTAAAATGTGTGCATTTGTTCATTAATAAACTTGTGATTCACAGTTAGATTTGCCAAGCTAAATTCGACTAGGCAATATCATTCATGGGATTTCAAAATTTATAAAACTTCTTCTAAACTACATATGGGATATTGGCTTGGTGGTGTTAAAATTTAATAATTGAAAATAAGCCAACTAAACTATCCACAGGTTTCCAGAGTGATAAACTTTCAAATTAATCTTTGGTTTAGTGACTTTAAGATATGAGTGCAGTAAGTAAGCTATTAATTGGATGCCAGTGAAAACGCTAAATCAAAAACTGAACAACTTTCATATCCTGTGAATCAAGCTATGTAAAGTGGGTACTTAAAAACAAATTTAGCAATTCAGCAAACTAAAGATTCAGTGGATCCAATCAAGTGTGGCAAAGTCTCAGGAAAGCCTGTGCCCTTCCAATTTCATTCCTGGCTCTGCCTTACCATAACATTCAGTTCTGATCCTGTACTTTTCAACATTTGGGGAAAAAAATAAGGCTTATCAAGTACACAGACAGATCTGAATCATACATAGAGAACAGAAATGAGTGACAATATGAAGTTTGATAAACAGAAATGCAAAGGAAATGAAACACAGAGGTATAGGATGGAGGACAACTGGCTTGGCAATAGAACATGTGAAAATTATCTCAGAATTGTAATTGATCAAAATAAATATGAATTAGCAGTGCAATTTAGCTGCTGAAAAGACAAATGCTGCTAACAGATTACTTCTGTTATCACGGGAAGTAGTAGTGATAGTTTGTTCTGTGTTTTTCAGTCCCCACCTTGAATATGGTGTCCAGTTCTGGGCACTGCAACTTGATGAAGACATTGGCAAACTTTGGTCACAAAGTTCTGTCAGAAGAGACTGAGGGATCCAAGTAAGTTTCATGTTGAAATTAAATAGTTCAAGTGACATCACATAGAAGAATATCATGGATTTAAACTACAGGCAAGCAGATTCCAAATGAGCATTAGGAAGCATCTTCTTAACAGAAAGAGCATTCAGCTGTGGGGCTAATTCCTGATGGGTGGGCTTCCCTCTCCTGGCCGTGTTCAAGCAAAGGCTTGTTTTAATTTGGATTTCTTCACTGGACTGGAGTTGATGGCCTGAACGGTCCCTCCCAATGCTATAATTTGCTGTTTCAATTCTAGTGAAGATTCACCGGAAGGCAAACAGTAACTACATTTAGAGTGCAGTTTTCAGCTTGGTAATTCAGCCAGAGCAAAGAGCAAGTTACTTCTGAACCACATTCTAAATCAGACGCAAGCTAGCCAGTGCAAAGTTTGAAGGAATATGAATAGTACAAAGGAGAGTTTTTCAAACGGTGTTATGTGGAATCCAAGGGTTCTACAAGAACTTGATGGAGTTCTGTGAGAGAAGAAAGAAAAGAAGAAAGAAAGAAAGAAAGAAAGAAAGAAAGAAAGAAAGAAAGAAAGAAAGAAAGAAAGAAAGAAAGAAAGAAAGAAAGAAAGAAAGAAAGAAAGATCCCTTGAAAACAGCCAATTTTCTATCACTAGAGCTTTGCCTCTTGATTGGGGGTTCTGAGAATTTTTTTTAACTAGTGGGTACCATGGCTTAAAAAGTTTGAAAACCTGTGACACAAAATATAGTTACCCAAACTAGGGAGGAGGATGGCTAAAATCACTAAAAGCAACTACTGTAGCTGACATAGATATAAGGAAGGGTGCTGTTGGTCCTCTTTCATTCAAATAATTTCATGATATGCATAGTATATCTCTTTTTGCAGAATTGCCGTCTTCTGCCCTTTTGAGAATTGGAGGAAGGTTATCTAGTCAGTGGCTGGTCAGAGGTTGCTCAG
Organism: Python bivittatus; assembly: GCF_059951505.1. Taxonomy (NCBI): domain Eukaryota; kingdom Metazoa; phylum Chordata; class Lepidosauria; order Squamata; family Pythonidae; genus Python; species Python bivittatus. The sequence goes on from NW_028277032.1 coordinate 4,204,089, forward strand.
CTTCCGTCTGAGTAGAGCTGGAAGATTCCTTGATCTAATTATTTGTGCTTTGAGTCAAGAACATTTCCAAAACAGCCTCTTGTGTATGATAGGCCAGATTCATGGTTCATGACACCTCTCAGCTTCATGGAGATCAGGATGGATGACCTTTTTTTTCTTTTTGGTGGAGAGAGTAGTTAGGTGGAGGGAAGTGATCCAGCTGTAAACATGAATCTAGTAAATGACTAGAAAAAGGAAGAGCTAATTATGAAGACATGAGCTTTGCCTTGTGTTGTGTCAAGATCCCATCAATCACATTATGACTGGGTATTATTCTAATCACCTAATGACCAGAATATTCTATTTATTGACACCTTGAAGCTGCTAATTGGAACCTTTAGTAACTTTGAGATCTATACATTGAGATTAATCTAAGAATCAAGCTCAACTATTCACGGGGTATCAGCCATGGGTTCTTGAGCTACTGTGAAGCTGTGAAACTGCTAACAGGATCTCTGATTTGTTAAACTGAAGAATTAGCATTCTCAAAAACCAGATAACTGCGGTAAGCTGTTCACAGAATATTAGAGTTCATTTGGTGATTCACAGATTCTGTGAAAAAATCCAGCATAGCTTAAGCTCAGCTATTCGTAGGATTTTACATCTTCGTGGCCATGTAAATCAAGCAAAGCTAAGCATCCCAGAGGGAATCCAGGCTGTTAAATAGAGTTTGCGTAAATATTCGGTCTTGTGGATCCAGCTTAGTTAGACACAGGATCTCGAAGTTCCTGATCAGAAGATGTAATGTCTAGGGGTGAACAAATCTTTCTCTCTCTCTCTTATTCTTGCAAATACGTTTAGTTAGGTTTGTTGAACCTGAGCATTTTTTAAAAAAAAGTTTGCATTAAAATGCCTTTGTATCTGCTAAAAAAACTATCCAAATATATGTTTTTGTTTGCAATTTGCCTAGTGTATATACCTTTTGCAAACAATTTTCTCCAATTTAATGCTTTTTTGTACATTTTTTTTAATGAATTACACTTTTACATAGACTTTTTAAAAATATACATTTAAAAAATAATTATTGGTGAACTTGTGAATTTGTACAAATTACAGCCATGTTTCAGTCCAAGTTTTGGTTTGAAAATGCAAACATTAGAGCAGTTCTCATTCAGATGTAGATTTCTTCCGTATTATTACTAATTCTCACACTAACCGGGATTTGTAAAGAATGTGGTCCAAGAGAGCATCCAGCTTGGAAATTCTTTGTTCGCTGTCCTGAGGAATGATCAAACTTGGCTTTTGTTTGGGGTTTTTCTTTTTTGCATTTTCAGTTTTTAATGGGTGAAAAAGATCCGGAGACCTTATGGATGCTTAAAGCACCCATTACAGCCCTGATTGAACAGGCTTTTCACCTGTTTGCATATTAAGAGGCAGCATGGGTACCTATATATTTAAGTTACCCATTTTGCCCTTTAAAACCCTCCAACACCCCTAAATCCATTAAAAAATAGTCTGACCCAGCTGTTCTAGGGCCTTTCCTCTTACACTTGCTTTTGAGTCTCCTAAAAAATGAAAAATACTGCAGCTCTTTTTATTGATAGAAAGAGCTACTGCACCGAAGTTTTGGTGTGATTATGCCCCCTACCACTGGCAGAAAAAAGTGCAGCTCTCTCTCTTTTTTTAGGAGTGGGGAGATAATTGATGTTACCAATCCCCCCCAAAAAATAATAAAATAAAAAAATAGGAAACTTAAATGTGACTTCTCCACTTTTGGAGTATGCAAAGGCAGGTGTGGCCCTCGAGGTGACACAGGTTGTCCGCCTGACATTAGCTTCACACGCTCATAAATTCTTGCCTAAATTCGCAAAATTGAGAAATCCTGGGCTGACCTGGAATCTGAGAAAGTGAAGATGATAGCCCTTCAGTTTAGATGTAAGCAATGGCAAAAGTTAGCTGTATGATTTTGTGACCCCGTGTGGCGGGCTCCGTGACTGCCACACAGGGGTTTCGTGCTCTTCCAGAATCAGCGCTGTGCCTGTGCGATCTCATGGCACATCTGTGTTCAGTTTCTGGACCGGTGTCTTTCCAGCTCGGCTGTGATGCGTTAGAAAAAGCAGTCGGACCAGTCTGTGGAGCTCGTGAATGGGCTGTTTCCCCGTTGCAAGAAGTCGTTCGCCTCCCCTTCCCCAGTTCCTGGGTTTGTGTCTTCCAAGCGGGCAGCCTGGCCTCTCTCCCCTCCCTCTCACAGATACTGTTGGGAGGTTTTTATAGACAGTCAGTCAGTCAGCACCCCCAAAATGGAATAGGGCTGTGGATGGGACTACCTCCGCATCCCTCTGGTGCAGGGCGGCAGCGGCGAGATTCGTGTCCCTGTCAGGCCTAGGGCAGCACGGGCAGAGCGGGGATCCTCGCTCCTGGTGCTGTTTCCGGGCGGGAGGGCGTCGAAAGCATTGTGGACCTTCTTCAAGCTGCTTTTGGGAGACTGATGCAGGTGGAAAACGTGGTAGTTGTAATTGTCCTAAGATCTTTGCATTGAGATACTCACAGTGCTGCTCCATTTTATATAACCCTTGCCATTGGCTATGTTTTTTTATTATTACTGTTGTTTTAATTAGGTCGCCTCTGGAAGTTTTTGTACTGAGAAGCACGCTATTGAATCCCTACAAAGAAAAGTAAACGAACAGACCCTGCCTTAGGGAATACAATGTGCAGCTGTTACCAGAATTACTGGAATACAAGAGACTTTTTCGCACAAGTGAATGGCTTTCACTGGAACCCGTTTCAGCTTTCCAGCCGGTCCTGAAGATCCGTGCAATGGCTGCCCCCAGGATTCAAGGTGCTCCTCGGCCGTTTCATTTCGGGCTGCATGTTCCTCCTGGCCTCCAGCTGCAAAACAGGCAAGTGGTGGAATACTTAAACCTTCCCTAGTCCAGAAGGTTGGGAGCTTTTTAAGCCTGCGTGTCCAGAATTACCTGCACAAATTTGAAGTGGCGAAATGGATTTTCTGGAAAATTCCTGACCTCGCTTGTAGTTCTAGAAAAGGCATTATCTGCTGATCTGAGATACTTTATTAAACGATGGTGTGCAACGAATGGGAGACCGTGCTATGCAAAGGAAACGCTTTCAAGCCCCTTCTTTCCTTTTGTCTTTCCCTTCTGAGGGAAAGTCACTCATCAGCTCAGCTCTGGTTGCTCTACAACAACGCTGTTTAATTTCCTGGCTCAGTGCACACACCCTGTTGTAGGATCTGTGCAAAAGGAGCGAATAGACCGAGAATCTTGGCAATCTCCTCTCCTGGGAAGCGCTAGTGACCCAGTGGGTAGTGACTTCCTAATGCCAGCGTGGGCCAGAGCTAATCCCTGTGTCATCATCCATGTAATGCAATTAGCACAGCATTTAATGCTGCTGTGGGCAGGTGCAGGCGTAGGCGGATCTCAAGAGGTCTTGCTCTCTTGTAACGATGGAAAAAGTGGCCAGTCGTGGCCCTACGTAATTGAAGTGCCACTGGCCATGGGAGGAAATCCAGGGGAGCAGTGCTAGAGATAGGCACTCATGCCTATGCTTTGTTTTCAAAAAGACTGATCTGTAGCTTGGGAGAAGATGCTCATTAAGGGAGGTGAATGTAAAAAATAAGTTATCTGGTTGCAGCTGGTACACAGAGGCGGCTTTGTCTGGGGACTCTAGAAGGCGGGTGAAAATCCCTCTGAAGCAGGCCATCATCTCCTCTAGCACCAGCACACATTCTTCTTTTTAGCCCCCCCTCCCCAGCAAGTTAGGGACCTCCAGGAGGAAATTCTGGAGGCAAAGGCCCTTCTCTCCTTCTGTGCCCCTTGGGCTGCTTCAGAAGCTCAGCAGGCTGCATGGGGCCCAAGGGCTGGGGCCCGAGAGCCCGTCTGCTCCGCCCCGAGAACTGCAGACTGGCAGCTTGGCAGCCGGGCTGCTTCTCCACTCTTGCTCAACGTGGCATGATATATCCTTTCCTGTCACAGAGGATAGTCACCTGCAGGTACAGTAAGGGTCAGACCAGTGATGTGGTGAGGTGGTCCAGATAAGGATGACTTCCAGCATTTTTTTCTTCTTCTGGAAGGAGTTTCCAGCTTTCACTCTGTAGTGGGTTAGATGAAGGTCACCATCCCAACATTGGAAGTATTCAGCAGCTCTGATGCTTTGAAAATAGGTAGGCAAATTAAAGGTGGATAGATTTAGTAACCACGGGAATTAAATGGACCCTCCATTTTGAGGGGCATTTACCAAATAATCAATTCAGACCAACCACAGGCATGTTAACACGATTCTTGGCTCTACCACCATAATGGCTGCAGCTGGAAACAGAAAAGGAAAGATGGTGGACAGGACCTGTGTTAACTTCCCTCCCCTTTTTCCCCCTGATGGTGAAGCACTTTGAGGATAATTCTGAGAAAAAAAGGAGTCCAGAAATGAGTGTCAGCCACCCCTGTCCCTTTTCCCCTTTTGCTGCCATCCCGTTTTTCAGAGGGAGAAACAGTGAGTGAGCGAAACTGCACTGGAGAAAGCGATCCAGAACAAGGTTTTGAGAGTCCCTGAGAAATCGGCCTCCGGGGTTTCCAGGAGAAGAGGCCGATTTGTATGCACTGCAGACACTTTAATCGAACGTCTCCCTACAGATTTCCATATGGCGGTCAGGCTCTGTACAGAGCTGCCTCTTCTCTGCTGGGGCCGTGCCAGCCACTCATAAAAAAAGGCAAACATGCACATGCCTCAAGGCATCAGGTAGGTGCCATTCAGTCTCAGATGAGATGAGAAAACACAGAGCCATATTCCTAAGATGCCATAAGTTATGATTTTAAATAGCCCCCAAGGAAAGAGCTGCCTGGAAGGGTTCCACTGCCCTGCTGGAGATTTGAGAGAACATCTGCCTGGGCAACCTGCATTGGCCATCTTTCATTGACTTTGCATCTGTTGCTTTTGTTAGCACAAATTCAATTACTTGCACCCGTCTGGGGACTACCCAACCTGTACTGGGCCAAGCTGACGGACGGGCTGCAGAAGCGGCTGGGTGAGCTCTGTTGAGCCAAGACGCGGAGAACAATACTGGGCATCTGAGTTTGAGTTCAGCCCTGGAAATGGAGAAAGTGAACTGTAAAAAATGATCAGACAGCTTTGCTTGTATTAGCTGTATTGCTTCTGCCCAGAAGAACTGCACTGCAGGTTGCCTCCCCGGTTTGGGGAAAGGTAATGGGGATCCAGGAAGGAGCATGGAGTTACAACGCCGTGAAAATGAGGCCCACAGAAAATAACGGTAAGAATGTTTTGCGGAGAGCATAAATAAATGAGTGCAATAAACGGGGATCTGTATGACTTGACTGGGCTGTTTTCTGCATCAGGCTTATTCAAAAGGAGTGGGAGCATCACCCCAGACCCCTTACGCTGATCTGCAGGACAGGCTGGCCTGGTGTGAGTCCTGGTCTTGGGCTGCCCGTGGTCTAACTATAGCCAGGCCCCTCCATTCCAATCTGCATGGAGTGCCTCACGGGTCGCTGCCCGCCACAGCCATTTTCTCCTGGGCCCCTGGGCTGCACGGCCCCTTTCGAGTAGACCTCAGGTGGTGAGCCTCACTGGCCGTTGATTCACCACCAGTACAGTTCTTTGTTTTGTGTCTGCTTCTCACTGGTAGAACAGTGGAAGGTTGGCCTTCTTCTGAATAAGTTCATAGGAGAGCCCGGAAGAGGTGGACTTTCCTTTCTTGTTCTTAACAAAGTAAAATTGAGGAGAGTTCCACCAGCCCAAGAAGTAAGAAGGGCACAACAGTTGGTTTTCCTTTCTCTGCGTTGTTTTAACAACTACCAGTGAACCAGTACCAGATGGGGAGGCATTAAGTCAGAGCTCTTAGAAAAGGCCTGTTGGTGGAAAACACGTGTCCTCCAAGATCCACCAGCAGGAAGGAAAAGGATGGGTGCTTGCTGTGGGAGGGGAAAGAACCAGCAGAATCTGCCAGTCAGGGATTATTGTAAATGTAGTCCAGACAGAACCCCAGACCATCACCCTGGCCAAAGCAGAGGAGAGCGCTGACGTCCAGAAAAGGATCTCTTGTGCTCCTTCATCTCCAAGGACTTACCCGAGGGACTTGAACAGCTTAAGCCCACAGGGAGGAACAGCCCCCTGGTTTTTCAGTGGTTAAAATCAGGGCTTGGACTCTGATTTGCAATGGGTTTAAACCAGTACTTCAGGTATTCTTTTTTCAGAGGATCCTTTATGGCTGGTGCTGTCTTGGCTTGCTTTGCGAGCAATTTTATTTGTAGGGCTAAAATGTTAAAATTATGTTGTGTTTTAGAAATCTGTGAGGACTGACTTGGAAACTGTCCTGTTGTTGATGTGTCCTAAAATTGCTGTTATCTTTTCTACAGCCACATCAGACTGTGGAAGTTAAGAGAAAGGGATTCGGACGGAGCGCTAGGCAGCATTTCCTACGGTAAGAGCTGTTGCCCGGTGGTCTGGCGCGCCTAGAATAAGGGCAGCCCCACGCAGGGACTGTCAGGGATGGTCTGGGGACCAAGCAGGGGCTGGTCTGACTGACCAGTAAACTCCCCTTCCAACTCACATTCATTCATTCTGCGATTCTATTTATGATTGTCACTACTACCCAGCTGCTTTGGTAGGATTTATATCCTGAAGGGCAGGGTATAAGTGCTTGTAGTAAATAAAAATATGCGTAAATCAAAACTGTCCTCCCAGGACTGCTACTGGCAGAGCAAGGCTGGAACAGCACCCCTCCCTCTGTACAGCCCACGAAATAATGAAGGACGGTACGCCGCGATGGCAGATGGCAGAGGCAGGTTAGGGTGCCTGGTGACACGGCCAGCCCAGAACCCATGGCTTCCTTTCTCTGCCTGCTGGGGCGCGGTGGGGCTTGCAATTCACCCCCACCCCTGCCTGCAATCAGGGGAAGAGGGGGTAGCAGCTAAATCTAAGGAGAATCCCAATTTGGTTATACTGGCAAGCCTATTTAATGTAGTTTTGTGCTCTGCCTCACCAAGGAACAGCCCCCTCCAGCCCCTCCTCTGTATGGGAATAAGAAACCGTCTCCGAAAAATGGAGGGGAACGGTCTCGTCTTGTTTTAGGTACGGGCTAAGAACGTAGGCCCGTCCCTGGCAGGCTCACAATACTTTCCTTGTCTTTATTTTTACCCTGGGAAAACAGCCATGAGGTTTTCTTTCTCATTTTCTTTTCTCTGAAAAGAGAAGGAACAAATGAAATGAAGTTCAAGAGAAGAGCAATCCGTTTAATCGCAGGCGAGCGACGGGAGGGGGTGGGTGGGGTAACGCACTTTCCCTGTGCATTCTATTCTACCAATTAATTATTTAGTTACATGCTGTCTGTTATGATGAGAGGTAATTAGAGGTAATTAGCTGGAAAAAAATTGAAGGTGGGAAAGCTGCCAGTTGGTTATGAAAGCAGGTTCAGCTACTCCTTTCTTTGCGGTGTGGCTTTTATCACCTTCCAGGGTCCCTCAGAGGGCTGGGCCTGAGAGGCCCCCACAAAGTGGCCATTCCTTCCATGGCACCTTCCCGTCGTCCGTTCAGACCCGAGAAGCCCTTGCGTGGCTCCGGTTCCTTCCCCGGGTGCCACTGCCACGGCCTCTGCCTGTCTTCTGCAGCTCGGGGCAAGCTAGACCGCTGGGCTCTCAGCAGAGCACGAGGCGCAGGACAATCTTCTGCAAGCCTCCTCACTCAGTTGCCTGCCTCGGCCTTTGAAAGAGGAGAGGACTGGGTGAACCCCTGGCCACCACCCTGAAGGCAAGGCAGCAAGATACTCTGGGCAAATCAAGTACAAACATAAACCGCTGGCTTTGCCCAAGTGGGAAGCGGTAACTGGACCTCTTGCCACCGATCTGTGCGGTCTCACTTTCCCCTGTGCAAAGTGGCACTTGTGGGAGTCACGGAGATGCCGCGTGCTTCAAGATGCAGTTGATCTATGTAAGAAGAAATATCAATTGGCACAAACAGAGAGGCTGCGGAGGGCAACTCCATTAAATCTGCCAGAATTGCTGCGTCTGACACATAAAACTAGTTGTAACTCAAAGGCATCAAATGAATAACACACCCTTTCAAGCCAGCTCCACCACTGAAGCATGTGACTGTCATAACGCCTTCTGCCCCAAGATGCAACCTGAAATCAATGCCTGCTGTTAGCAAGAGAATGGGAAGAAAAGCTTCGGAGACATCAAGGCAAAATCGCTCTCCCTTTCAACAACACTCCACACTCTGGCCCCACAGCCCCTGAGCAGCATCTACCTGGGGAAAGGGAACACCAGCCCTCCTTACCAGGAGGGCTTTTGAACTTTCCATTGATTCATCCTCCATTGCCACGGCCGTGCATCATTAAAAATAATAGATGCGTCTGACCTTGCCAAAGGCCCGGCAGATTTCCATGCTGAGCTAAGTAGCTGCTCTGGGCAGAGGAGGGCGGAGGGAAGGAGTGTGAATTTCTGGAGAAGTGGCTCACCAAGGGGAGGCAGCAAGCCTTCCTTTCCTCCTCCCCCACCATCATTCAGGGGTTCTTAGGAGAGTACCAAGGTGCGGTGGGGAGGGGATGACCCCAAATCTACTGTCCTCTGTTGCTGATGAAAGCAGGACGGAAGTAGTTCAGATGAGCTGGGGGGGGGGGGGGATGCACTGAGTTCTCATCTGTGAGCATTTTCTGAACCAATCAAAATGCAGTTGCCCTTTGAAATTCACACTTCTCTGAATTTTGCCATGCAGTGTGCCTCTGGGAGGAAAAATGGCTGTTAGAAAGGAGCCTGCACAAAATGCCCATATTTTGGATGTGTGTAGAGGAAATGGCCCTTAGCTAGGCTGCCTTTACTGTTCTGGGGGTTGTTTCAGGTTTTTCAGGACAGCCTTGCAGGATGGGAGGTCAGGGAGAAAGGGTGGTTTGTGAAAGGCAGAATTAGAAGCTGTAGGGAAGGAAGGTTAGGAAGGAGGAGGGGAGAGATGGAGTTTATGTTTGTTTATAATTTCCATTGACAAGACTGCCCCAACTCAAAGCTGGCTCTGGGGTGCATATAAGTAAAATCAGCACTAAAATCTTAGAAAAGGTCTGTTGGTGGAAAACGTGTCTCCTCCAAGATCCATCAACAGGAAGGAAAGGATGGGCACTTGCTGTGCCAGTACAGATGGGAAGGGAAAGAACCAGCAAAAAACAAAATTAAAAAAAAGGAACATCATGTAACAACCAACAATATACATCAAATGGCTACATCGCCAATTCTATCCCAGAGCCTGGGGAAAAAGCCATGTTTTAGGGCTTGTAGGGTCATGGCGATCTGGCTCTCCAGGGCAATGCTATTCCAGCTGGGAGTGCCACAACTTTGAACAGACCCTGTTGCCATAATAAACCAGGGCTCCACTTCCCTGACACCAATGAAAATGCACCAAACACCACCAGAACACCTACATGAGGGCCAGTTGCTATGTCATTGGAAGGCTGTCAGCTCATCTCTCTTGCTCCTCCTCCATGTGCCAACTCAACCTTGCTCTGCTCCAAGTCTCTGCTCCTGAAATTCAGTGGAACACTTTGTCACATGTCGACCTTCCAAAATCCATCCAAATCTCCCAAAGCAAAAATAAACTTCCTAGCAGATCGATGGCTGGTGTGGGTCTTCCGGGCTGTGTGGCCGTGGTCTTGAAGTCTTGTTTCCTAACGTTTCGCCAGCACCTGTGACCAGCATCTTCAGAGTGCAGGAGCACAGACAGGAGCAGTTCTCTCTGTGCCCCTGCACTCTGCTCCTGTCTGTGCTCCTGCACTCTGAAGATGCCGGTCACAGGTGCTGGCGAAACGTTAGGAAACAAGACTTCAAGGCCACGACCACACAGCCCGGAAGACCCACACCAGCCATCGTATGCCGGCCGTGAAAGCCTTCGACAATACATTCCTAGCAGATCGACTGCTCTAGTGCCCAGCAACAACTGCCTTTCCCTCCCATTGCCATCTTGACAAAAAATGAATGGTTGTTTGACTCGCTGAATGCAGGAATCAGTGTGGATGGAGGAAGAATGAAGAAGATAATGGAGGAGACTGCAATTTTCTGAAGGTATTGGGGGAATATTCTATCAGTTTGGGGGGGGGCAGCTGCATCTTGAGCCTGCACAAGGAGGCAACCAGAGCCCCAGGAAAGATGGACCCTGGGAGGCTTCCTTCAGTTGGTAATTCCAGCCAGCTCCTTGGCTCTCCAAGGAGCTATGGGAGATGGTGACTAAAAGATGCCTAGAGTGCCAGTGGCATAAGACTGAGCACTCACATGTGCCCACGTTTGGACCTACAGTACAAAGTGGCAATAAGAACAGCAAAGTGTGTGTATTTCTTCACTCTTACATTTGCAGGTTTCCATCCAGCAGCCTAATTAATGTGGGGTAATCTGGACCGTATTAGACCACCTGTAAGCCTTTGTGAAGTTTTAGGGATTTCTCTGCAGAATAATAATTTCTCTGCCCATACTGGCTCAGGGTTAGATACCATTTGGGCTAAGTCAGGTGACTCTTGCAATGTTACTTAGGATCCTTCTGAGCTTGATGAACCTGAGCAAGTAGATAACAGGGTGCTCTGTTGTGTGAGCTTTGCCACCTGTGGGCTAGATCAATGTCTAACCTTTGGGCAGCCAGGGATATATAGGAGGTTGGCTCAATTGGGGAGGTGATTAATGTCTCCCTGAGGGAGGGTGCCGCCTGCTTGGAAAGAGGTGGTGATCTGCACTTCTTTGAAGAGGTCCTCTCTCACTTCAGCCATATTGGAAAACTTCTCCAACCTCCCCTTTTTGAAAGGGTGTTTGGTTACAGAGAATCCTAGTGGAAATGGATATATTTATATTATTTATTACAAATAATGAATAAACAGTTGCTAAGAAATATACAAGAATGCTTTATTATATAATGCTTCTTTAGAACAGCAAGGCAAAATTGTGTACAAAACTGCATATTTAGAGAAATGCGGACAAAAATATATACAGATATAGGGTACATTTTTAAAAAAGAACCTCTAACTGAAATAGACTAATTTGAACTCCAGTTCAGCTTGGGCTCGGACAGCAGAAGCCACCGTCTTGCTGGTTTCACCTTAGTCCTCCAAGGTCCTCACAATGCCCACGGGGTGGATCTGGACGAATTCTGGCCCATGGGTGAACGTCCGCAAAGGTTAGCATCTGACGTCGTGATTGCCCAGTGAGGCCACTGTCCTGCCTATTCCATGAAGCTCAGGGAACGAGGTACAGACGAGGAAGCAGCCTTTGGTTAAAACTCTCATTACACTGAACATATCAGGACTTATGGGAAATAAACTTCTGCTAAACCACAGGGCCCATGTGCTGAACTATTGGCTTGAAAAATAACTCAAATTTCCAGCAGTGGCATGGATTGCCCCTACAACCACGAAGCAAGGAAATCTTCCCCCTTTTCAAGCTCAGACAACTGTTTATTTTTAAAGTTAGATTTATATCCCGAGTTTTCTCTGAGAGCTCAAGGCAGCTTATATATCTCCACAATAAGAACTCTATCTGAGGCAGGTTGGGCTGAAAAAGTGAGAGGCCCGAGGACTGAGCCGGGTTCTGCCAGGACCGGTCCAACCACAACACCGGGGTGGCTTTTTCGTTTGGGACAAAAGAGCCTGACCAGGAAGCCTTCTGCCAGGGTGTCTGGAACGACTGTGTTCCATTGCAGGAAAAGGGCTGAGGTGTCCCAGCCATAGGAAGCAATGAAAACCTGGAACCCACACTCTCTTGCTTTTCACTCCAGGCCCATGCTAGTGGTCAGGGTGGAATTCCATGCTGACTGCTATCAGCAACGTGCAGGAAGAAAATCAGCCAAAGAGATGAAAGAATTCTGGAAAATCCCCATGAGGAACTACGTAGGCTGTTGTTTCCTATGTGGATGCTCTGGCATCCTTTGCTAATTGAAAGGAAGGTGAACAGAGATTAGGCTCTGTGTTCTTTATCTCCCACAGTCCTTTCTATCATCTCCAGGGTAGGCCAGAGTTGGTTGCCTGAAAGCACAGCCAGCCAGGAAAAAATGAATCCGTCACTCCACCGACAATTGGTTTCTTTCACAATACCTTCCCCCCTTTTAATGTAAGGCGCAGAAGCCTTGTGGACAGTCAACAACACGCGCTCTCTTCACCTCACCACTTTGCAGATTCAGTCGGCAGATCTTTCTTCCACCCAAAGGCCTGGCAGGAGCTAGCTATCGAAAACGACTGCCCACCCCCTCTGTGCCTGTCTGCTATCAGCTCCTAAAACTCTCAGGAGAAGATAACAAGACGGAGCACACCTGAGTCATGCATGCCCCCCCCCCCCACTTTCATACTTGGGAGGCTGGGGGGGAAGAGGTATTTCCAAAGTGCTAAAAATACAGCAGCAGCAAGGCAAAGCATCACGTTAGGCGGGGTATTGCAGCGACACGTATCGTAGACTTCACCCGCAGCTCACAGGAGCACAAGGGGAACAAACTCGCCCAGCCCGGAGCTCAGCAATGCAGCCCAGATGGGCCTGCTACAGGTTCCGCATTTTAAAGGCACTCGGCACTCTCAGCCTCACATCTGGAAATGAACCAATTCAAGCCAGCCCAGCGTAGAGTCAGGTTATGCTTTTTAAAATGCACTCAAATTCTCACGCTCCCCCCTCCAAAAAAACCCTGTTGTTCAGCTGGGAACCTGAACCAATCAGCAGAGAGAACTTTGGTGCAGAAGAATCGCTTCTTTTCAAGGCACCCCAGACTTCAACAATTTGCAGGCTGCACCCCAAAACCACCCCCATGAGATTCAGCCCCCCAGGCCCAGAGTCTCCTAAGGAAACAAGCCGCGGCTTAACCTCCAGGTGCTTGGGCCACAGCATGGTGCTGCCGCAGGCAGGGAGGTAGTTCTGTCTGGGTTGTGCAGTCACCCGTATTCTCCATGGAGGGTGTGGCAGGTGTGGCTTCAGACCCAGCATGCCCTGTTTGGCTCAGCTGGGTCACTGAGAGGAGCCCCACAAATCATCACTGTTGATGCAAGAAACCGGGAGCCGTGGGAATGGAGCTGATGGAGTGTGGGTTGCCATGGGAAGGATGCTATAGGGACTAGATCGACCCACATGGAACATCGCTGTGTGAACATAACTTCGCGGACCTATCGTAAGTCGTCCTTGTTCAGCGCTGTTGCAATTTTGAACAGTCACTGAATGAGTGGTTGTAAGTCGAGGACTGCCTGTACAAAAAAAGCCTCATCCACTGTGCCAGCCAGGCAGAAACCAGGGAGGATAGATGGTCTCTTACATTACTAGGCCCTATGCTGTATAGGGGATGCGGTGTATGAGGGGACACGGTGGCGCAGCGGCTTAATGACGTTGAAAGTTGCCGGCCAGAAATGGTCGACACTTCAGCGGTTTGAGCCCAGCTCCGCGTGGCAGAGCGAGCTCCTGCTGCCTCCCCAGCTCCTGCCAACCCAGCAGCTCGAAAACCTCCGTGAGTAGATAAATGGGGACTCTCACCCCAGTGGGAGGAAAAACGCTGGCGGCACTTGCACGGGAGACGGGAGCAGTTGCCGGTAACACGGAAGCCGCGCACGCCCGAAAAAGGCGCGAAGCAACGGAAACCCTGCCTCCTGCGCTCGCCAGTTGGGCTCTGCTCTAGGAAGGAGGCACTGGCAAACCCCTTCCGAAACACCTTGCCTTGAAAACTGCAGGGACTCGTCCAGGCAGTCACCACAGAATTGGTCACGATTGAGTGCGGATTAAAAAAAAAATGCTGTATAGGGCTTCATAGTCATAACGAGCATCTGGAATTGCACCTGGATGCACACTAGCAACCAGTGCAATTTTCAGAGCAGAGGAGTCACATGAGCATACAGAGGCAGGCCTACCCCTGCCCGCACTGTTGCATTCTGGACTAGTTGAAGCTTCCAAGCGGTCTTCAAGGGCAGCCCCATGTACAGTGCATTGCAATAGCTGAGCCCAGTTTGAGTTTGATTGCATTCCATTTGGCTTCCACTTGAATTATAGAAGCTGACATCAGAAGAAATAACTGACCCATGAAGGTCAGCAGAAGTATTCTGTTGTCAACCAGCTATGAACTTGCCTTCCCTTGAAAGGAGCTGGTCTGGCCTCCTTGCCAGGTCACTGCAAGTGAAGATGGTGCATCCAAGGCTTAGCTGTTTAGACAGCTGCCAGCAATGACAACTTTGTTTCTTTGTGGCGAAAGAAGGTCCCAAGGAACTTTACATGTTGATAAGCAGCCTGAAATGTTGGTCACAGCCTTGACTTGAATTAAGTGCTGAAGGAGGAGAGATTGTTGGTACTCCAAAACTTGCCACTGGGGCAGGGCAACACATCTAGCTCCATCACGAAAGGGAATGAATTGATATGGAGGGTAAGGGTGAATCTGCGCTGTTCCTGCAGAATGAGGACTAACCTGACAGGACACCACTTCAAACACTTTTGAATATCCTTCTCTCACTCTTCAGAATAACTGACCATGTGGTTTAATAGAAGTTCTCTGGGCCACATTCAGCAAAGGCCCCTAATCAGAGTGGACAGGATGTCTATACAGTAGAATGCAACCTTGGATATCTATCATGTAGACAACACTTAACAAGCCCTTGTTACAATGCTCCTACTGTATTTTTCCTTCTGCTGGATCAATATTGTAGGTGAACACCCATAAATAGATCAACCAACACTTTTCTTAATGTTTGAAGATCAAGTTCTACAATCCAAACATGGGAATTCTGAAGATGAGACTGAATTTTTGGTAGCTTCTTGACTTCCAAATGTTTGGGGGGTAAGGCTGCCCAGCTGGCCGTTTTCAGCTAGTGGCATATCAGGAAAAATAACATGCCCAGCTTTCTTTATCTTTGCTTTATTCCTTATGAGTTGCCCTGGTGTTGGAAAAAGAACTTTTGACTTTATATTTTAAAAATGAAGCTGGTGAATGAACTTTTTTGTCTCAAAAATATGCAGTACAACTTTCAAAGTATTTTGCCCCTAGCAGGAGCTGGTTAAAAGATGCTTCCTTGATGTTCCTCCAGCTTATGTCCTAAACAGCATAAAATCTCCTCCTCTTGGTTCCCTTATTTTGTTCAAAATCAAGCCTAATCAAGAGCTGGAGACTCAAAAACTTTTGTGGAGGTTCTACTTAGCCCGATAAAAATATTCCCTCTCTGTGGTTTTGGGCTTTAATTTCTAGTATATTAACATTCCTACCTGTTGTATGCGACTGAGCCACACACATGCAAATGCACTTGAGCGGATTCGGCGCACTTTAATTAATGCACCTGCAGACCGCGGAGAGCATACAGGAGGGGCCTTTCCCAAAGGAGTGGTCGAGGACACGCACTGTTACAAGTCAGGGGCAGGAAGTGAGAGGAGCAGCTGCTTAAGAGGTTGGGCTGGTTCTTTTCTTTTGCCTGCTTTCTGGCATTAGCTGTTCCATTCTGAATAGCAAAGGAGCAGAGCTCTAATCCAGTCATTACAATGCTTCTTAAAAAGAGATTATGGGATTTAGTTTGTCAATGGATTTCATAGCTGCTCAGCATAATTGGACCTTCTCTTGGGAACAGCCTCCTTGTTGCTGAAAGCAGTTTAACTTCACTTGCACCAAAGCAGGATGCGCTTCCAACGAGGGAACAATGCCCGCCCCCCAGCTCTACCATAATTAGAATCAGCTGGTAGCCAGCCTCAGCAAGCTCTGCCCACCCTCAATTGGGCCGAGGGCTGCTTGTAGAACCTTCTTCAGTGGGGAAACTTCTAGATCTGTGAAAAGTCACTTATGAAGTGACAGAAGGGTGTTGGGGAGCATCAGGTGGGAAAGGAGCCCGGAGAGGCAGCTCCCAGAGCCGGGGCTCCTTCTGCTTTGGGAGGAGCAGTTCCTGGCTGGTGGGCGGGATAACTGTTCAGGAGGAAGCAGCAGGGCCCCCTTCGCCTTCCTCTCTGGGCTGCAATCACTGCTGAGAAAATATTTCTCATCTGCTCACACAGAATATTTCCACTTGCTTGGCACCGCACTATTGAATGTTGTTTTGGGGGCAAGGGAGACAAGGGAAGGGGTGCAATTACACTTAACCGCTGTGCAGGTGCATCACACTATTTGGCTTAACCAAAAGCAAACAGACCGACTAGCACCCGTGCAGAGCCTGGACTCACCGTGTATAAGCGCCCCTTCCTCATTCCAGCCCTCAGGGATAGATTTTAATGGGTCCCCTTGGAAGTGTTATTAACGGTCCTTCCTGAGCAACCCAGCCATGATCTTCCATCCAAGGCGTGGGTGGGTGGGGAGAGGAAACAGACATTTTATATACATCCATATTTATATACATCCACAGATTTCATGACTATTTCTGATATTTTCATGACTGCACTCTTGACCTGGGGGGAGAAAAGGCTGCTGACATTTTAAAAAGATTTCCAGTTCTCTACCAGTGACTCCTAAGCATGGGACTAACCAGAGGCAGGGAGATAAAGGGCAGAGGTTCCCCCCCCCCCGAAAGCTATTGTATGTTTCTCTGCTCTTTTTTTTCTTTCCCCTCTTTGATTAAAAAAGAAGAATCAATATTTAAAGGGAGGGGATTATGTCATGGGGAGGCATACGGGCAGGCATTTTCTGCTGTAGTTCCTCTCCTGGAATGAGACCATGCTTTCTGTTCTTTGGAGAATACAAAACCCACAATAATAAATGGACAGAGGGGGATCAGTTTCAGACTTTAACTCCTTTCTCTGGTTAATAAAAATCTAGTGCTTCTGTCTCTTAGCCTGACCCTTATCAATTCCGTTCACTCCATCCTCTTAATGCCTTTTCCAGGTTTTCTGGCAAAAGCATTTTGCAAGACCGACATACAGTCAGTACCTTGCTAGGACATGAGAAGGTGGAGAGGCTGTGCCGGGGGGGGGGGGAGGGGCAAGGAGGGGAGGGGAGGGAGGGGAGATAGGAAGAAAGGGAGGAAGGACAAAGGGAGGGGAGGAGGGAGGGGCAACCTGGTTGTGTGGATCAGCCCTAAGACTTACGGGGAGGGGCTGAGATAAATGGGAATGTTTAGTCTGGGAAGAGAAGACTGAGGGGATGTCTCCCAGAAGAAGATCAAGACCTGCTGTCTCTTGATCCAGAGTGCTGAACATGGAATAATGGCCCTAAGTTACAGGAAAGTGTATTCTGCTAGCATGATTAAAAAAAAAATATGGAACCAATAATTTAGAGAGAGCTCCCCCACCCCTATTCACTGCATGTGTCCAAGCAGGGCTGCATCTGTGGGAGATGTTTTGACTTGAACACCTGCACAGAATGGGGATGGACAAAGCGGCTTCCAGAGCTCTGTCCAACGTTAGGATTCTAGGACTCTGTGATCCTGCCCCTCAGTGATTTTCTCCTGGATCAGCAACATCTGACTCTCTCTCTACTTCAGTCCCAGTGCTGCTGTACATACAAAATATTAATAAATGTAGAAGATGGCTGTCAGCTCTTCGAGGTAGTCCAGACAAGAAGCAGGAGTACTAACACTAACTTTATTGTAACAGAATCTTGCGGGTCTGAAAGCACTTCTCCCCTCCTTTGCTTTTCTTCCCAGAACACTAGGGAGGGTCTCTTGTGAGATGCCTCCCACGCCGGTTGTTTAGGCTGCGGCTCTTTCTCCCGTCTCCCAAGGTCATTCCCACAGACCGTTACAACAGTAAAATACATGGAAAAAACAATAGAGTCGCCTTCCGGTTTAGTTCCTCATTATGCTATTGTTACATTGTGCAATTGTATTTTTAAGCTATTTGCTGAACTTATGCAACTGAAGTGTTGCTCTTAGAGTTGGTTGTGACTGAAGCAGTGCACAGGCCTGAGTAAGAAGTAAACTTTGTGCTGCTTACCATCCTGCAGTGGAAGAAGGCGCTGTCTGTGGGAGAATTTGGGGTGGAAAGGGGTGGGAGAACGCTCCTTTGAAAAAAGAACTTCCTGCTCTAGAAGAGTCCCTTTTACTCTTCACGCTGGGCCTGCCAGCTAAGTTGGTTTCCCCCCTCTCCTTGTCACGATGAGCTTTGGAGTCTTCTACCAATGTTGTATCAGGCGGTGAGAAAGGAAACCAAAGGGCTCATGGAGAGCCTCTTCAGCTGCCATCTGGCTCTGGTAAATTAAGAGTTTGGGCATAGAGATACGAGTTTAGGTCCCCATTCATATGACTTTGGGCCAGACATCTGCCTCTCAGCCCAACCTACCCTACAGGAGGGAAGACCTCTGAGGAGGCTAAAATGACTTTTAAAAGAAAAGGCAAGAGATTGGCGCAACAACTGAATAAATGCAACTAAAATATTGCCCGCCCAGTTTCTTTGAAGCGTGGCATCTTCCCTGAATGTTTTAGAAAGAAACGCTTGACAGCTAGGCTTCATCCCTCAGAGGAGTGTTCCCACTCTGCTTTCTCTTCCCGTCAGCCAGCTCTCAATCTTACTATTATTGAGATACTTCTGGCTTATTGTGAGTCAATCTCAGCCATTTGCCATGATGGGGGCCTGCAAGCAGGTCCTCTGATGGCTCTTCCCTCTGTCAAATGGATGTATCTGAGGCTGAGGTACAGATTCTCATTAGGCTGGCCTCGCCTGGCTGTTTTATTGATTTTTCCTCATTCTCTTCATTACTAATCTCATCACAGTTTAGAGGCCATTTGGAAAAATTTACAAGTAGAAATAAAAAAGAAAGGAGAGGAAAAAACTGTTCAAGAGGAGACATCTCCAAAGACAGGGAAGAAAGTTTCACCTGATCACACAGAACTTCTTGGAGTGATGTGAAGGAGGATCGTTCCAGGAGCTGGAAGGGATCAGCCCACCAGCTACTCTGGCTTCCAAGTTGAAGCACTCTCTTGGCCACTCCAACTGTTACTTCCTCGAAGCAAGCAAATGGCTCAGAGACTCCAAGGGACATGGAAGGGACAGCGGAGATCCCAGATGAGTCACCCAGCAGAACACCCTGCCTGAGTGAAAGCTAGAAAAGAGTTTCAAAGCTCCAGCTATAGTTTGTTGGGGGGATTTTTTTTTAAGGATTGATTTTTGGACAAACAGCCAGGCGGAGCTAAATCCTACACGTGCATTTTATTTTAATCTGGTAAAACATTTATACCCTCATCTGATGCTCAAGCTGACTTCTAATGTTACTTAAAGCATAACATATAATCTGGAAAAGGAGTATGCAGTTTCTGCTATATTTAAGTTGCGCTGTCATCTCCTCCTCCTCCTCCATCTTCATCATTTTCAGAGAAGCAAAACAAGGATCACATTCAAAGTGCAGAATCTCAGTTTCTCCCCAGAAAGATCTGGAATTTGTTATCTACATGCTCCTTCCCAAATTACCAAGAACTGGGCCAAAGTATATGAGAATTTCAACCTGTCCAGACCACCCCTACCTTCAGGAGGCCTTTGTTTGCAAACCTGCACTTGGTGCTCTACGGAGTTACACAAACAACTCTGCAGGGCAAAGGCCCATCTACACTTACAGACTTGGGTTTGATGGGGGATTTGTATGAAGACAGCAAGTTATGGGGAGGGATTTGCACAACGCGGAGGATTTGTACCTGCTTGGGATATTGCACCCAGATCAACTCTTGTACTGACACAGGACAAACAAGGCTGATGCCTTTTTCTTTTCCTTTTTCTTCCTTTTTCTTTCTTGCCATTAAATAATAATATTGTCAGGAGGCACTACCTCTGTAAGCGCAGTATTCAGTATTATTTTTCCTTGTAAAATATTATTCATTGCTACACAAAGTTTTCTTGTTCCCAAGTAATGCATGTATGTCATACATGGTTCCTTCCTGCATCCACGAGTCCCTCCTTGTGGGGGAGTTGGGCGGTGACATAAATTCGACATAAATAAATAAAAAATGTTAACATGCCGGGGAGAAGGAATACAGTTGCTGAGGGGAATAGAAGCCCTTTGGCCAGATAAAGGAGAACAGGGTTGTCCAAGCCAAGATTGCAAATGGGAACAGAAGCGGAACTGTAGGCTGGAAGAAACATAATTTAAAAAAATAACTTTAAAAGGTTATGCTAGAGAAAAAGGATGGAAGCTGAGCTGATGGCATCCCGGGCTGTTCAGGAACCACAGCGTGAGTCCCAGGGACACTAGAGGGTTACTCTGGCTCAGGAGCATGCCAGCTGTGGGCAAGCGCTCCCCAGCTGCCCAGTGTTTCTGACATGATGGGCATTCCCTTCCCGTTCTCAGTCATGTTTTGCAAGTGCAGAAGAAAACCCTTCGCCCCAGCTTGACAGTTGTGCAATCAAGCATCAGCTGGTTGGTGGCAAATGACAGTTAGTTTATGGGCGCCAATGAAATAAACTCTCCCCAGTATTTAAAATAAGAAAAAAATCTTGTCTTGTCAGGGGAGAGTGGCAGGCTGTGTAATGCTTTTCACCTCCATCCCATCTTCCCTATTTCAGTGCAATTCAAATTGAACTTTCCATCACGAAGGCTTCATGGAAGTCTCATTTATAGCTGTGGCTTTCACAGTCATCAGAGGAGGAATTCAGGCCGAAAGAAAGAAGCCAGTAATGACAGTGATGGTGACAGAGATGGGCCCGCTTTATCTCATGGAAGGCCAGACTAGCTTGAACAATTGGGGGCTCAGTTGAAAAATCCAAATATCACCCCCCGTCCCATGTGCCAGCATTATAATCTTCCTGGAGCTCAGGGAATTGGCTGTGGAAGGCAATTTCCACAGAAAGGGAGTGAGCACAGGATTTATTGCAGTGAGCCTGGTGGAGGAGGTGGGAGACGGCAGCTGTAGCCTCGTAGGCTGCCTGTGCCCCTTCCCCCCCACCCTTTGCGACAGCCTCCTCTTCAGCCAAGGAGCTGCCGCTAATAGCTCCTTGTGCTCTCTCTCTGGTAATAAGGAGAATAAGGCATCTTCAGACTTGAAGGTTTGGAAATGCCTGGGCCACAGCCTACTCTACCTACAGCTTTAAGGTAGAATGGTAGACGAAGCCAAGCCTGCACCAGATGATCTGGTTCCCTTTGAACCTGCAAACCAGATCCCTGCCCCACAAAAAATGGAAAAGCCTTCGCCATGAACAAAACCCATTTTTTCCCCGAGTGGTGCACTCGCCATGCTTGATGCTGGTTCTGTGTGGGTAGGGCTGAGGGGGAAGCTTAGTGTCTCCAGCAGCTTGGGGTACCAGGCCTTCTGTACTTCCCTGCTACCATGTGACCTTTCCTTAGCACTAAATGTTCAGCATGGGAAACTCTACTGCTGGCTGTTTTGCTGCACTCTTATGACTCTTCTTTCACATTGCTAGTTTGTTTGTCTGATTTGCAGAATTTATATATGCCGTTCATCTCATACAATGATTCTAGGCAGTGCGCAACAAGAAATAAAAGCAGGATAAAAACAAAGCCACCCTTCCCTCCAGGCACCGGACCAAACAGCCTCCCAGCTTAACCCCCATCCTAGCCCAATGCTTGGGGAAGAGCCTGGTCTTCATGGCTTTCTGGAAGGCTAAAAGGGTGGGGATTCCTCGGGTCTTCAGTGCAAGACTGTTCCAAAGAGCTGGGGTGGCCACTGAGGAGGTGTGCCTCTGAGATCCTATCAGGTGACAACACTTAATTTAGGGAATATTGTGCTCAATGGAGTTCTTTTAATGGGAAGACCAATAATGGTGTCTGGCTTGCTAAATATGGAGGCCTCCACTGGCTGAGATGAATCTGGGAGCTGAGCCAGGCATTGGAATGCCTGAAAGTTTGCAAGCACTCTGCAGCTGTCCCCATAGCTCTGGTGTATGTTGGGGAGAACCCTGGCTTTAGTTTCTTTTTCTCAGATGGTTGCTACCTACTTACTAATACCCTGGCATCACAAGTGCATCCTCAAACTCGACTTTACACCAGGCACCAGCAGATGGAGCAAGAAAAGGCAAAGATGGCTGCTGAGGGATATGAAGCAGAAGATGGAAGTGAAAGCAAGCTTGACCTAGTTGAACCATGGTATGAAGGAAATGTTTCAACAACAATGGGAAGAGGAAGAAGAACAGGGATGGCAAGAGGCTGAATGTAGAGATAGGTACCAGGTACAGGAAGGAATAAGAGAAGTTTGGGTAAGGCTGGCAGACCTAGTTAGAAAATGCCTAGAAATTGCCTAGAAAGAGAAAGGGAGGAGCTTGAAGAATGGTTTAAAGAGCTTCTTTCCCTTCTCAAGAATACAGAAGCCACTGGACAAGAGTCTCCAGTTTGGCTACTTCTACTCCTAGTGTCGGAGGGGATGTGGGTCCCTGGGTTAGGGATATAAAAATCCATAAATTAAGTGAGGGTGAGGACATAGAGGTATTTTTCACTATGTTTTAATGGGTAGCAGTGTCATGTAAAACGCCAAGGGAAGATTGCGTGGCTAGGTTAGCTCCATGCTGGACAGGAAAGACTTTAAGGGTGTATATGGGTCTCCCTGTTCAGGAGGTGGTGGATTACATGAAAGTAAAGGAAGTGATCCTCTACTGTTATGGGGTTATAAAATACAGTTACAGGCAGAGATTAAGGGAATATAGGTTCCAGGTACAGGAAGGAATAAGAGAAGTTTGGGTAAGGCTGGCAGAAAATGTTACAGCCAGAAGAGCTGAGGAAGCTAGAGGAGGACATGGAGAGGTTGGAAAAGAGAAGAAAAAGGAACCATGTGATTGAAATCCACCCCCTTTTTTATGCGTGTCACATTTCATGTGTGATGCTTGTAAAACAGGGGCTTCAACTGCACAGTTTCAGCTTCCATGCTGAGGAATGGAAGGGACTTTGGATGCCCCAGCTCTTAGATAATATCACCTGACAGTTGTACCACATTTCTCATTTCTTCCTCAGTTTGAGAAGCTGTAAGTTGAAAAAACAGCTTTCTTCCTTTTCAAAGAAAGCAGTGTCTTTCTGGGGCTGGTGGCCTCAGCTGCATCACAGAAGCCCTCTGCTCCCTTTCTCAAAGAAGAGAAAAAATGGCAAGACAAGCCCTGAAGAAACGTCTGGTCTCTCTGTTGGCTGGTTGCCCTGACCTGACACACACTTGTCCTCCGCTGTGAGGCATCTCACTCCGGAACTGCAGGCCTCCAGCCCCAGGTATAATGGGGCGAACTGGGAAAGTCTATATTTGCCCACTGAATAGAAGTCAGAACCTTGGTTATGCAGATACTTCCTCAACCATGCCTTCCCTATTTACTGCAAGCTTTTCTCCACTGACCCAGAAGGCATTCTGTTTTGCAGCTTCGCCTTTATATTCTGTTATTGCATCAAGTTCACTTTCTTGGTCCCCCCCCCCCCCCTCTGTATGAGGGGAGTGCCATCAAGAGTTGCCTTTGGCTGGCAGAAGAAGCACCACAGCTCCATTGGCGGCAATGGATTTTCCCAAGGAGTCCAGTCCTTCCCTTTCCTCCCTGCGTGAAAGCAGCAGGAGTTCTGCCAGGGTGCCCTTCCAGCCAAGTGACAGGTAGAAGTGTAAAATGGTTTTCTTCCTTTTTCTAGTTCACTGATGTTCAAATGTGGACCTTCACTCCTTCAGGTGAAATTGACAAGAGTTCTGTCAGTTTTCTTTACTAGTCCAAAAGATAAAATAATGGTAAAATTGTTGTTTTCCCTTTTCTTTCTTTTCCTTTTCACCGGTCCACTGGCAAACGCACCAGATGGGGAGGCATCAAGTCTGAGGGAAAGGAGGGGAAGCTGCCAGTTGGAGGGTTTGTCGCCTGGACCTGTGCCTATCCTATGCCCTGACCACCCTCTTTAGCTGCCTTCATTTCCAGCTGGTTTATGGATGTGAGTCATGCAGCTTAAGGCTGCATTGCGGAAAAGTTCTTAATTGTTCACAAGAACAACAACCCACATTTCACAGATTGTTGTGTAGTTTGAGAGGTTTCTTGCCAAAAAGCACATCAACACTGCCTGCTCTTTTCATGAATATTCTCTGTTAAGTGAAAGAAAGAATGAGTAAAACCTCTCTTACCATTTTAATTTGCAAGACATTTCTTTGAATAAGACGCACTCAGTCCACTGTCTGAAATTTGGTTGGAGGGGTAACGATGGCTGAAAAGTATTCCCAATACTTTCCAAAGTAACAAAATTACAGTGACTCTTCTAAATGAAAAAACCAAAAACAACAATAATGGAATAATAATCCTAGTTCCAAGACCAATCACTTTTGGCAGCCTTCATACGCTTAGAAATGCCAACAGTACCTGCACATTTCATTTCATTCTGCTGAAAAATAAATAAGTTACTGTTATTAGTGTTTTCTGTGTGCTGGTCAATAAGAGATACAAATCTCATTTGGAGTCAAGCTCTGCAGTGAATTGGGCTGCCTCTAATTTTGGATCAAATCAAAATGGACTTTTTTTTAAAGTGCCAAATAGGGTCAATGCACACTCCAAGAGTAAACTGTTTCTGATCTCTCTTTTCATCTCAGCTTTCTCCGCGTCTCCTGGAGCTTGGCTATAATTCTTTCCTTCACTTCTCCTCTGAAGTTAAAGTCCCCCAGTACAGCTTCGTTCACTCATTTTCTTCTGGAAGGCCTCATGGGAAATAATTTAACTTCTCTTTATATTGTCTTTTCAGTTAAATCAATCACATAATCCAGGAAAGCTCTGATTTGTCTCCATCATCTGGACTAGTGCTTGACTTTAGTTTATTTTGATTCATTTCTTGGCTGGACTTGGATCATCCATTACTGAATTGACATCAATCTGCCTGTTATAGCAGCACAGTCACATTAGGAAGCTGGTTCCCAGGCACGGCACAAATGAAATTCTCTCAGCATTTGGGATTTTGAAGGGCTTGTTCTGTGAACACAGGCTTGTAATATGCACGTGTATTCAGTGAGGTAATTAGAAACTGTAAAGGCTGTGGAGGCATTGCTTTCTTGTAATGAACTAGAAACAGAATTAAACGGAGATTCCAAGGAGCATTTAACATACAGCTATATTATTTAGTAATAGCCCTCCTCATGGGTCCTTTCAAGCAGATTAAAAAGCAAACTTTGGAATGATCTGCCTTTGCCGTTATTATCATTCTGAGATGTGCTTCACAATGTGCTTTTTGTGGGTTTTTTTAAAATCAAAGTTTAGATCCTGATTCAGAAAAAATGGATTCTGGAACATCTTCCCTCCCTCTGCAGGTGAGGATCTGAGCCGGGTCAGAATGTGTACCCGTGCAGCTAGCCATTTGCAACCAAGTCCACAAAAAGACAGTAAAACGTGGTTTCCTTCCCCTCTCAGCCACATGATCCATCTGTTCACCTGCAAGCCCTCTGAATCAGAAGAATCTGACTGAGGGGACAGGGAGGACAGTGAACAGCCTTTCCAACCAGTGTTTTATAGCTGATCTTGGAGTGGAGAATGGGGCAGCTGGTGAGATGGTGGTTGGAAGAGCTCTTTGCCATTCAGTGTGGTGAATCAATCAACCAATCAATCCGTTAATTAAAGGATAGAAATGAAGTCAAGGATTTGCACCTATGGGGGGAAACTGGAGGTTCAGGGAAAGCTTAAACTGACTGGACTTCATCTATCAAAGGTCTGTCTCCAGGAAGATCATTGGATGGATTTCTTTATTGGGGAAAAGCTGGATTTTTCTCAGGCAGGGAAAAAAGTACTAGTTTGGGCACAGATTATACATAATGGGGTGGTGTGCAAATCTTAGTTTATTACAGCATTCCAGGATTCATGTAGCCCATTTGTGTGGAAAGG
This sequence comes from Python bivittatus, assembly GCF_059951505.1. Lineage (NCBI taxonomy): Eukaryota > Metazoa > Chordata > Lepidosauria > Squamata > Pythonidae > Python > Python bivittatus. The sequence continues at coordinate 4,229,723 of NW_028277032.1, forward strand.
CTCATAGTCAAGGTCTTTCTCTGATATTGTCATTGCAGTTTAAGATTCATTAAGATCTGTTTATAGGTTCATTCTGTTTTATTTATATCTTTATAAATAAAGTGGGTGAAGACTGGGGATGGATAATGGAGATTAGCAGCCACTAGTTGTCCTTTGAACAGCTCTCAAGAATGCCTGTACCAGATTCTCTTTCCGTAGGAAATTTTATGGCAGAAGTGATGGTGGAACAGATATGAGGCCACCCAAAGCCTCTGGGTTGATATCCTGTCCTTCAGAATGCTATGCCCAAACAAAGTGTCACCTTCAATACACACTCAGTTGATTCACATGATGCATTCTCCTAAATTCAGGTTAACAAAGTACAGTTGCTGGGTTCATGTAACATGCCAAATAGGCCATCATATTATGGCTTAACAGGATTGTCTGCTTCCCATAATTTGACAAATGACAACATCTATTTTAGTTTAGCCTTGAACCCAGTCTTTGAGCCATTCTCTCATTTCTGCCTCACATTGTGGCTTAACACAATGCCTGGTTCCCACAACATGCTGAACCACAAATTTTCCCACTACATTTGAGCCTTGTCTGCACACTGTGCAGTCCCAGCCAGTGGTTTGCCCAGCATCCCATACAATTTGCAAGGCTGAGCAAGCAGGTTTCAGCAGCTCTCGATCATGACAGCCTTTCAGCTCCATGCGTGATATTGCTCATTACCATGTACATGCCCTAGTAGCAGGGGAACAAATTAGATTAACCTAATGTAGTACATCATTATTTAACACAGTTTCAGTCCCTGTTGTTCATAACCCACCTTTTAATCATCCAGAAGCTGTGCCTGCCTTGCCAGTGGATTCTTCACGCTTGTAAAACACATGGGAGGGGAGCTCCTTGGAGAAAAGTCTCGTTCTGCTCCGGGAAAGAGCAAGGAGCACCAGGTAACCCTGAGAATTGCTTGAACTCTTGCTGCAGAGATGCAAAGGCAAGTGAGATGGGCCGGGGTCCCCTTGCCTCTCTGAATCGCGTTAGGGTTCCCCTCTGAGTAACCGCAAGATGCTCTGGGGCATCCAAGCCAAGTTGCAATATTATTAACCTAGTCAGGCAGAGGGAAGGGAAGGGAAGGGAAGGGAAGGGAAGGGAAGGGAAGGGAAGGGACTCTTTCTTTCTTTCTAAAAGTGACATTTTGAATATGTGCCGCCAAGTCAGTCCTGGGGTGGCTGGAGCCCTGATGACACTCCTCAAGCGGTTCGCCAATTTTAACATTCCTTGGAATTTATTTATTACTTATTTAAGATTGTTTTCTATTGTATTTTAATTGATTTTACCTTTTCTGTAAACCGCCCAGAGTCTCTTTTAAATGAGATGGTCTGTGACAAATCTGATATATAAATAAATAAATACATTTGAGATTCCTTTATACATCTAAGACAGTTTGTCCGATGTCAAATATCTATGATACATCATTTTATAGAAATTTTCTTTTAAGTTGTAGTTGATCTATTATGTTATATCCAAGTTTTTTGCCCATCTAAACATACAGTCTTTAACATATTCATTTTCCAAGTTCATCTTTAACAAAAATTTATACATTTTAGCAATAAGATGTTCATCATTAGTTTATAAACCATATTCAAACTCTGTTTTCTCTGAGATAAATTCATAACTTTTCTTATCCAATTTAAATCTTTCCAACAGCTGTGCATAGGTAAGCCACTGGCAACTATGACCTTCCAGTTCTAATTCTCTCTGATAGAGAGCCTAATCTGAAAAAAAGAATAATAAATTTGCATATGTCAACCATGGTTGCTGAACTGTAATTTCTCTTCTATAAAAAGCTTCTTGGGGTGACAACCACAAAGGAATTTTTGAAGACAAACTTACCTTCTATCTGTTCCCAACCCTCAATATGGCATGTCTAATAAAACGTTTCTTAAAATCAATATTAACTTTCACTTCATCATACCATAAATATCTATGCCATCCAATATCTATGTGGTTTTCTTGATAAAACACAGGGATGGTTTACAACTGCCTTCTCTGAACAAGAGGAAATGACGCCTCCAGTATCTTACTATTTTGTTGCTGCCCAGTATAGGTACCGCTTTGCTTTAGTTGGGCAGCTGGGATGACCTTCCCACCTTGGGTGACCCCCTACTAAAAGTATGCACCTTTGGTATACTTTGCTTATTCATCCCAGGAAAACTCCCCACCCCCGACAATGAAGCAGCAGAGCAGGACTTCAAAAAGGGGTGGGGGGCTAAAAGTGGTACAGGTAGTCCTTGGTTACAACTATTTGTTCAGTGACTGTTCAAAGTTACGACAGTGCTGAACAAGGAGACTTAACGGCCGGTCCTTGAAGTTGCGGCCATCGCAGTGTCCCGGCAGTCATGTGATCATGATTTAGGCATTTGGCAACCAGCTCACAATTAAAATGGTTGCAGCATCCTCTGGTCATGTGATTGCCATTTGTGACCTTCACTGCCAGCTTCCGACAAGCAAAGTCAATGGGGAAGCCAGCAGGAGGTCACAAATGGCAATCACGTGACATCATGTTTAATGACCGCATGGGATTCACTTAAGACTGCAACTGAAGCTCCCGGAACTGCTGTCGTACGTTGGTATGGTCACATGACATCTGCATCACCTAGTGACAGAGTTCCCGGTCCCAATTACTGTTGTTAATCAAGGAATACCTGTATTGTGGTATAACTGAGATAAATGGAACAAAAGTGTAGCCCTCAAGGACAAGGTCATCCTGGCATTTCCCGATGGACTTATTTTGGGATGATGCCAATTAATTAAATAACAGAGGAAGCTGTTTTAAGCCATGTAGTGGTCTTTAAAAAACTGTCTTAAGGACAAATTCACAATTTGTTTCTAGCCCATAACAGTCCATCCATCATCCCTAAGACATACATCTAAAAATGATATAAAAACAGGAGTAGAGAACTGTAATTGGTCCCGGGTTGGATCTCATTCCTTAATTCTGCTTTTTGGATACCACTGGGGGCTGGGAATTAGGAAGGGAAGCCTGCCCACCTTCCAAAAATGCTCTAAAAAGAAATACTGCAAAAACTGCCATTTTATACAATAAAGCCAGAAATAACAGGGACTTTAGAGAAATTCTGGGTTTACCAAATCCACCCTTTGAATGGTACCACATCCTTTGGTCTACAAAGAAGCTGGGGGAGTCTTTATCCCAGATCTTGGGTGGATCCTCCCCTCCCTTTGGCTGGAAATGTAGCTTTAGGAGAGTCTCTTCTTTCCCCTTTATCCTTTTGACCATGAGGAACATGAGACGGGCTCCTGCTTGGCTCCTCTCTTGGTCTCTGCAGGCTTTCCCCTGATTGCAGGACTCTTAGCAGACCTCCCTGCCCTCTATTCAGCCTGATTCCTGCAGGGAGAACAGAACCCTTCCTCCTGTCCCCAAGGACTGATTGCTCAGAGATGCAGGCTTCCCATCAGAGCAGGTTACTTCCTTAAAAAACCTTACTTTGGACCTTAAGCCTCTGTCCCACATTACTCTGAATAGGCTTGGTTCCTTGCACACACAAAGAGGCTCTGCTAAGTAAGGACCCCAATTAATCAACTTGAGCCCAGTCAAGGTTTCCTCAGCTTTTACTACACTTTCTGTTTCTGCACTCTATTGCAATCTGTAATCAGTTCACACTTCAGCAGTCTTCAACAATGCTTATTGTTAGGTGTGTGTCTGGTTCCATAGTATTCAAGACTGCTGTCCAGTTATGAGAGAGGTAAATGACTTGGCAGCCATGGTTCTGTGCTGGCTTCGTGGAGGATGTGCATGGACAAGGAGGCTCTGACTTTTCCCCATATCCTCCTTAGGGACCCCTTGTTGGATTTGTTTGGAGCCCAGGACTGCTCCTTAGGAGTACAAAGGGTTCTTGAGCCAAGGTGGCAAAGGCAAGGTGAGTGGATGAGGACAAGGCATAGGTACAGAGGGAGCCAGCATGCTAGGTTCCTCCCTAGCTCATTTAGCAAAGAAGATGACCAACTCAGCATGGCAGACAGGAACAAGCATATTATTTTCTAAGCTGTTGACAAAGGTAGCAATTTTCAGCTATATTGCACTGCACACTTGACTTGTCGTGACCTTTAATAATTCATCTTAAAACAATAATAAAAAGGACAATTTAGAAGAAACTGTTATATATCTCAGGATTGATTTCCTGCCAGTCTTTCAGTAGCACACAACTTTCAGTAGTAGAATGTTTGACTTCCTTTCAATCAATGCAAACTTCCAGGCTGCAGGTCAACCATCTGGAATTTGGTGGGGGAGCAGGTTATATGTGCACCTGAGGGGAGAAGGTGAGACTTTCGGAGCAGAGGGGTGGGCCCGAGAGAGACACGTGGAGCATCGGAATGCAGGGGATGCCCCGCTAGGCTGGGGGGAGCCTGTCCCCTTTTGTCTGGCCCAAAGAGCCGCGTGTTACGTTAGGCAGCTGTGATGGAATGGAATTATGAAGGCCAGGCTCAGGGAGAAAAACATTTTCTTACATCTCCTGAGGAGCGTGGGAGATACAAGAGGATGAGACTGGCACCTCCCTGAGGAATTCACACTGTTGTGGCTGGCATTACTTGGGAGCTGGGGTTTCAGTCTGGGAAGATTCTTGCTAGAGGTTGTAGCTAATAAACATAGCTGGACTGAATTTACATGGTCTCTTGGAGTTCCTTGAGCTAGGCCTGACATCAATCAATGTTTTTCTCCCTGAGCTGGCCTTCATCATTCCATTCCATCACAGCAGCCCACTTCCAGCCACTGCCTTCCCCTCACTGCCCTTTCCCATGTCACTTCCTTGGGTGATTATTTATGGTCCCAATCCCAGTGGGACCCAACACAAGTTTTATTCATGGAGGCGTTACAAAGATGGTGCAGGAGGGAGCAGTGCTTCCCTCAGGAAAACAAAATGGCTAGATTATCATCCAGCCTTCAGAGCTAGCCAGGCCCAACTCTGACATCTCTGGGGATTTTTGTTTTTGCCATATTAACTGGCTGTGCTTAGTGAAAGAGGGGAGAATTATTAAAAGAGGAGCAGCAAACGTAGTAATTAATTCAAATTAATTGCTGGGGAAAAAAGAGGGTATTTACAATATAAATCAACCAAAGCTTTTTTCAAACTATACACTTATTCTTACCCCTTAGAGTGCCCGTGTGGATGTCTGCACACACGTCTGGTGCCAAAGGAAAAAAAAAGATTTAGGGTTCCTTTTTCTCTAGTAAAATTGAAAGTTTTGGGACAGTTTACTGCAGTAGGATGATGGAAAGAGACTGACTGGTGTTTTGTCTGCCTCAGAGACTGTTGAGAAAAGAGATTACAGGTGTGGGAGGGGGGCCAGGGGGTCAGGAAACCAAGGAGGTCCAGGTCAGAGAGCATGTAAGTCATACTAGGTGGGGTGGGGGTGGCGGTTGGCATTCCGGGACTGGCAGATCCAAGACGGCGAGCGGCATGCAGGGAAGTAAGTCCTCACGAGCTGTTCCTGGGTATACTTAGCCCAAGAAGAAAAGGCCAAACTTTTCTCCATTTTCCAGAGTGTTGGATACAATAAGGGGTTTAAATTATCGGAAGGCAGGCTCCAACTTAATGTTAGAAAAAGCTTCCTAACAAGAAGAGCAGTTCAACGGTGGAGCCAATTACACAAGGGTGTCTGCATGGTGTGGTCAAAAAAGTCAAGAGTGGTGTGATTGAAGTGCCATCTGTTTTTATGTACACTGCATGCACATAAAAAGCACGTGGAGCTTTGATTGCCTTATTGTGGCTGCCATCTTGGCTTTTTGGACCACACCCTGAAGACACCCTGCCATGACCTAGAGAGAGGGTGGGCTTGGATCAATGCTTGGATTCAAGCAGAGGCTGGACAGCCACCTGTTGGGAGGCTGGAATTTGGATTCCTGCATTGGCAAGACTCCGGGAGGACTTGATGGCTCCCAGGGCCCCTTCCAGTTAGGATTCCATGATCATAGAAATAGATAGCATTTCTTCTGACCTTTGGGAGCATGGTCTTGGATGAAAGAGGACATGCCCTTGTGGGTTTATTATGTGATTTTGGACAAGTCACTGGTTCTCAGTTTTAATTCTGAAATCTACAAGTGGAATCGGCACTGGGTGCCTGACAAACATGCTGGGCAAATGAACACATAATAGATGGCATGTAGCACATTGCAAATAGATTTCTATGTAGGTGATTAATAGCAGTAATAATCCAACAGGAGATAATATATGTAGCTCAGGTTTGAACTGTGGAGTCCTTGGTCCTCTTTGAGCTCAGAGGGGACCAAGGACTCCATAGCAGTAATAAATTATGGATTCCAAAAGCATCTCGAGTTGGTGAACTTCCCTAGCACAAAAGTCATCCTAGATATTGGTCTTCAGTTCTGGAGTCATTTTCTCTATACCTCATGAAAATTAACACCCCCTCCAACCAGCTGGGATGGGGAGAGAGAGGAAGCCCAGGCAATTAGTCTTATCACTAATTGGCAATACATTTTCCTGGGCCTCATTTACTGCCACCAAAATGCTGAAACATTTCAATCTCTGAATTAAGCTTTCATTATGCTGGGAAATAATAAACTTTCATATGAAATATATATTAATTCTTTGAGGGTTGGATGGTATCCCATCTGTCTCATGTACAAAAGATCCCATTTGATGCTTTTGATCACTTTCTGTTTATTATAAAGCTATTTATGCTGAAAGTGGCCTCTTTCCAGATCCACACATTTTTTATATGGGTAAAGGGGGCATGGGAGACCCTGTAAGTCTGAGTCCTGAATCACCAAGACATTTGGTTCCTGGGCTTCTCTACTTAAAGCAAGGCTTCTCCAACTGTGTGTTGTGACTTCCTGGAGTTAGTTGTGCCTCTTTACTTGTTGCAGAAAGATGATTCTTTGCAACGGCAGGCCAGCTTGTTTCGAACCTGCCCCTCTCCTGAGGCCCTTCGGTTCTGAGGTAACTGTGCCTGGGGGTGGGTAGCGACTGGCAAATTGGGTCTCCTTGCTGCTACCCCCCTCGCTATAAACCGGTATCTCCCTTCCCCACTAGCCCTCTGGGAGGCCAGGAGAGGATTGAAGGGGAAATCCTCACCCCACCTAGGTCTGGCTAAAGACAAAAAGGGAAACCGAACAAAAACTTTGGAAGTTGAGGTGGGTGACAGAAGGTGACCTGTCAGTTCCAGGATATAAACAAAAATCAACTTTATTAAAGGTATCAAAAGAAGATAGGGTTCTCCGCACAACACAGAGTTAAAGAAGACAAAATACAAAAAAAACGTAATGCAGTTCTAACTAAACCAAAGTACTCCATTTCTAACCTTGCCTGAGATAACTCCAACCAATTCTCATGAAAGACACCCAAACTCTTCCTGCCCAAAACCTGAGAGAGCCCCCTTCTTTTCCTCTTTAGCTGCCGGGGGCCAGGTGATTCCCTTTGGGCACCTAAGGCTGGCTTGTTCTTAAAAGGGCTGGCTGTTCCCCACCACTGGGGGTGGGGATGTGGGGGGCAGGCTAGGCAAGACTGGGTGGAGACTATTGCAGGCGCTGCTGGCTGAAGGGATCGGGGAGTGGGTTCTGACAGGAATCCTGCTTGGGTTATGCCAGCCTGGCATGCATGTACCCAGAGGGGACCGTTGCCCAATCACGATCCCACTCGGCCGAGTCAAGCCAACAGCTGACTTGTCCAGGCAGAGCAGGACCCACACTTTGGTAGTGGAAGCCTCTCAGACTGACTATTTTGTTCATGGGACAGGGAAGGTCAAATTTATATACTATTTTAGAGAAAAAGTGGGTTGAAAGAATGTCCTTCACTCTTGGGAACAACGCAAAAACAGTATGGATTCAATTTCCCTGTGCTGTTCTTCAGCCTTTTAGCTGAGAGAGGCACATCAGCCCTACCCCGTCTACCCAGCCATATTTCAGGGACTGACGGACTGACTGACTGCTGGAATGAACATCTCTTGGTGGCAGCTTGAATAATGGACAGGGGAATTAGTTTAACCAGCAACCTTGTGAAACGGGTTTGTGCTGATGAGATTTGGTATTTTAAGAGGCTGTTGTAGGTTCTCTCTCTCTCTCTCTTTTTAAAAATAACTTTATTAGGATTTTAAACAAGATAGATAAAAACTAACAAACTAATATTTAGAATAAAGAAAAGAAAGAAGTAAAGAAAGAAAGAAAAGACAAAGCCAAATGTGCAGAAAGAAAAAGAAAACATAAAGAAGTAACTTCCAATTTTCTTTTACAGCAGTGATAAGTGTAAATTAACCTCTTACTTACAGTCACAGCATAACTTTCAAGCCTACCTGCAGTGCGTGAGTGAATGGTTGGTTCCCTTCCCGCCTGAACAGCCACCTCTAGATAATAGCAGGGAACCACATGCCCTCCCATCGAGGAGTCTGGTGTTTATTCTCTGAATTTACTCCAACACAGCAGCTGGTACTTGTCTAAACTTTGTGCAGAGATTACTGGACCCTGTAGGCTCTGTCCGGTGCAAGCATATTTCAAATAGATTTGTAGCTTAGCCTGCTTCAGTGTCAACAACTAAATAATTTCACCCCCTGAGCAGTATGAACAGGAGTGTTTACATTCTCTGCTGTTGACCTAAACCAAATGTTTGTGGAGGTGACACCTAAGCTTTGAGCCACAATGGCTGTCACAAACCTTGCTCAGGCAGCTGCTGAACAGACATCTGGAGCTGGGGGTGTGAAGGAGTGTAGGTCTGACTTTGCTGCTGGAAATGTAATGAACAAATTACTTTTTGCATATGGGACAATACTGTAAAGCTTAACGGTACTGGAAAATAATCCATTGTAGAATGGTTCCATCCTGATATATTTTTAAATTTTATTAAACCACATATTCCCTCAAAATACAGGTAGTCCTCAAGTTACAAAGGCAATTGGGACTGGGATTGTCATTACTAAGTGATGCTGTTGTAAAGCATGACATCACATGACTGCATCGCATAGCAACTACAGTCCCAGCAGTCCTGGCTGCCGTCATAACCCCAAGATGCAGTTTGTTAAGCGGGAAGTGGAAGGAGTCCCAGGTAAGGAGTGCGGGGTGGTACAGGGGGTGGGGGGTACTGCTGGGGGAAGCTCTGGAAGGCCTGATGCAGGCCGCGCATGCATTGTGGGAAGCGGCATGGAAGATTGCAAATGGTGATCACGTAACTGGGAGACTGCAACTGTCGCCAATTGCACGAATTGTGATCACCTGACCACGGGGGCACTGCAATGGCCGGAACTTCGAGGACTGGTCATAGTACCACTCATTCAGTGCTGTCGCAACTTTGAATGGTCACTGAATGAGTGGTCGATGAGAAGGATTATTTGTATACTAAATTGGCATTGTATATGTTAATGACTGTAAGGATTTTATATGCCTTTCATTGGAAAGAAATATTTGATTCCCTCTATGGAAGGATGGCTAATCAAATTGTGGGAATATACTTTGATGTCTAAAGTAACTTTTTATCTAAAAAGTAAAACTGATATAGAATTCAATTCTATTTGGAAATAATTTTTACATTATACATGGAATTATGCCACATCCAACATTTGGGTTTTAGAGTTTATATCTTATGATCTACATATAATCTACAGTATTGTCATCATGTATTGTTTATCATATTCCACCCCCACCCCCACAGTCCTTCTGTGCTGCCTCATTGTGGGGTTTGTGTGTGTGTGCGTGTTCTTGGGAGGGAATGTATGCCAAAAGTATATATATTATATTGGGAATATTCCCAGCAGGATCACCCAAGGGGTGAAGGTCATCCCAGCTGCCCAGCTAAAGCAAGCAAGCACCTATATTGGGCAGCAGCAGTAGCGGCAGATGGTCACTTTAGTGACAATGGCAAAGGCATCAATTCATGCTGGTAAACCACAAGAAAACCATGGATGGATAGAAAATATAAAAGTATTGACAATATAGTGCTGGATGATGGACCCAGGTCAGATGGCACTCAATGGGCTACTGGGGAAGAGCTGAGGATAGTCTTTATGACACGGCTTAAAGCCTTAAACATTATGGCATTAAAGCCTTTGGGATGTCTAGTTGCTGATACTGCCATACAGGAAAAAAAAATCTGGAGCTGCAGTGATAGAATTATAGTAGGAAGATGGAATGTAAGAAACATAAACACAGTGAAAGGTGAAATGAAACGAGTACAGATTGACATCTTAGGCAACAGCAAATTGAGATGGACTAGGATTGGACACTTTCAGCCAGAAGATCACACTGTTCATTACTCAAGACATGGAAAACAAAGAAGGGATGACATTGCTTTTATAGTTAAGAAGGGAACAGTACTTGGCTTCAATGCAATCAATGACCAAATAATATTATATTTTGTGGACAATCCTTTGATCATCCAAGTTTATGCTCCAACCACTGATGCAGAAGAAGTGGACACTGATGAGCTTTATGATCAAGTTCAATTTGAAATTGACAGAACATGCAAGCAAGATGTGCTACTTGTGATTGGAAACTGGAATACCAAAGTTAGAAACCTGGAGACAAGGGAATTTGCCATAATTGCTCCAGCCACAAACGGAGCCTTTTTAAAGGACGCTAAATTTGCACTTCTCTTGCTAACCACTTTTAGAAATTGCCCATTAACTACTTCAAAGAAGTTAGACACCTTCAATGTGGTAAGGCTGTAAACACTGGGTGAGTGCCTTCAATCCTTAATATAATGAAATAAAGATGTATCTTTATATTCTTTAAGAATTTAAAATAAACAGCAAAAAGACAAGACAAGGTTTTGGCTATAGAAAGTTTTAAATGGATTAAGGGCTCAGAAAACATTGGAATATTGGATTTTGAATATTAAGACTCTGAAGTTAATCTTAAAGAATAAATGTATTTTTGTGGGAAAGAAAAACTGTTTTTGATATTGGAGACATAACAAGATAAGTAACTTATAAGCGGTATTCAGAGATATCTTTGAGGAACTGCACTGGGACTTTGAATCAATTATGTCAGCTATGCTGTGTTTTCTTGGGAACAGTCTGTTCCCAGAAGATGTTGCAGAAAAAGAAATACAACAAAATCTACCTGAGAATAACATGAATGAGAATCTGAATAAGAATGAGTCATGAGATATACAGAAAAAATTGGATGAGGCTTTAAAAATCTTAATTTTTAAAATAAAATAAAAATGACAATCCCAGAGAGCAATTGGAAATAATTTCTTTTTGCTGGACTTACAAAAGAGGCTGTATAAAGAATTGAAGAAATTTGAAATAAGGTTCAACAACACCTGAACTGGTTAAACAGCAAAATGTTTTTTGTTTATATTAGTATACTGGGATTACTTTATATTTGTTAAATGTGGATTTGTTTATAGTTAAGAATTGAGTTATGGAACATTTATTTGAATGGGATATGTTATTTGGGGTGGTTCTCTTTGGAACTGTTGGCACTTGGAATGGAAAAACGTGGAATTTTATGTATGTTAATTAATATTTTAGGGCTCTGTTTGGACTTTTTGCTGACACCTGGATTAGAGAAGACGTTACTTATTATTTGCCTATAGTTAAATAGGTTATGGGATGAAGAGTTATATATCTGTTAACTGAGAGGAAGTGAAAAAGATTACAAAATTCTTTATTCTTGTCATGATAAGGGCAGGAAATTGCTTTCTTAGGGTTTTTTTCTTTTTTCTTTTGCACCTCCTTTTTTCTTTTTATTTCTTTAGTTTGTAATCTTTTATATCACCAGATGGAATATATAGAAATCTACTTGACTATATTGCTGCTAAAAGGAGGTGGAGGAGCTCAATTATAGCATCAAAGACATGGCCAGGTGCTGACTGTGGAACAGATCACACACTCCTCATGTGCAAGTTCCAAGGTAAGCTAAAGAAGAAGAGGAAAGCCAGCTAGTTTCCACGATACAATCTTGAGCACATACCCAGCATTTTCAAAGAGAACATCAGGAATTGCTTTGAACTCCTGAACCTCACTGATAAACCAGAGGAACTGTGGAATGAATTGTGAAAAGAGACTGCCAAAAATGAAGAAAGAGAAGAAAGCAAATGGATGTCAGAACAAACCATGAAAATTCCAAGAAAGACAAAAATCTCAAGAAGGAATGTAACAAAGAGTTTCAGAGAGCTTAGAGACAAGCAGCAGTAAAAGACACCAAAGATGGAAACAGAAATGAAAAAACAAGGAAAGCTTGTCCTGCTTCAGATTTGCAACCATGCACATTCACACATGGTTGCTTATGGAGTTTAGCAATTTTACTCCAAGACTGAAGAGATAACAGCAAACAAAGCAATGTAAACAAAACTGAGGTTTGCCTGAAGAGTTTGCTTTCTAAATAGGAGTGCACAGAAGAGTAATCCAAATCCAAATCCAGGGTTCTGAGAGCCAGGTCAGGGTTGTCAGCCAGTCCAGAGATCAGAAGTTCAAGGTTTCAAACACAAACAGGATTTGCAGGAATGTTATGAAGAGACACCATTTCCAGCAAAGGGAGCATGGGTTAGAGCTGCTTCTAATAGAAGGCTGCAGCCAGCTGTCACTAATCACAAGATTTACTCCCTTGCTTGGCAAGGAGCCTAACAGACCTTCACTGCTCCACTCTTCTCTACTCGTCAGGTGTGGGGGCTGGGAGGCCTTACGTCATCCTCATCTGACTTCTCCAGCTGCTCAGGTGGTGCCTGTGTTTGATCAGCCTCAGGTGATTCCTGGCTTTGTCTTTCCTGAGGCTGACATTCCACAGGCTCAGCTGGGGCAGCTTCTTCAGGGTCAGATTCAGATTCAGATTCAGAATCTGAGTCCTGAGCCTGTCCCATGACAAAAGTCTTTCAAAAGATCTCTGAACTCAGAAGAAGGTTCCAACTCAAATTGGTATGCTAAAGGATGCCAATGGACAGATAGTAACCAATTCAAAGGAGAGCAAACTAAGATGAAAGGAATACACTGAATCATTATATAGTAAAGATGTCAACATCCAAGATACCTTAGAAGATATTTCCTACTTACAAGAACCTAAGAATACTAGAAGATGAAGTTACATCAGTACTCTGGTCATTACCAAGTTGGAAGGCTACAGGAACTGATGGAATAGGGCAAGCAACAGAAGGGCATTTGATCAGTCAAGGTTCTAAGCAAGCTATGTCCACAAATCTGAAGAATGACACAGTGGCCAACCGATTGGATGAGGTCAATCTACGTTCCAATATCAAAAAATGAGTGTGCAAATTATCATTCAATATCCTTAATTCCACATGCTAGCAAAATAATACTTATCATTCAATGCAGATTAACCCTACATGGAAAAAGAGATGCCCAATGTTCAGGCTGGTTTTAGAAAAGGCCAAGGAACATGAGACATCATTGCTGATGCACGCTGGATAATTGAAAAAGCCGAAGAATAAGAAAAAGAAGTCCTACCCTATAACAATGAAGTGCATTCCTGGAATCCCTGCTCCTTCTGTTTCTTGACCTTACCCATCTTAAAGGGTTATCAGGGATGGCCTTGGACAGTTGGACAATCTAACATCTTGGGTCCTGCCTTGGAGACACCAAAGAGCCCTCCTTTACCCTTCCCGCTTGGCTGGTCCCTGGTGCTTGGCTAGTGATGTTTCAGCTGCCAGGATTTTAAAAAACTCTAACTGCTGTGATGTAGTCAAATGGCAAAGTTGACTACTTTGGGTGTGCGTGTGTTATGTGATAATTTATCAAAGCCCCCAAACCAGGAATTCTTCCTTGTGGAAGAAACAGATGGAAAGACCCTTAAAACAGTTCTCTCCTGTTGTGGAGAGAAAATGTTGACCATTGGCTAGAATCTGATCATTTCCTTTAAAAGTTACTTTAAAGTCACAAGATTAAAACAGCATCCATTATTTTTAAAGAAAAAAGCCAATGAATTCCAAGAAGAGAAGCAAAGGGCTGAGCAGGATGAGGCACACAGATATTCTCCACTTACTGGCCAGTGAAGTCCACCACAATATTCCTGTTAGCCCTGAGAGATAGGTTTCTGAAATAGAAAACACATCAAAAGAGAGAATCTTGCTTTTGCTGTTAAATGCCTCATTTCTACCCTCAGTAATAATAAAATTGGTAACAATAGATTCACTGAGCTCCTTTCATTACTGTACAGTGGTACCTCGGGATACGAACTTAATCCGTTCCGTGACTCTGGGCGTATCCGGAGTTGGTCGTAACCCGACGCAAATTTCCCCATAGGGTTCAATGTAAATCTGGTTAATCCGTTCCGCCCTCCGAATTTGGTCATACCCCGAAGCAAATTTTCCCATAAGGTTCAATGTAATTACCGTTAATCCGTTCTGGCATCCACGGACCACGCGTCGGGCGGGAAAACGGCCGGACGCGGCGGGAAAATGGCTGTGGACCATGTGTCAGGGGCGGGAAAATGGCCGCGGACCACGTGTCAGGGGCGGGAAAATGGCCGTACCCTGAGGCGGAGTTCGCACATCAAGGTAAATTTTTGCGGCTGGAGCTGGTCATAACCCGAAAAGTTCGTTAGTAGAGGCGTTCGTATCCCGAGGTACCACTGTATTTGGAATTTTCTTTAAAGTATTAGGACAGATTCTGTTATTCTTCTGAAAAAATGTTCAGCCACTTCTCATAATTATATTCAGTCCTTGAAAAATGAGTGTAGTGGCAGGGCTGAGCCCATAATGTTAAAGACTGGCAGGCATAACTCTCCTCTCCCAGAAGCCCTCTGGGGGCCCATACACCCTGGTCTTAATTTCCTACCTTGGGGTAGCAGCTTGACAGTCACTGCTGTCACTACCTGTCTTCCATGGGGTCACCATATTCTCCCTAACTCCATGTGTGAGAGAAATAGGGATCCATAAACTGTGTGCCTTACTGGCAAGTAAAAGGGGAAACAGATGATAAAAATGATATTAATTCCATTATGCCACCTTCTGGCCCTGTAGCATTGTGGTGTATGGCTAGGGAAATCAGCCCTTTCTCTCTTCTCTCCTTTTTGGGAGATAGGCCAATCTCATAATAAATTACTAAAATCAACTATTTTTTAAAAAAAGGAAAAGAGAGAATTGATGGCTTTAAGTGGTCACAGATAGATACAGACAGTCTGCTCCTATTTGGAGGAGAAGCAGTTCCATATTTCAAAAATACAGTTACTGAGATTGTGTAGAAAAAATAAATTCCACAGACAATACTAAAGACTGCAAGACTAAAAAACACAGACTTCCAAGACTAAAGAACACAGTCCAAATAAAGATAATGTCATGCAATATTTCAAGCGAAACCTATTACCTATTTCCTATGATAACCTCATACCTGAAACTCAAGTCCCCTTCTCGTTCCTATGGACTTTTCTCAAATGTATATTGTGAATTTTCAGCAGTTCTGAACTGCTGTTTCTTAGCCCTGCTGCTCAGTTTCTCTTGGAGAATTGACTGCAGTTTCCAAAGGAACAGCAAGGGTCTTGGAGAGGAAGGGTTGTGGAGACCTTTCCTCAGGAAGATCCTGCCTGAGACAGGGAGATGGGTACTTCTGTTCCGGGAAGCAGCTATCTGGCATCACCAGTGGGATTATTGTATTTCATTTAAAGAAGAGATGATGATAGTGCTGAATAATCTCCTCCTCCTTCAAAATATTCAAACAGTTATCTATTAGGCCAGGGTTCCTCAACCTTGACAACTTTAAGATGGGTGGACTTCAACTCCCAGAATTCCAACCATCTTAAGGTTGCCAAGGTTGAGGAACCCTGTATTAGGCCACAAATGTACAGTAATACCTCAGTTCACGAATGCTTCTGTTCACAAACAATTTGGTTTGCGAACAGCAGCGTTCGCAAAATTTTGCCTCCGTTTGCGAACTCCGCATCGGGTGACGAACACGACCCGCGGCCATCTTCCCTGCTCTGACACGTGGTCATGGCTTCCTCTAGGCGAGATCGCGGTCGCAGACAGACACTGGCTGTGAAGCTTTTTGGTGTCGCCTCAAGCAAGGTTAGCGTTCTCTCTCTTCATACTTTACTGTACTGTACTTTGTTTCATATTTTTGTGGTTAAAAAACCCAAAACATGGTTCAGAACGGATTAACCTTATTTACATTGAACCTTATGGGGAAATTTGATTCGGCTGGCGACCAGAATCGTGGAACGAATTAAGTCCGTGAACCGAGGTACCACTGTAAAGGGAGAGTTACAGTAAGTCTTGTCCAGAGACTTTCAAAGCCAGTCCTTCCTGTAATTTTACAGCTCATTGGCGATTAGTGATCCTGCCGAAACACTCCAATAGTGCTAGTCAGCAGTAGCCCAAGGGGCAAAATGTGGGGACTGTGGATATAAACTTGCTTTGCTTCCTTTTTTTTGGTTTCCTCTTCCGGCCTCAGCCCTGCTCCTCGGGTGCCTGGTGGACGTGCGTGTGGGCCGAGATGGTTCTGTCCCTTCGTATAGACGAGGTTTTCCCGTGTAATCCGGTGTGGGGCGAGCGCCTCCTGTTCGGCTTTAAGGCTGCAGTGGAGAAAAATCGACGGGTCGAGATTTGGCCTAAGAGCTGGGAGAAGCAAACACGCAGGGAAGTGACTGAGAATGAGGCCCTGCAAGATGAAAAAGTGCCACAATAATATTAATAAAGATGTAACCATGTTTTGGGGAAAAGGCTTGCTGATTCAAACAGTTAATTAAAATGCACTAAGGGGAAAATCTATACAGAGTGAATTAATCTCATCTGCAATTATCCAGCCCGTTCCCAGCAGCTCTGCCAGTGTCCTGAATCCCAGATAAGGCACCGTCCCAGCTGCGGGCTTGACGCTGCCACCATCGGCACTGAAATATTCCTATCTTGTTTCCATAATGGCTTCTGTCAGTATTAGTGACAGGCTGGGCATTAAGTCTTTGGCAGAACTGTAAGATTATTAACATGCAAAATTTTCATTCCTTTGACAGCTGCCTCCTCCCTTGGGACTCCAGGAGAGTGATTTGGATCTCCCCCACATTTTCTAGCCTGCCTTCCCTGCAGCCAAGACCAGTCCAGGAGATGGGTTTCGGCACATTCGATCGGGCCGCTGAAGCAGCAGCAGCAGCAGCAGCGGTGGCGGTGCTAGCTAGCTAGCTTCACAAGGCTTTCCAGCTCATGCAGCGATTCGGTTAATCTTCCTCTTGAAGGTTTTCTGGGGTCGGTTTTGCTTTGCCTCCCCGTTCCCCCTTCCAAAGTATACATGATTTCACATGAGAGTTTACACCGCTCAGAAGAAGAGCGGAGAGATTATGGTGGGACCTTTGCTCAGTCAAGTGCTCCTAAAATGCCAGAGTAGCAATGCCCTCACTGCTTGTCCCTTCCCCCTCCACCTCCCTGTGGCTTCCAGCCCCGGCCACTTCCCTGCAGACCCAAGCCCATCTCCCTTTCCAACTACTGTACCTGCTTGCAGGCAAACCGCTAAGGAGGGGGATTTATGGAATATAATAGGCTGCCTTCTGTCTGTTTCCCCTTGTTTGGACTTCTAGGATACCGGGTCCTTCGCCAGCCTGAGAACGCAAACAGTGATGAGCAAACAAGGAAAAGCGCTTGGCGTGAGATAAAAGCAGGCGACGTCCCTTTTGTTTCAGACAGGTCCCCCAGCACGGCTCGGGAAGGCGGGGCTGCCTGGGTCAGCCAGACAGAAGCACCTAATCCACTTCTATCTAGTTACTCTGGCTGTCGCCCTGTTAAATGGAATAGGCTATTGATTTTTGCCTCACTTCCAGCCAGTGTATTTTCCATCACAGCCCCTGAGTAGAATAAAAGAAAAGCGCTACTTATTAACTGTTCTGCCATTCAGTCAGAGAAGCAAATGGCAAGATGAAGAGCGGCGGGCAGGCAGGGTAAGGTGGGCTGTGGGCTGGCTGGAAACACGCTCTGGCCCGTGGCTCGCTAAGAGCAGCAGACGAGGGGTGCCTGTGAGCAGGGCTTCTTCTGGGGCGGGCCAAGGGCCTCTGGTGCAGTTCCAGCAGCTCTGCTGGCCCCCCAAGCGGTCGGTCCTGCAGGGAGGGCTTAGGGCTCGGAGGACAGTCCGGGCAGCAAGTGCTGGAGCTGAGCTGCTGGGGAGTCAAGACCGGCCACCCGAGGCAGCAGCGCTGCAGCGTGGCAGAGAGTTTCCTTTGTCTCCGCCTGTCACAAGGACCTCGGGAGTGGAGTGGAGTGGAGTGGGGGGCGGGCAGCAGCCATCTTGCCCCAGAGAGTCACGCTGACACCCACCAGCGACAAGATCAGGCCTCGGCTCCCTTTCATTGCAGACTTCTTCCCTGCAACATTGCTGGTTATTGGGCATTCTGCACATCTCAAGCGTCACCACTTCCGCTTCCTGCTGCAGTGGATTATTTTGATATCTTGCTTTATATGTCTTGCTTGATAGTTTGAGTGAGGAGTTAGCTGGTTTTCGCAAATTACGGGGCATGAAAGCTAAAGACTCCTTGGAATGTCGGGAAAGGGCAGGCACCATGGGTCAGCAACAAAGTACAGCACCTACTTAAAGCTGCGCATTCATTTAGAAGGTCTGAGTTCATTTCCCAGCATTCTCAGGGAGAAGGACGTCCTATCCCATGGTGGAGAAAAAGAAAGAAGCAAAATACCGGTTCAGGGAAATAACTCCAAACGGCCACTGATCGACCGTGCTACTACAGATTACAATGGAAGCAAAATTTCCACCGTACTCCACATGCACACGAAGCAGCTGTGCTAACTGACATCCATTCGAGGGTCACAGCTCTCTTCTGAACCCAAGGAAGGAAGGAAGGAAGGAAGGAAGGAAGGAAGGAAGGAAGGAAGGAAGGAAGGAAGGAAGGAAGGAAGGAAGGAAGGAAGGAAGGAAGGAAGGAAGGAAGGAAGGAAGGAAGGAAGGAAATGCGACTCTTTTTGCCTGAATGTCAAAGATGAACGTCCATCAGAGTCACCTCTAGACGCGTGGTCATTTGCTGCAGGATGTCCGGGGGGTGGGGTCACAATATTACCAGGCCCCTTCTGAAGCTTCTTTGGGGTCTTTCAGGTCAAGCTTTTCAAAAAGTTTTTTAAAGGGTGTGCTTCCTTCTCCACAAAATAAAGATATTTTTTAATTGATGCACCCGATATTCCATAATTTAAAATTCCCCTGGAATTCTTATGAATCCAAGCTGTCTTTCAGTATACACGTGGAAAGTAACGTGGCAGAAATGGCTGAATTTACCCACTTTCTGAGTTTGTACAATACACTAAATCATAAATGAATGAAAGGGGATGGATTTGCATAACATTCTAATGTGTGCGAGCACACTAACCAAGTACTAAGTGATCTTAGTATGTTGTGTAAAAGCTAAGTTTGGATACTTACTGCTTAGTCACAGTAGAAGGTGGTGACACCAGCCATCCCCCTGACAATTTTCTTCTACACAGATTAGTTTCTGAAAATAACTCATACAAATCAGATCACAAAAAAATCGCATCCCATCAGTCCAGGATGGTGGCGATGGTGGCGATGGCGGTGATGACGACGGTGCTGGAACAGGTTCCTATTCTTTTCCTTACCAGATAAACGTCTGCCCTACCCAACGCCAAGGCTACCCCCAGATCATGCAGCAAAATTCTTAGAGCAGAGATGTCCCAGGAGTGACACCATGCAGGAAGCCTCCAGTGAAGATCTGGGAGGATCAACTCTTGAGCCTGGGAGGGGCAGAGCCTGCTTGCATCCCCTCACATTCACTCTTCGTCTTCCCTCCATCAAACTCTCTGCCATAGCGGGCAGCATCTGACAACCCACCTACTCTTGTCAGAAGAGCAACAAACTGTGGAGAAAATTGCACAGAGAACATGAAGCATTTGAGAGGCTGTGAAAAGCGTCCACGATGGATGGCAGGGAAACAGGTGGCTTCAAACCGAGAAGATGCCAAAGCACAATGTTTTGGGGCAGGATACACTTACTAAAACATTATCCCCTCCTCCCTCTGAAGAGGAAGCTCTAGTTGATGAGTGCAGTGCCCCCCTCTGCCTCTTGATCCTCACAACAATAACCCTGTGAGGTAGGTAAGGCTGAGACGATGTGACTGAACCCATATCTTGCAAGTCTTGTTTTGACATACTACACCTGCTTCTTTTGTCTCACATGTGCATGCGTGTGTACTGGCAGGCAGAGTCAACACTTCCTGAAGCCTGTTTATTCACCTGTCAATTAGCTTCTCTGGCAATCTGTCATTCCTGACAGTGCAGTCCTGAGCAAATGTGCTACGAATGTGCTTTAGAATGTGACAGTCGCTTTCCAAGCTTCAGCACATTTTTGTGCCTCATTTTCATGGGCTTTCAGCTGAAATGGGTGTGACTCATTTTCCTTTGTTAAAATTATTATTGCAGAACATTCCCCCTCCTCGTTTTGGAGGGGAGAATGAGTCGGGCTGCTGGGTATTTCCTGCATTATTTGAATATGCAGAAAAAGCTCTTAGAAGCAAACGTGGCTGCAGAATTCAGCTTTTTAGCAAGCACTTTTTAGCCATAAAAGAAAAAGCAGATTTCTAGACTTTATGGCTATGAAGTTAAGTTAGAAAGATGCTAGAAATATGTGAGCAAATCTTAAGACAACAGAAGAGTTGCTACATCAGGGTGTTGGTGGAGCTGAAGGCATAGGTGCCCTGCCCTTATCCCCTAACGGCAGGATCCTTTGCACAAAGTTGCAAAAGAAGCAAAATTCTGCTGCAAATCAAGCCCCATTGTCTTCATGTTAAAGAGGCTCCAACATTCTGCTCTTTTGTACTATTCTGTCCTTTTTTTAAAGATGCATTTTTCTTGGGGGAAAGCAGATGTGGCATGTGTGTTAATCAGAGGCCAATTTTCTTCATACTCCTGAGCCTGACCTCAGAATTACAAGTGAAACAAATATTTATGAAGATTAAAAATCTGAAAAATCATTGACATCTGAATTTAAAAATAAAAACATGAGTTCTGCATTTGCAATTGCAGATTGCTTTGCAGTCCAAGCTCTTTGAAAAGGCCAAGCATAAAAAGACTCTCCAGTAGCAGTTCGGCAAACAAAGGATTTTTTTTAACTGTCCAGCAACAACAGTCCCAGCCGAAGACACGCTTAGTTCACCTTGGCCAAGCCAGGAGCAGAATTAGACTTGCTTAGTACTTGTTGGGAACCCACCAAGGACTGCAGGGCTACACCCTTGATGAGAAGTAGAACAAGCTTCTTGGAAGAAGGGCAGGACTTTCTTATTGCTAAAACAAACCCAAACCCCCAAATCATGGAAGAGTCCATGAAGTCACTAGGAGAGAGCCATTATTTTGCTACAATAACTTAAACTTTGTATTTAAGAATTCGCATTGTAGGAGCAGTTGAGAGAGGAGGAAAAGGACAGGAAGGCCCCCCAATCCTGCAGTTTTGCAAGCACGTTCACTCCCGTGCTCCCAAATTCGGAGCGTGCTGCCTCCCTCTCCTCTCGCCAAGCAGTGCTGAGCCCTGCCATTGGGGTGGGAGGGCTTTGTGGGAAGAGCAGTGCATGATGATTGGGCAGAGAGCAGTTTTGGGAGGAATCCAAGCCCCGGAACCTCTTTAAAAATTGAGAGGCGAGGATTCAACTTCACACAGGGACTCTTTTTTTACCCATAACAGGGCAGGAGAGCCCAGTGCTGCCCTCTTTGCTCCTGCTGCCCCTCCTGTGCCCAGGCGGGTGGCCCATGCCTGCACTGCTTTCTTGAGGGAGCTCATGGTGTCTCCAGTGGCTGCCCTGGGCCTTTTCTGTCATCACCTGCCCGCCTGAGGTCGCCTTCAGTTCCTCCCCAGCCCAGAGTCAGAGAGGTTTAAATTTGCCCCCTTATTCCAAGGGCAGCCGCAAGCGGTGTAAACCTTCTGGATCCAATACCAGGAGGGGAGGCCGGGGCCTACAGTGCCTGGTGCAGAGGCAAGAGAGGCAGGGGAGGGGTCAGCAATGGGGGCAGAACACTTCACACCAGCCTGTTTTCTGGGGGTAGAAAGACGGGGGAAGTGGACTTCCAGAGGAAGAAATGGCAGACTGAAGATGACCACAGTGAAGAACGAAGGGCTGGTGGGTAGACCAGCTCTTCAGATGTCTCTGGATAAAGGCAAGGACTAGAGGTCACCCACAAGTACTCCAGACAGTTGCTCCTTGTGAGGACACTGCAAGACAGTGGTTGCTGGTGGGTTTAGAGCTCTGGGAGATGAGGGAATAGCCATCTTGCTCAAACCGCAGCCGGTGCCTATGAAAGGACCCTAAGTTCACATACTTCCTTTTTAAATCACTTTTGGAATTGCCCATTAACTATGTTTCAGCTATTAGAAATCTTTGGAGTGACAAGTCTGAAAACACTGAGTGAATCTGCCTTCTTTCCTTAACAAAAGAAGATTTTAACTACAAGCGTAACAACTTAAAAAAGTGGTTTTTAAAAAATAAACAGCAAAAAGTTGATTAAAACTTTGATCTTAGAAAGCTACAAATGGACTAAGGGTCCAGATAAATTTGAAAACAGATTTTGGAATTAATTATAAAGAATCCTTCTTGTGGGAAAATGCCTTTGTTGAAAGTGGATTTAAAATTACAGGCTACAAGAATGACATGGAAGAAGTTGTTACACTGGACATACAAAAGAAACTGGCTGATGTTTTAATAAATTAAAAGGGGCTTACAAACAATAAACCAAGAGAGTGACCTGGATAATTTTTCTATATTGGATTTACAAAAGAGACTTGTTAAAGCTCTGAAGAATCTTGTGAGAAGGGACAAAGAAGAAATGAAAAGAAATCAAGTTCTAGAACATTATTTGACTGGACTAAAGGTTAAGATTGTTAGAGGTAAAAGGATGGAATATAAAGTTGATTTATTTGATCAAGGTTAAAATAGATATATTATTTCTGATAACTCTTTACGGACTTTTGCTGACACCAGGACTGAAGTGACGGCGCTTTATGAATTTGTTTAAAGATAAGAGATGGGATATGGGAAGAAGAGATCATTTGTTGTATTTTAAGAGGAGGTGAAAAGTTACTAAAATTGTTTATACTTGTGATGAAGGTTGGAAGTCACTTCTTTAAACATTTCTTTTCTTTTTCTTTACTGTATTCTTATTTTTCTTTCTTTTCTTTTTATTCTTTATGTTTTTCCTTTTTTCCCCTTTGTACTTTTTATTCTTTCTTTCTATTTTTCTATCTTTTTTTCAGTTTGTATTAGTTTTTACTACTGTAATTGTATCTTTAATAAAATTACCTACAAAAGAAAGAAAGAAAGATGGAGGAAGCATTTGAGCTAAAAAGAGATAAAAATTGCCAAGAGAAAACCAGGAAGGGAGTAGAAAGAGTCACAAAGGCAAGACACTTCCAGGACAACCAGCCCTTCCCTCACCCCAGTGTTTGGATTCAATAGTATTTATTACAAAAAATAGGAAATGGCCAAGCTGAACATAAGCCAGTAGTGTGATGTGGCTGCAAAGAAAGCAAACACAATTTTAGGGTACATCAAAAGAGGCTAATTTCCAAATCAGGGGAAGAAATTGTTCCACTTAATAGCACTTCATTGGATTCCACCTTAAATGTTGTGTCTAGTTCTGAGAAGCGCTGATTCAGATTCACTGGGACCGGTTTAGAGAAGGTAGGAAGATCCACTGGCTGGCAGTGAAGGCTCATGAGGAGAGAGAGTGAGGAAACTGAAAGCCACGGGCTTTAGAAAACCCAGCTAAGGGGAGCCCTCTTCAAATACCGGAAAGGTGGCTGCCCCAGGGAAGGTGACGCTGTGTCCTCTCTCATGCCAGCGGGAGGACATGGACTTCTGACTGAAGATGCAGGATTCTGCTGGAGTCCTCAGGAGGAGCAGCGCCCAGAGATGCCCGCCGATGGGTTGCCAGTAAGCACTTGCCGCCCTGGTAGGAGGTGGAGTCCCCAGTTCCCAGCCAGCTACTCAAAAGCAGAGTCCCTGAACTGTATTGCCTTTGGTCCAGGCTACTGCTGACTGCGCTGGCGCCATGCCAGCTGTTAGAGGTGGCAGGTGTGCGTGGGAGTTTTTTCCTTTGCCTTGGCTGCCCGCCCACCCCAGTGCAGTATGGCCAGCAGGGGAGCATCCTTCCTGCAGGGCACTGCAGCAGGCCTGGGGCGGGTTGGGTACCCGCCTCTCTCTGGTTTTTCTAACTAGCCTACTTCACAAGGCTGTGATGGCGATAAGGCAAAGCAAGGGGAGGGGAGGATGGGGCCACTTGTACCACCGAGAAGATGGAGTGGGGAGACAAATACATCACGCTAATTAGCATGATCAAGAGAGCAGCCGTTTCTGGCATAGGGGACTAAGCTTCATCTGTCTCCTTGCTCCCTGCTCCTTAGAACACGCAAGCCAACTTTAGACAGATGTTTGTTCAGTAGAACTCGAAGCGAGCTCTCTGATGGATTTCCTCTCAGTTCCACCCCCCGCATACCAGCCCTGCCCCATATACTGAGCTAGGAAGCTGTGATTATTCCTGGGAGGGTCCCTGACCACGTCATTAGCAAAACCAGACCACAGTAGTAGAAAGCTAAAACCCTGTGTGGTTTGTGGGTCTACTAAGATGTGATTTACATTCTTTTTCTAGGCTTCCATTTCCCTCCAGCCTTCTCAGGGGACTGGCAAATTAACTGAGGGGAACTAGATGGCCGAGGGCATCAGTGCAGAAAGAGGAGTTCCTGGTGCTGCTTGCCTTGTTCCAGAAGGCTCTTTTTTCTGGGGTGGGAGATGGCGGGTGGTGGTCTTGCCCTGATTAGCAGTCAGCCATGTCAAAAGCTTGCTTCCTTTTCTTTTTTTGGCGCAGAGCAGAGAATGCGCCAGGCACCTTGAGTGGAACACAACGGGTGTTGTCGTGTCACCTTTAGGTGGTGATTTTGAGCTGCACAGTCAGACTAGTGTAAGCCAGAGTGGCAGTTAATCTTGAGTTTCTGCAGGAATTTTCTGGAGGGGTGAGACAAGGTTGTAATACAAGATGTGATTATGATTTTCATGCATGATGGCATCACTATAACATATCTGCCCATTTTCCTTGGAGGTTCCCTTTGCTGCTTAGCTTCAGGCTCCGTGGCAGAAACACAATACTGCAGTCTTCCTAATGTAGTAGACCTGTTTGGAAACACAACCTTTTTCATACACTGGAGAACATTATGTGATTGGTCAGGAAAAGGATCCCCATTTCTAGAACAGGGACTTTGGAAGCTGGCTGACCTTGGTTCATCTTGCTCAGTATTGTTCATACTGGTGTGTTGGGTTTCTAGGTTTGGGGCAGAGGACTTCCTCAGAGAGCAGGGATTAAACATGGGCCTTTTGCATGCAAAGCAACCACCAAACTACAGGGTTTTTCTTTATCTTGGAAATGTCAGTGAGCATCCTACTGAAAGCAGCGGGAAGTTTGTCTTTTGAAGACAAGTTGGGAAGAAGTAGAGAGACTTGACCTGGTCTGAAGCACATTGTGTTTTAGCATTACTGAACAGCCACTTTTTCATCTGCCAGCATGATACAGGGTTATGTGTTACCTGAATTTATACTGCACCGATACTATTGGAGCTCTCTGTTTCTTCCTGAATAGAATAGAATAGAATAGAATAGAATAGAAATCTTTATTGTCATTGTACAACTTGTACAACGAAATTAATGCCACCCCAGTGCAGCTTTAAAAATATAAAAACCATAAAACACATAACACACATAAAACACATATAACACAACCTTCACATTCCATATTGCACAACCCCTGATGCTGCATTAATACTGCATTATACGATAGAATTCAGTATAGTTGCAGCTCTAAGATAGAAGCTATTCTTCAGCCTATTGGTCCTTGTTTTCATTATCCTGTACCGTCTGCCAGATGGTCATAGTTCAAAAAAAGAATGTCCCGGGTGGGATGGATCCATAAGAATATTTTGAGCCTTCTTAAGGCAGCGGGAACTATAAAGTTCTTCCAAAGCGGGGAGAGGGCAACCAATGATCCTCTGGGCAGTGATGGTAACCCTCTGGAGCGCTTTCCTATCTGCCACTGTGCAGTTAGCAAACCATACACAGGTGCAGTAGGTTAAAATGCTCTCAATGGTACAGCGGTAGAAGGTCACCAGCAGTTTTTCATTCAGTTGGTGTTTCCTGAGAAATCTCAGGTGGTATCATCTCTGCTGGGCCCTCTTAACCAAGGCTGCAATATGAGCGCCCCAGGTCAAGTCCTCCTTTATAATAACACCCAGAAACTTAAAACTGGCCACCCGCTCCACTTGGTCTCCATTGATAACCAGGGGCTGGACATCTAATCTAGTCCTCCTATAGTCCACTATAAGCTCCTTGGTCTTATTGATATTAAGAGCCAAATTATTGTCTCCGCACCACGAAAGCAGCCGGTCCACTGCTGCAAATGTGGTGTCTGGTTGTACATTTAATAAAAAAGGCTATTTCTGGTAGGTCTGGTAGCTTGAGCAGCCTGAGGAGAAGTAGCCCAACCTTCAGAATTGGTCCTCTGAGGTCTACCCTTTCATTTTCAGAGGACAAGTCTTTTCTACCTGCTTAAATGCTAAGGAGCTTCTTTCCAAGAAAGCGGTATCAGAGGTTGATTTTAATCTTGGACTGCATCTAGATGATGATGGTCAAGTCAAAGTAACTCCTGGTTAGTCAAAAGGCAGATCAAGGAATTGTTACCTATTTTGTCTAATTTGTAACCCAAATGACAAATTATTTTGTAACAAATTTGTAATTTGTAAAAGAAAGGTGCTGCTCTCTAAGCACCCCAGAAGACACGCCTATCTTCTATGGCTCTGTGAAGCCGAGAATGAGTGCTTTACTGGAATCAAAGCCCTGGTGAAAAAACTTTCCTTCAAGGCTATTCCATGAAGCAAAGCAGGGAGGATTAGCATGGCTGAGCTGTAGCAAAGCAGCAGCTTTAAGGGCCTTCAGCTGTCTCCTGGGCATGTGATGGTGGAGGGCAGAAGATACTTCTGCTGTTGCTACGTGGTCCAGGTTGCAGAAGTTTCAAGGATGTAGTAATGGTAATAATGGCAGACTGCAACTACCCATGTATTCCCTTCAACTATATCTGTTGGAAAACTTGCTTAGCCAAGTCAGCAAGGTCCTCTAAATTTCTCAGGAGTTTTGTTGATAGTTAATTTTTCAAAAATTTGAAGAAGAGACAAGAGGATCAACTCTCCTAGATCTGATCCAGACCAATAGGGAAGAAGAGGCAAAAGCGGGAAGAAGTGTCCACATGGCCTTTTAGACTTCAAGATACTACAGAAAAGAACACTGGGGCATAGTTATACATGCACAATAGATTCTTGCAGATGTAACTGCAACAAAGCAGGATCCTATGGGCAGAAATGCTCTGGCTGAAGGGAGAAAAAGAGGATAAGAAACTTCTCAAAAATGAGGTGAGATTGCACAACATACCAAGAGAAAGAAAAAGGGTGGGGTGGGGGAGCTTAGGAAACCATTATGGATGTATAAGGAGATTTTGGCTGAGCTAAGTGTAAAAGGAACATGTCTAGAAAATGGAAGATAGGTGTAATTACCAAGGAGCAAGTAGCTCATATCTCCAGAACGCCCAAAAGGAACTGGGGTGCTCAAGGGAAATAAAAAAACAATACAAAGAGCTTTGGGGGCTATTCCAGTAGGAGGAGGAAGGAAAAGAAAAAGGAAGGAGAGGACTTGCTGCTCAAAGATGTTAGGATGGCAACAGGTAATAAGAAGAGGGTAGAGCATCTCAGCTCCTCAACTGCTTGGATATGAAGCAAAAAAGACCCTTGGAGCTTCTACCATGGTTCAAATGCCCAAGCAGAGAACTCAAAGTCAGCTAGTGTTCATTAAGTATGCAAGAGCTGCAAAACCCAAAACAGAAGGCTCAGACTTGGCCAGTAATCTTGGGTGCAACTACTGCCAAGTCCTTCCTTCCAGCTGACCTGCCTGCCAACAGCGTTTTTAGTGTGCTTGTCTCTCAGGTTGCATATATTTCCTGGGCTTTCAGGAGATGTGAGGTGAGGTGGGGTGGGGGGACAGGGACAAGGGAGTGCAGGCATCAGTGTCTCATGACAGCAGGAATCACTTAGATCTCTTTCCCAATAACACCCAATTATGTTTTGCTGCCTCTAATGCTGGGAATGCAACTAAATTCCAACTATAAATATAGTCAAGTGTTTGCTGGAATTTCAAAGGATCCAAATAATAACTCTTTTTATATCCATAGTGGTACATATTCAACTCATTTTCCTTAAAGCATAAACAAAACCAACAAACAAAAAGAAATTAATATATATGCCCAATGGTACAACTGAAACTGGAAGGTCAAATGCCCTGTTTCCCAGGGGAGTCACAATTTAGAAAGAAGGAACTGTAGAGTCTGACCATTCCCCCAAACCTCTGAACAAGAACTTATTGATTTGTCTGAAGTAGCTAAGTAGAATTAAAATGGGTATATCTCTTAAAAGCAATCATGAAATTAAATTATTTTCACCATATTTATTCATTTATTCTTCCTCATGTGGATATTTTCAGCCATTAAGTTCAATATTATACAATTTATTATATTACTATTCAGTTTATGACACTCGAATCTATTAACCAAGATATTTTTGTTTGAATAATTATTTTCAGATATTTAGGAGAATCCAGACGAAACAGCCCCCTGCCCCCCACCGCCCTTTCAGATGTTTCTGCATGATCAGTTTTCTAAGGCTGCTGCTCCTTTTAATCGGGATACAGCCCCTTGCCCACTCTCCTGTGGCTTGATGCTTTTCACCTTGGGATGGATTAGCCGATGGCGGTTAAAGAGGAGGGGGTGCCAAGCCTAGTTCCTGGAGGTCAGCTCTTCTGCTGATTCCACCATCAGCTGCGTTGGCCTCTAAGCTCAGCACCGAAACAGGGTCTTGCAGTGAGTTTCTGGGCCATTTGTACTGTCCTGCTTAGAAAGGCTAACATTTCACCTTCCCCTTGTTCATGGCAAGGAGTCTACATGTTATTCCCAAAAGTTTTTATCCTCAATCTGCAGGTGTGGGAAAAGGGGCTGAGGCTGTCAAGTCAAGCCTTGCCCATAAAATAAGCTAGCGAGCTTCTGTCTGAGGTGGCGTTCTGATAAGAATGCTTCAAGGTTTGGGTGCTGTTCACATCCCTTGATGTGATGTGTGTCTGGATGACACAGTTCCCTAATTCAAGTCCTTGACTATAAATGTGCAAAACTGTCTAGAAAGCTACAGAATTCTTCCTCTTCTCAAAACTGAGCCTTAGGGTGGTTTCTGCTGTGCCAGCCAGGGAGATTGCCTTAGCCCCCACAAATCTTGCGTGTCAGCCCTTCCTTCCTCCCCAGCCTCACTAATTCGCCACAACTATGCACAGCAATGATCAGCAAGAAAGTCCACATTGTGAGAACAGAACAAAGAACTTGGGGCACAGCACCCAAAGAAGCGGTGAGTGGCCACCACCAAGCTCACTTTCTACTGCCCCTTGGCTCAGCAGTTCTCCCCAAAGACAAAACCACACCTTTCAGTACCTCGTCAATTTCCAGTCTCGGCTACAGCCTCCAGAGCTACCTTGAGGTTAACACAGCACAACCCTTCCATTGGTGGTGGGTGGATGGAAAGAAGGTATCATGCAAGATTCCTCAGCAGTTTTGGCCTTTGTCAAACTCAGTTACCAGAGAAGAAGGAAGCTGGGGGACACAGGGCTGGGGGGGGGTAGGGGTGAAATTTAGTAGCTGCTATTGAGGCCTCATTCCCTCAACTACTTATTCTTTCCATTTTGTTCCTAGTTACAAGTGGCTGGGACAACAGGGCGTCTTGACTTCACAACAATCTCTTCTTCAAAAGTCTGATCACATTTCATGCCAGCAAGACAGGAAGTTATTAAAATAAATGTGGAGAAACTTTATCTCAGTTCTACAGGCCTCCTTGATCAATGCAGCTCAATGGAGAAGAAAGACGGAATATTTACAGGGAGCTGTTGATGTAATTTAATGAGGTCCAGGAATCCCTTGAAGTATAGCTGCGAGTCAGGGCTGCCATCTCACTGGGGACAAGGGAACTGAGAGTTCATGCTGAAGCCTTTGAGGGCCATCGCTTGGTGCTTCCAGCATTGTCAGGATGTCCTGCTTTGGCATCTGGACCAGTGGTAGGAGCAAATGAAGACCAAGAGCCCCTCTAGCCTCCTCTCCTTTTGCAAGGCCCACCCCTCCTCCCCAGCCTTACAGTTTCACACCACCTGCGCGTGGCAGTCGCCACCAAGAAAGTCCACTACAGGAGAGTAATTGGGGGGCACAGACCCTAGAGAAGTAGTCTCTATCCCTGAGCTCACCTTCTGCTGCCCTCAACTCAGCATTTTCTCTGAATCCTTGACAGCTAAGGTACCTCCTTCCTGACTTAAAACTGGAGGCATGCTTGCTTTAGAAGATTGAGATCTGTTATTTTTACTTACTGGCTAAAACTTCTGCTATCCTCTGCAGCAAAACTTTTGGAGGAGCTCTTGATTAAATAAAACAGAGCAACCAATCAAAACCCCATTCAAAGGGTATCTTAATTGAGAACTGCTGCCCTACAGAAAGCACAGTCTGGAAAAATGAGTGGGTTTACCTATCAAGCACACACACACACCCTTATTGTCAATCCCCTAGTAATTCGGCTTGGGGAAAAAAACATCCATTAAGCACCAGGTTAGAGAACAATGAAGAAGACTTAACAGCAGCTGGGAGGGAAGTTAATTCTTCATACCTGTGGTTTCCAATAACATTGCTTTCTCCAAAGGCCAGCATAGAATTTGATGCTTGCATAAAAAAATGTAGGCAAGGATGATTCTCCAGCTCAGTGACCCACCTCTGCTCTTGCCACAGGCGTAACACCATCTGTTGTGTTCTGGACCTTGAACCCGGTTGACTGAGGCAAGGACACAGCCCTGAATCATCCAGAGCTGCAGCAGGCAGCCTGCTCTGAGTGGGTTTGTATTTGCAGGAAAACTTGAGGAGTTCCAAGCTTTGGGCATTTCTCTTACAACCCACTTGAAGGGAATGGCCGAGCCAAGGAGCTTTTGGAAACGTCCCTCCTTCTTTGCTGACAGGAGGTGAGCAAAGGAGACCTTGAAAGCATATTGCAAACAAGTCCAGGAGGAAAAAGAAAGAAAGCAATATGGCTACACACAAGACTTAGTAGAAATCTAAAAAACAACAACAAAAAACGGACAACTATTGGAAGTGGGAAGAGGTAGAGCTCCTAAGGTAGAAAACATAGAGATCATCAAATCCTCGAGTTGGAAGGGACCTTGGAGGTCTTCTAGTCCTACCCCCTGCCCAAGGCAGGAGTCCTTATACCATCTCAGACAAATGGTTGTCCAATCTTTCTTGAAAACCTCCAGCGATGGAGCACCCACTGCTCTGGGAGGTTAGCTGTTCCACTGCTTAGTAGCTCTCAGCTGTCAGGAAATTCCTCCTTATTTCCAGGTTGGATCTCCGTCTGACAAGCTTCCACCCATTGCTTCTTGTCCTACCCTCAAGTGCTATGGAGAATAAATGGTCACCCTCTTCCCTGTGGCAGCCCTTCAAGGATTGGGAGACGGCTATCATGCCTCCCCTCAGTCTTCTCTTTGTTAAGCTAAACATACCTCATTCCTACATAGATAGTCTGAATCTGAGATGGTATCAGGAGGGCAAAGCTAAGATTGGTGAAGGAAGCAAAATATAACAAAAGGCATCTTTAGATATGTTCAAAATAAAAGGAAGAGACAGCAATAGTATAACAGCTGCTCAGTGTAGATGGCAAGACTGATAAGAAAGACAGGGCAGAACTTCTATTTGCCTCAGTCTTCCCTAACAAGAGGTGATATGTTCCAGCAGATAACTGTGAAGAGCAGCAAGCAGGGCAGGATCGAGTCTTGCTCAGGAAAAACTTCTTTACTTTGGCTAAAATTTCTGGGACCAGCTGCATTTATTGTAGAGTGCTGAAAGATGTGGCTGATGGTCTGGCCAAAACTTTACATAAAATTTTTGAAATATCTGGAGTATGGGCAAAGTGCCAGATCCACCCGAGAAGGGCAAAGGTGGTCCCCATCTTCAAAACGTAGAAGAAAGAGGGTGTAGGGAAGCCAGACAGATTTCAGTACTGAGAAGATTCTAGAGCAGGATATCAGGGACTGATCTAAGCAACTTAAAAAAGATGCAGCAATTACCGGAAGTCAGCAAGGATTTATTAAGAACAAGTCTTGCTGGACAAATCTTATTTTTTGATTGGTAATTTCCTTCGTAAGTTCTGGACATAATCTTGACTGCAGCAAAGCATTTGACAAAATACCCCATAACATTCTATTTAGCAAAAAAGTTAAGTGGGGGCTGGATGGCCTAACAATTAAATGGATACAATGCTGTTTCAAAAATTCAAACAGTGTTAATCAATGGCTTCTTATCAGAAAGGAAGAAGGCATGTGTGTGTGTGTGGGGGGGGCTACAAGGTTCACTCCTAGGCTTTGTACACTTAAACATTTCTATTAATGACTTGGATGAAGAGTTGGAGACACTACTTATCAAATTTGCAGATGACAAAACTGGATGGGATAACTAATACCCTAGAAAACAGAAGTATAATTTAAGATAATCTAAATTGTTTAGGCTGAAAAATAATAGAATGGAATTTAGTATAAAAATGTATAATTTGATTTGATAGAATGAAGGATACTTGGACTGGCAATAGTACCTGCAATTTGGATCTTGGAACTGAATTTGACTGCAAACTGAAGGTGTACAGTGAGATAAACCTGCAAAAATGCAAATCCACTGTTATCCTACATCAACTGAAATAAAGTTTGTGTTGGTCAGAGCCCTCCCCAAGTATTGTATCCAGTTCTGAGCTCCCTACTTTAAGAAGTATTTAGAAAAATCTGAAATATAGTCAGAGAAGGGCAGTGTGGATAATCAAGAGAGTAGAAACTAAATTCTAAGAAGATAGATTAAAATGATAGAGAAACTTCAGTCTTCATAAGAAAAAGATTGGGAGAGGGTGTCACAGAATTTTTCAAGTTTATTTTTTATTCAATTACTTATGAAGGCTTCTGTGTTGCTAAATTTCTATAACTTCTAGGTGGCTTATAGAATGCCCAAACACTCAATAGATAAACAGTCAATCGACCTAAAATGAGAGTGCCAGCCTCTTCGCACCTCCAAATGCATTTCTTTTTAGAGTCCTTTGGAGGTCCAATAAAATAGGGGAAGACTGGATATCTGGGATAAGCTGTTCAACAGAAGTTGGAGGGGGGCATTACCAAGAAACTTACCCCAGGGTCCCTATAGATGGCATTCCATCAAAGAAGGGACCCTCAAAAATAATGGAAAGGATGTCACACAGAAAAGGTGAAGACTTTTTCCCTGATTCCCAGCCTGCAGGACATGGAATAATAGATGGAAGGTACATGGATAGTCATCCATCATGAATACTTTGATTTGGATTCCTGCATGCAGCAGGAGGGTGGCTAGGACGGACAGCCTCAAGGGTCCCTTCCGACTTTGCTTCTGAGACATAAAACCCAGACTGGCTCTCTGCCCGGGAAAGCTGGCTGCTGCAAAAGAGGCTCTGATAAGTACCAGTTGATGAGGTCCTGAGGGAAGATGCTTCTTGTGTTTCAGGCCCAAGGATGGCCCAAAGGAGAGATTATTCTCCTGCACAACTGGGTAAGGTCTTTGCAGAGGATAAGGGTGCCTCATCTCTAAAGAAGAGAGGAATGGAAGAGGAGGCACTTGGGATGGGGAACAGTGATGCCATTCTCACTGGGCTGGCTTCATCCTAGGATCTTCCATTGCATTTTCTTGGCCTTGAGCTTGGCTTGTGTCTGTCTGAGCAAAGTCCAAAGTCCTCCAGGTAAAGAACAGAGCAGCTGAGAAGCCCCTATTCTGCTTGTGGTAAGATTATTAATGAGACAACTTAAAGAGTACAGCAACCTGATGGCTGGGGAGCTGTTGAATAGGAACCAGGAGAGATTACAGCTTGCTGGGTTGTGTTGAACACCACATAAACACAATGAAACATTGTTCCAGTGCTAAATATCCTTGTCATTTTCCCCTTTTCTTCTTCTTGGATTAATGGCATTTGGCAGGCTGAAACAAAGCAGCTTGCTTTTATGCAAAGGCCTGCTTCTTCGGTGATCTGGGCACGGTTGTCTGCTGTCAATCATTCCAGCAGGCCCTCTTTATTGGGGACAAAGGAGTTGCCAAAGGAGACAGACTGGGGCTGTTTTAAAGGCAAAATACTGGCAAGGTGAACAAGGAAGGAAAAAAGCAGCAAAGAAGGGTCCCATCCACACCCCAACAAGAAAAGGGCCCAATCCTGCCATTTCTCGGGCAGCTGTAGTGTGGACAATCCTGGAGGATGCAGGGGAGGAGTAAAAGAAGGAAGCAAAGCAGTGGGGCAGAAGCAGAGTGACACGGTGGATGAACAGCTAGGTAAGGAGGAGGGAAGCAAGCTCTCATCTTCCTTGCATGTTCTCTTCGTGTGTCTCATGGTATTGGGGGAATCATTCTACCAAATGGATGACAAGCTTCATGAAGTAGTCTGTGTGTGCACTGAAGAGTGTTTCTCCATAAAAATGACAAATGAAAGCAATAGCCAGAATGACAAGGAAGAATCAGGCATGTTTCACAATCTATTGTCAAATGCCCAACAACAAGGAGGCCTAGAGGCTGGTTTGTCTCCCTGAATCAGATCAAGAAGGAGCAGCTGAAGATTCCTCTCCTGCAAGAGGAAGGGGAACCCACCAGGAAACCTCTTCATCAGGGACAGACCCAGAGGGCTCTGAGCAATACTGAGACCAAAGCTCCTGAGATCCTTGCAGTTCTACAGAGCAGTGGAGAGCTAAGCTGTCTTCCTCTGTGTGATCTGTCTGTGGTTCTGACCTTCAGTTTGCTTTGAACAGAATAAGAGGCCGTCTCCTATTCTGGAGTAAGCATTCCATAATATTTGAAGAAAGATTATGACAACCAATGCAGTATTCACTTCCTCTCTTTTCTTTTAATACACAAAGCCACTTCCCCTATTTCACGGAGATTGGGTGGCAGTAGGTGCCAATCTAGTGATCAAAGAAAGATTTCGTGGACAAATCTGGTTTGCTTTTGCTCCAGAAAGAATGATCATTTGGCTGGAAAAAAGTGTGAAGTTCTGTTTGCTATCACCCTGAGACCACAGAAAGACAGGAATGTCAAGTCCTGAGCAGGCCATAGTCCAGGGCTGCATTCTGCTTAGTGCAAGCCTGATTTGGGTTTGCCGGGGTTGTCATTCTGAGAAGCACTTGTGGCTCGAACATGAGTATCCTTCTCACCCCTAAAAGTAGCCCCTGGGGGATGTGTGAGGGAGCCATCAAATTTGGTTCAAAGTTATGCATAGAGGACATACTTAGTGCTACTTCTTTTGCAGATAGATCAGTTGCAGATAGATCAGACTTCAAGTTAAGCATTATTGTTGTAGAACAAAGTGTTGTAGAAAACTTAAACATGCTATCTTTAAGGAGGAAGGCCCATTCCTGTTCTAAATTTCTGTGAGTCAGTGAAATACTTCAAGCACTCACTGGAATTGAATCAAAGCCTCAAAAAGAACAGGAACTTCTCTATATGGAGGACCCCATCTATAAGTGTCACTTCATCTTTGGAGAGCTTATTATGTTGCTTTTAGCATGGCAGAGATTAGGGCTAATGGCTCAGACTTCCTTCAACAACTTCAAATTTCTGCCCATGCTTGTGTGCAGGGACTGGGACTTGCTTCCAAGGAAGGATGGGGCCAAAATGGGTGAGGTGGCAGTGGTGGGAATGGAAATTGGGGCACACTGGGAAATACATCTTTTCCTTTGTGATGGCATGGCAGCCCTTCCTTGCAAAATGTTTTTCTTCTGCGTTCGCCTTTGTTTTCAGATAGCAACTAACTCCATCTTCTGCGACAGCATAATCCACTCCTAGATTCCGTAGCTACCAGTGAATTATGTTGGAAAGCCCCGGGAAAGGCAAAGCAAACACAGCAGAGAGGCCCTTGACACGCGGTCCCAGACAGAGAGCAAATATCACACAGAGCAGGCTTGGCTCTCCAGAGAGCAGCCCCACATCTCAGCTCCTGGAGTGTCAGTGCCCAGTTGGGGCTAGATGGACCAAGAGCCTGACTGATGTAAAACTCTGTCACTCATGCTTGAAATTTCTATTGGCTGCAGGGGCACAAGCTGTCACAGATGTGTTGAAGTAAGAGACATGGCTTATAAATTCTCTCCTGGAAGCAGCTGCGATTAGCCTTCCATTTCGGCTGCCAATGAGCAGTGTTGGGCCTCTGCCCATTGCTCACCTTGTATGGCCAATTCCAATGCGGATGAGCAGGACCTGTGCTAGGCTTGAGGTGACCATAGGCACAGCCTCCCCCGGGCTTCCGTGAAGCATCATCCTTGTGGGCTCCCGAAATGACTGGGGTAACAATGAAAATGAGGCACATCCTGGTGACAGCAACAAGGGAGTGCAAACTGCAGCACAAGGACAGGTGGCACAAGACAACTACTACAGCCACCAAGAAAATACAGCCTGATGTTAAGAAAGGAAGGGCTCATCCAGCAGCTGCAATTCCCACCAGTGGAAGACAGCATCAAGGGTGCTTTTTGGAGGGTCTGAGAGCATCTGGCCAGTTCTTCTCAGTGATGGGTTAAGCAAAAAAAGTGGGTCCTAACTGTGTGTTGATGGCAATCATCATTGTTGCACATGCAGTTCCAAGGGTCACGAAGCAGAAGCTGATGACATCACCAGACCCCACCAAAGCTCCTGGAGATTGGGATCTAGAGGATCCTCAGGGCCTAAGATAGGGAAAGGCTTATCCCAGATCTCCTCAAATCAGCAAGCAAGCTTGGACAAGCCTCTATTTACCATCAGGGCATCTCTGTGCAGAGCTGTTGAAATTGCTTTGCTCTTCAGATGAGAAGTGAGCTTAGTAAAAGAAGCCTTTGCACACTGTTGGATCCCTCCACCAATGCCTGGCTTTTCTTAAGCCCAGAGAAGTTTTTGTCCTGCAGGAGATAAGAAGTCTGCATTTCCTCCTGTAATGGAAGAGGTACATTGGAAGGACCTCTCCCTGATCCCCCCAAGGAATAACTGTACCAAACATACAGCTTTGTGTCCTCACATTGTTTTCTCAGGTGACCAAGGTTGTCTTTTCCCTGCCTTCTCCAAGCTGTCCTTCCTTCATTTTGCAACACTGCTAGCTCTTTCCCTGGACATTTGTCCTAGAGCCCCTTCTCCAGGCGGCATGAATGATCCCCAGAGCTTACCCCTGTCAGCGTAGTCTGTTCAAGGGCAATTGTAACTCAAGGTCTTGAAGATGGCGGGGAAATAAAACACGCCATCAGGGGCCATGATGAAAGCAGCAAAGAAGTTAGTGGGAGAAACCTGATGGGAAAGATTCCATAAAGCTAACTTTTTAAATTAAATATAATTTTATTAAGAATTTTGATTACAATAGTCAAAACTAATACAAAATAAACTTAGAGAAACAGAAGAGAATGGAAAGAAAGCATAAAAAGTGTGGGGAAAAAGAAAAAGAAAGAAACTAGAAAAAGAAAAGAAGGAATATAATAAAGAAAAAGAAAAGAAATATATAAAGAAGTGACTTCCGACCTTCATCACAACAAGTGTAAACAAATTTAATAACTCTTCACCCCCTATAAGGTTAAACAGATATCTCTTCATCCCATATCCCATCCCTTATCTATAAGCAAATCCATATAACATCAAGTTTTCAATCCTGGTCAGCAAAAAATCCATAAAGGGTTGCCAGAACATTGCAAAAACAAACAAACAAACAAAAAAACAGTCTTACTTTAACCTTGATCAAATAAACCAACTTTATATTCCTTCCTTTTATTTCTAACAGTCTAAGATTAATTCAATCAAATATTGTCATAGGATTTGATTTCTCTTCAATTCTTCTTCATCCCATCGCACAGATTTTGTCAAGGCTTTAACAAGACTTTTTTGTAAATCCAGTAAGAAAATGTTTTCCAGGTCATTCTCTTGGTTTATAATTTGTATTCCCCTTTTAATTTTTAAAACTTCAGCCAGTTTCTTTTGTATATCCAGTAAAGTGTCCTTTTCCAAATCATTCTCTTGGCCTGTCATTTGTAGTTCCACTTTAGGTACTTTATCATCAGATAAAATTTGTTCCACGTCTATAATTCTGTCATTAACATCTTTTGGACATAGTCTGTCCATAGAACCAGACTGTAAGGATCGCCGCATTCAACGCTGAATAAAAACCTTGTGAGACACAGGCTCGGACGAAAGTTACTTTGGCTTGGCACGTTCCTTACAGTGTTTATATGGGGTTTCCCCCCTTGACCCCGCAGTACCCCTGGCTTCCGCCTCTGCCCATACTTGGGTCGCCCTTCCGTCATCGAGCTCCCCCTCCCTTCTCCCAGTGGCAGATTCAGCCTGCTTCCTTTGTCTCGTGATCGACATGCTCGTGAGGCTTTTCTTCTGCGGGTAAAACTGGAGTTTTTAATTGGTGGTTGATTGTTGCTGGATCGCCGAGTTCCTCGAGTATTGTGGTTGTCGTTGCCTGGGGCGTTTGGGGAAGCCGGCTGCGTTACAAGGTATCCATTTCCCCTTTGTTCTCACCCGGGTTAATTACCGCCACCTGCCAGCAATTGGCTTGCGGTTGCCTGTTTACCTTTCCCGGCCGCCTATGCCTGAGGCGGTGAAACTGAAACAGTGCCGCTGCTTGGCCGTGCTGGGCTGAATCTGACACAGACATCATTATTGACAGTGTTGATATTGTAGTTACTAACTTCTAGCTCCATTCTTCAAAGATCTCCTTTAATATTTTGATGTTATAACGCTTTGCATTATTCTGTAAGTCCCAGTATTAATTGACATCAGGCTTGTATTTTTTTCTGCTTAAAATCTTTAGTCCCCTCTAGTGTCCAGTCTCTAAAATCATCACTTATCCTTTGTTATGACTTGCAATTGCTAGGATAACCAAAATAAGTCTGTTTCCCACAAGGTTTATTTTTTATAGTTAATTCCAAAATCTTATAGTAAAAGTCAATATTCCAAATTTATCTGGATTCTTAATCCTTTTATAACTTTCTTAGATTGAAATCTTAGCTTTTGGTGTTTATTTCAAATTCTTTAAGTTCTTAAGCTTGTAATTAATTTTTCCTTTCTTCAGAGTTGAAGATAAACTCACCCGATGAAGACTTTCCAAATCTGTCATTTTGAAGGTCTCTAATAGCTTTAGAATAGTTAATAGGCAATTTCCGAAGGTGATTAGAAATCTAAGTTTGCGAACTTAGTGTCCTTTAAAAGTCTCTGCCGCAGTTGTGAGCAAGATGGCTAATCCCGCTGTCTCCCAGTGCTCAAACCCATGGAAAACTGCTATCCTGTGGTCTCCTCATGAGGACTAGCCATTTGAAGCACATGTGGGTGATCTCCCATCCTCTCCTTATCCAGAGAGGTTCTAAGGAACCAGTCTGATCACTGGTTCTTTGGTCTTTGCTGCGGTCATCGGCTCCACTTTCACAGAGCCATCTTTGGTTTGCTATACCTCCCCAGAAACCCCAAGAAAAGCTAACTTGAAGCAAATGTGCATTGATTCAACAACCCTTTGCCTCCTTTATCACCAAGACAAGGGCTGTTTAAGTTTCATGGATTATCTAAGTTTCATCCTCTCATATTGCATGGATCTTGTCAGCATGTAGGTTGATGGAGGAGCAGAAAAACCAGTGGAGGCTGGAATAGTTGTCTACATGAACTGAGGAACACTGGAGTGCAAGTCCACAACTGGTCAGTATGGGGCAATTCTAGTGTGGGAGAAGAGAGACTTTGGTCCAGAAAGCATCAGACCACATTCAGCGCATGATCTAACCCAGTTTGGTTTTGCAAAAGATGTAGTTGAGGCCTTCCTCAGTCAGCTCAAGAATCCAACTAACTTTGCCTCTTGCTTCCAACTGTGGCCAGGCAGATGGCACCTGGAAGCCTGTCAGCATATCATGTTCTCCTCCTGTTTCTCATTCATTTCCCTGGATTTTTTCCCCCAAGTCAGTTTTGACTAAGACGGTCCTGATCGACTGATGGACCCACATGGCAGCCTTCAATCCCATCAACCATGGTATCTTTCTGGACCAGCTATGGGAGTTGGGGCTGGGCAGCACTGTATTGTGCCAGTTCTCCTCCTTCCTCCAGGGCTGGTTCTAGTTGGTGTTGATCAGGAGTGAGAGGTCCCACAGGGTTTAGTACTCTCTCCGCTCCTGTTCAGCATCTACATGAAACCTCTGGGTGAGGTTACCTGTCGCCATGGGGTGAGGTACCATCAGTACGCTGACCTGAATCTGGTTGCTCCATGTAATCTGCTGGGGAGGGTCTTTCCAAGTCTCAAGAGTGAGGGGGCTCCATACTTTATTCCTGATATGTAAGTCTGTACATTTTTAAAAAAATGTTTTTTAAGCTGTTACAAATGTAGTGGGTAGACAGAATTTTAGGGTTTTAAACAAATAATAAATAAAGCGTGTTTGTGACCAGCACTAATTAAATTTGGATCAAGCAAAATGAAGTTTAGGTCTAGATTCCCAAGTCCCTCTTTCTTTGTTTTGGAAATACAAAGAGTTGCTCAGTGGGTGTGTTGTGCTCAGATGCCAGGAGAGCTGAAATATCAATGCACAGGTTTCTCTGTACATTTATTCTTACACATTAGCATATTGTAGTTAAAAATGTGGAAACTATTCAGGGAGGAAGAACAGGCTGAGCATATGCTGTACTGACAACATGAAAAAATATGCAAAAAAGTTGGCATAATATGCAGATCATGTGCCTTGTATTTTTAGACTGCAGATCTGTACCTCAAGACAAGGGGCCATGTGTGAATGTGTGAAGGGAAGTTCTCTGCTGACTAGGAACATTTTTATGCATTTCAGACGTGCCTTATGTCTGATACCTAAAGTCAGGTTCTGGGCTGTTTCAGACAGTTTGGTATGTGGGGCAAATCCTGGAAATAACTGTGGGGCCATTCGGTTGGATTGCCAGCAGACTGGCGTTGGAGGAATGATGGAAGAGGCCTGGGGATTCACTTGGCTGTCCTTAAAAGCCCCCAGATCTCCTGTCCCAGCCCTAGTGGAGCCACATATGCCTGAGAGGATGGCCTCTCTGCATTGACCTAAATGGGGGAACAAAGGGTTGAACATGCGCATATGTCATTCTAGTAACCGCAGGCAGGAAATAATGACTCAACTTGGATCACATGAGCTATCCTTGATATCCAGGGTTTTCTCCCATCCTTCTATGTGTGTGTGTGTGTGTGTGTGTGCGCGCGCGCACGCACATGTGCACTGACTTACCTGTAGGGAAAAATTGCCAACATCTTAAAGGTGATTTACGTCTAGGTTGTAAAACTCAGTGCTGTACTTTGGCATGTGGTTTTCTACAGGCTGTGATTTAATGTTTGTTTAGAGATAATTTCACTGGCCTCTTGCTTTATCAACTTCATCTCCCACAAACTGAGGTTTAGCAAGCCACATAGATAGCAGAGTTGTTTACTGCAAGCTGTATAATCTGTAGTGATGGGAGGAGCCACTGCAATATATTAAATGCCAGCATAAAAACCTGGAGGTGAAGCAACAGCTGTGCTGTCTCTTGTCCTCAGATTCATGGCCTGAAGGAGCTGCTCCCAGGTCTTGCTCCCGGTTTGCTCTTTCGGGAGGACAGTCCTCCTCCTGCAGGAAGAAGCAGGAAGGGAACCTCCGGCAAGGGCCTGCAGCGATTTCAGCAGGGCTGGCAGTGCAGCAGAGACTGTCCACTGGGGGCAGGACAAGGGCGAGGGTACAAATAGTGGGCGGTGATAGAAGGGGACAGGATTAGAATGTCCCATTCCGGAGGAGATTCCCTCTGAATTTTATGTACAAGAAGCCTGTTTTAGGCTTGTGCTAACTGAAATGTCAAGAAACTACACCACAAGAACCACAAAAAGAGAATTTGAGGGCTACATATGTTCCCAGGGTTGGTTGCCCATCCATTTGGTGGTGGTGGTGATGGTGGTGGAGGAGAAGAAAGGGATTAAAAAATCCCTCTTATTCAGACAACCTTCCTACGAGAACCAGCTGCAGGAGACAAAGAAAGAATGAGGGAGGGCTGCTCTTTCTGGAACCACTGGGCCAGCTGCTGTTTGGAAAAGCTGCTCTTACAGAGAGTACTGTAAGGTTGGGTAGAACACAAACCATTCTGGGACTCTGTTTTAGCACACTTCTAAAATGGCAGCAAGCAACCTTGCTTTCAAATGAGCATTTAAATTCAAGCTATTTTTTCCCCACTGATTTGCTGTTCCATGAACATTTTCTTAGAAATAGAAGGTAAAAAGCAGTTTAGTGCTAGTTAATTAAAAAACTATTTGGGCTTTAGTTCTAAAAAAACAGGGTTTAGTAGACGCTGTCCAGCCCCAACCATATTCCACAATGAGGTTAAGCCCAGCCAAAGACTCTTCTAAAATGCACCCTCAACTAGGGGGCTGGCAAGCACCAGGGAATCAAAAGCTGCGTACGCAAACATTTGTTCCTGGCAAGTTGGTGAAAAGCATAATTAAGAATACTACCAAGTCTACAGATCAAGGGTGAGAAACATGGGACTCTCCAGATGTTGTTGCTGTTAGTTGTTGTTCAGTTGTTCATCACTCCAACATTTCATGACTTGATGAACATCATTTCGCCAGGAACTCCTTTGCATTCTTGGAAGCTCCTGCTAGTGTCATCAGTGATAGTATCTAGGAACTTTGTCTTCTGCTGGCTCTTTTTCAATTGCCTTTGATTTTTTTAAACATCAGGGTCCTTGGCAATGATTGGCCTTCTCATTATGTGTCCAAATTATTTAAGCTTTCATTCCACTATTCGTGCTGCCAGTGAGCAGACTGGTTTTAGTTAATCTGGTACTGAATGGTTTGTTTTTCTTGTAGTCCAAGATATTCTCAACAGTTTTTTATAGCACCACAATTCAAAGGCATACATTTTTTCTTTGTTCAGTCTTTCTGTTGGTCCAGGTTTCACAGTCAGATATATTCCGAATGGGAAAGCCAAGGCTTTGACAATATGTACTGTTGTTGTCACCATGTTTCTGCACCATGTCATGCATGTATGTTGCATGTTTGTATGTTGGCATTTAGGAAAGCTGTCAAGATTGGACTATTCTGGAAAGTCTGATACGGAGACTGCCCTCCCCGCAAGATGCAATTGTGGTTGTTTTTCCTCAATGGACAGGAAGGTTTACTATTGTCAATGGTTTTGGAGTGTTGTTATGTTTTCCTTGCTATTCTTTTTATTTTATTTTTGTATTAATTGTAAGTTGCTAAGATTCTTTTTGGAACTAATTGATTAATTATGTGTTATTAAGTTGGTGTTGATTCTTAGTGACCATGTAGCTAGATCTTCTTGCCCCAACCTGCTTCTTCAGGTCTTCCAATATTGCACTCACTGCCAATAT
This sequence comes from Python bivittatus, assembly GCF_059951505.1. Classification (NCBI taxonomy): domain Eukaryota; kingdom Metazoa; phylum Chordata; class Lepidosauria; order Squamata; family Pythonidae; genus Python; species Python bivittatus. The sequence goes on from NW_028277032.1 coordinate 4,273,114, forward strand.
AATCGAGCCCGTGCACATTGCTCCTGGTCATTCTGTTCTTTCCTTCCATTTTTACAGACATCTTAAGAGAGCTGTATCTTCACATACTGTGTTTCAGTATGATCATTTGAGCCTGCTCATTTGTGCCTTGTTTGATGATTGATTTGTTTGTTTTTCTTGGCTAACCATGGTATTATTAGGAGTCTTCTCCAACAGTGAAGTTCAGATGTGTTGATTCTCTTAAATGATGCCCTTAGCCGTTTATTTCTGTAACTTCAGTCCCAATACTTTTTAGAAGGTGTCAGTTAAGGAAAGATTAACACCTTCTAGAATACTGATTAATTTATTGATTATGTATTGTGTTACGTCTTAGGGACCACATAGATAGACCTTCTCCAGGATGAACTGTCCCCAACCTGGCCCTTCAATGGTGCACCTACTGCTGTTGCAAATGAGTCCCTCCACCTTGCTGCTGGTGATCTTCTCTTTCCTTCTACCTTTCCCAGAATCATAGACTTCTCAAGGGAGCTACATCTTTCCAAAATGTGTCAAAAGTATGATAATTTGAACCTGGTCATTTCTGCCTTGAGTGAGAGCTCTGGATTGATTTGGATCAATTTTTGGAACTGAATGGTATATACAGTAAATTGCAGAAATAAACGATTCCCTTGAAAATTCCCTTGTAATTTTCTTAGATAAGTCCCTTGTCCTACCCATCTGATTGTTAACCTAAGTATCTTTGTAATGCTTATTTAGATATAACTCCTTGTTTCTTCTTGCTCATCTCTGGAACTCTGTGTTTATTTGGACAGTTTTTTTCTCTACCTCTTCCAATTTACATCAACTATTTTTCATTGTATCAGGTCTGTTACTTAATCTTTTGCTTTGTGCATTTCAGGATATTTTTGTTTGCTTCATCTTTAATAATGTCACAGATCTGAGTTCAGAATTCTTCAGGTACTCTATTTAGCAAATCCAATCCATTAAATCCTCATTGAATAATAATATGGAATATTGCTGAGATCATATCTTGTTAGTCTGGTGATTTTATTTGGTTTCGTTAGTTTAAGTCACAATTTTGCAAGCAGAAGTTCGTGATCTGAGCTGACCTTAACACTAGCTCTTGTTTTTGCTAACCAAATAGAGATTCTCCATCTTTACTTGGAATGTACTTAATCTGATACTTAATTTGATTTTGATGATGCCCATCCAATGATATCCATATGTAAAGTCTTCTTTTAGGATGTTGGATGTTCAGTTGTTACTGAGCTGCAGTACCAAGTATGATGAATAGGAGTGATGTGAGGCACTTGGCAGGGTATTTAGGCAACAGTAATGCTGGCTAGACCCACTGGCTCATGAAGTGTCTTGTCTCCCCAGAGCATAATCAGGGATGTGATGGAGCAAGTCTGAATATGCCAACTGATGGATATTCCTTATCTTTCATCTACATGGAGGCAACAGATGCCACCAAGAACAACTGCAGCTGTATCACCAGTGGCTTCGGAGTAAGTAAGATGAAAAATGTGAGGCTCAATATGGCATACTCACCCATGCTTCTGGTCTGTGGGAGAGGATTAGAATAAGAAACACTATTGCAGGTGAAGGATTGGCTGTACAAGTGGTGTCAACAGGAAATACTTGGTTTCTCTGATCATAGTATGAGCTATCTGGATGATGAGCTAAAGCATGAGATGTGTCACACCTTACAATGGGTCACACTTTACTTTACAAGGTAAAAATGTATTTAGTCAAAGGATAGTGAGCTTGATCAAGAGGGCTTTAAACTAAGTTCTGGGTGGGATGGCGACGAACATCCTGAAGAAAGAATATCAGGAAAAGTTTGCATTTTCAAAAAAGTAAGAATGCTGCCATGAGGGGGACTTTTAAACCACTCCATGAAACATCAGAAGAAAACTGGCTTGGCGTTCATGGTCTTAATTGTCTATATAGAATATATAGAGAATGTGAAATAAGTTCAAACTCTTAGCATAGGAAGGCAAATATGACTTAATAGGCAAAATGAAGACTTGGTGTGATGACTCCCATCTTCAGAATATAGCAGCTGAAGTTTACAATTTGTTCAAAACGAATAGAAGCAATTGAAACAGAGGAGAAGCTGCAAATCCACTAGGTCTGTGTAAGACAACTAGGATTTGCTTTAGCGAAGAGTTATGTGCCATGGAGAACTGGACTTGAGACACAGTGTCAGGGAAGTAAAGCTCACAGTGCACTCAGGTTGATGAAGGATGTTGGAACAACAAAATGGGTTTCTTCAAATCCCTTCAAAGTAAAAGGAAGGAAAAACAGGTAACTAACAGGTAACAATGAAAAGGCACAATTACACAATCCCTACTTCGGCTCATTCTTCTCCAACAAAGGAGTGTCCAACAAAGGGGTGTTCTACTAGATCAGGCCCCTTCATGGATCACTGCCTTGTCGTGGCGAAGGGGCTTGCGTAACTCAGTGAAGCCATGAGCTATGCCGTGCAGGGCCACCCAAGACGGACAGGTCATGACAGAGAGTTCTGACAAAATGTGGTCCACTGGAGAAGGAAATGGCAACCCACTCCAGTATCCTTGCCAAGAAAACCCCATGGACAATGTCAAAAGGCTAAAAGATATGACACCGGAAGATGAGCCCCTCAGGTCGGAAGGTGTCCAATATGCTACTGGGGAAGAGCGGAGGGCAATTCCAAGTAGCTCCAGAAAGAGTGAAGCGGCTGGGCCAAAGCCGAAAGGACGCTCAGCTGTGGATGTATCTGGAAGCGAAAAGAAGGTCCGATGCTGTAAAGAACAATATTGTATAGGTACCTGGAATGTAAGATCTATGAACCAAGGCAAGCTGGATGTGGTCAAACATGAGATGACAAGATTGAACGTCGACATCTTGGGAATCAGCGAACTGAAATGGACGGGAATGGGTGAATTTAATTCAGGTGACCATTATATCTACTACTGTGGGCAAGAAACCCTTAGAAGAAATGGAGTTGCACTCATAGTGAATAAGAGAGTGGGAAAGGCAGTAATGGGGTACAACCTCAAAAACGACAGAATGATCTCAGTGTGTATCCAAGGCAAACCATTCAGCATCTCAGTAATCCAAGTCTATGCCCCAACCACTGATGCCGAAGAAGCTGAAGTTGACCGCTTCTATGAAGACCTACAACACCTTCTAGAACTAGCACCAAAAAAAGATGTCCTTTTCATCATAGGGGATTGGAATGCTAAAGTAGGAAGTCAAGGAGTAATCGGAATAACAGGCAAGTTTGGCCTTGGAGTACAAAATGAAGCAGGGCAAAGGCTAATAGAGTTCTGTCAAGAGAACAAGCTAGTCATAGCAAACACTCTTTTCCAACAACACAAGAGACGACTCTCCACATGGACATCACCAGATGGTCAATACCGAAACCAGATTGATTATATACTTTGCAGCCAAAGATGGAGAAGCTCTATACAGACAGCAAAAACAAGACCAGGAGCTGACTGTGGCTCAGATCATGAGCTTCTTACTGCAAAATTTAGGCTTAAATTGAAGAATGTAGGGAAAACCACTAGACCACTCAGGTATGACTTAGATCATATTCCTTGTGAGTACACAGTGAAGGCGATGAATAGATTTAGAGGATTAGATTTGGTAGACAGAGTGCCTGAAGAACTATGGACGGAGGTCTGTAACATTGTACAGGAGGCAGCAACTAAAACCATCCCAAAGAAAAAGAAATGCAAGAAAGCAAAATGGCTGTCTGATGAGGCTTTACAAATAGCTGTGGAAAGAAGGAATGCGAAAAGCAAGGGTGAAAGGGAAAGATATAAGCAACTGAATGCAGATTTCCAGAGAATAGCCAGGAGAGATAAGAAGGCCTTCTTAAATGAACAATGCAAAGAAATTGAGGAAAACAATAGAATGGGGAAGACTAGAGATCTCTACAAGAAAATTGGAGATATGAAAGGAACGTTTAGTGCAAAGATGGGCATGATAAAGGACAAAAAAGGCAGGGACCTAACAGAAGCAGAAGAGATTAAGAAGAGGTGGCAAGAATACACAGAAGAACTCTACAAGAAAGATCTTAATGTCCCTGATGTCCATGCTGGTGTGATCACTGACCTTGAGCCAGACATCCTAGAGAGTGAAGTCAAGTGGGCCTTAGGAAGCATTGCTAACAACAAAGCTAGTGGAGATGACAGTATTCCAGCTGAGTTATTTAAAATACTAAAAGATGATGGTGTTAAAGTGCTGCACTCAATATGCCAGCAAGTTTGGAAAACGCAACAGTGGCCACGGGATTGGAAAAGGTCAGTTTACGTTCCAATTCCAAAGAAGGGCAACGCCAAAGAATGCTCAAACTATCGCACAATTGCACTCATTTCACATGCTAGCAAGGTTATGCTCAAAATCCTACAAGCTAGGCTTCAGCAATACATGAACCGAGAACTACCGGATGTACAAGCTGGGTTTCGAAGAGGCAGAGGAACTAGAGATCAAATTGCCAACATTCGCTGGATCATGGAGAAAGCACGAGAGTTCCAGAAAAATATCTACTTCTGCTTCATTGACTATGCAAAAGCCTTTGATTGTGTGGATCACAACAAACTGTGGCAAATTCTTAAAGAGATGGGAGTACCAGACCACCTTACCTGTCTCCTGAGAAATCTGTATGCGGGCCAAGAAGCAACAGTCAGAACCGGTCATGGAACAACCGATTGGTTCAAAATAGGGAAAGGACTACGACAAGGCTGTATACTGTCACCCTGCTTATTTAACCTATATGCAGAGTACATCATGAGAAATGCCAGGCTGGAAGAATCACAAGCCGGAATTAAGATTGCAGGGAGAATCATCAACAACCTCAGATATGCGGACGATACCACCCTAATGGCAGAAAGTGAAGAAGAACTAAAGAGCCTCTTGATGAGGGTGAAAGAGGAGAGTGCAAAAGCTGGCTTGAAACTCAACATTAAAAAAACTAAGATCATGGCATCTGGACCCATCAATTCCTGGCAAATAGAAGGGGTAGAAATGGAAGCAGTAACAGACTTCATTTATTTGGGCTCCAAGATCACCGCAGACGGAGACTGCAGCCATGAAATTAAAAGACGCTTGCTCCTTGGGAGGAAAGCTATGGCAAGCCTAGATAGCATATTAAAAAGCAGAGACGTCACCTTGCCGACAAAGATCCGCATAGTCAAAGCTATGGTTTTCCCAGTAGTAATGTATGGCTGTGAGAGCTGGACCATAAAAAAAGCCGAGCGCCGAAGAATTGATGCCTTTGAACTGTGGTGCTGGAGAAGACTCTTGAGAGTCCCCTGGACTGCTAGGAGGTCAAACCAGTCAATCTTAAAGGAAATCAACCCTGATTGCTCATTGGAAGGATCGATAATGAAGCTCAAGCTCAGATATTTTGGCCACCTAATGCGAAGAGAGATCTCTTTGGAGAAGACCCTGATGCTGGGAAAGATTGAAGGCAAAAGGAGAAGAGGACGGCAGAGGATGAAATGGTTAGATAGCATCACTGAAGCAATGAGCATGAAACTGAGCAAACTCAGGGAGGCAGTGAAGGACAGGAAGGCCTGGCGCAATATGGTTCATGGGGTCACGAAGAGTCGGACACGACTTAACGACTAAACAACAACAACAACTAGACCAGGTGAAGATCAGGTTGAAAAGATAGAATTGAAGTTTGAGGTTGACAGAAACATGGCCAGGTTACTTAGTTTAAACGAATTTAAATCTCCAGTGGATCTTAGAGCACTGAAGAAACTTGCTGATAGTCTGGCCAAAGATTCATAAATTATCTTCAAAAAATCTTTCACTTCACCATCTATTACATCAAAGTCAGGTAACCAGAAATGGGTGGGATCAACATATTGGTCATTTCAAGCCAAGGTGGGCATCCCCCATTCTCTTCAGACCCTGGTCTATGCCACCATCCTGCTGTTCTTTCTCTGCATGATGGACACAGCACTCTTGTGTTGTGCCATAGTGCTAGACTGCTCAGCTAGCAGTAGTATGAGTGACTGACTCCTCTGGCCCTTACTGGGTTGGTACAAAATTGAAATAATGCAACAGTGTGATGATGGGAACCTTAAAGTTATTTAAGTTTCAAACAAACAAACAAACAAATGAACAGAATGGCATATGGGGGCACCGGAAAGAGCCTGGAGGTGATGGACAAGGTCCCACTGCCAGATGTGCAGTGCTGTGATTGGCAAACGCTTCTTGCAGCAGCTGGTGAGGTGCTGAGGTGGGAGGGCAGCCAGTCAGAGGACTCAGCCAATCACTTTGTCTAGCCTGTGCTGTTTATTCAGAGGGCTGTTCTATACTGCAGCCTGAAGCTGTTTGACTCCTGTGTGTAAACTATCTGGGAATGAAGCCAGTTTAAGAACTCCCGTTCCAGATTTCAACCTGTTTCTCCACTTCAGCCATAGTAATATTCGTGAATTGTTGGCTGGACCTCGGGTAACAGGATCCCCAGTTGGCGGGTTCCCTGTTTCATTACTCTTCCCACCCATGCTGGGAAAGTAGTCATCAGTCACTTTCCTTTCCATGGGCAGATGTCATAGGACATGTTTATTTTTTGAAAAACACAATGCCATTTGCAATGTCCAAGCATCCAAATGCACACATGTGCCGGCAGGAGAGCCCACTTTATACTAAAGGTTCCTTTTTTGTGGGGTTTCAGTCCTGCCTCCTGAACTTTTGTTCCGCTGCTGCTCTAGTGTGGCAGTTACCTTGGTTACTTTACACAAGAAAGGTCCCTCGTTCAAAACAACATTTAAAAATTTTGCTTTTTCTTTCCCTGGCTGACCCTTGACTGTTTTTTTAAGAGTAGCCACTGTGCTGACTGAAGGGCAGGGGGATTCCCTACAAGGACATGAAGTGCAGCAGCTGGCAAAGTGGACAGAACCACTGTCCAGAAAACCCACCGTTTTTAATGTGGAGCAGGAAGAGTGGAGGCAGTGGCGGCTGTCCATTCCTGCCCTCCAGTAACTGGAGATGGCCTCGGTCATGACAGGCAAATGACAAGGCAGACACGCCATAGACAGGACAGCGTCATTCACCAGTGAGTCAGAATAGAGGCAGGACAGGAATCAGCGCTGGGCAGGGCAGCCAATTCCATATTCATATCACTTTCTGTCAAGTCAAAAATGGGTGGACAGCACTTTAGGAGAGCTTGCCAATAAGCAGACATGATCTGAAAGGTTACAGTTTCCCCACCTCTTATCTAGAAGACCATCTTGTTGAAGAGAAATGAGTACGTCCTCTGCAGTTACAAGTTCTGCTTCATTCACTTTTTAGGATTCTGCATTAAGAAGTCTTAGATATGCAGGACAGAGGATATTGCCCGGCTTCTCGTGACTGACTCTAGAAGGCAACACAGGCACTGCAGTGATTCAGGGATGTAGACTGATGACAGGAAAGCTTATTGAAAGAACCGTTAAAGCCATTGAGAAAGAATTCTAGTGATTACTGGTATAAAATGCTATTTATACTGCATTCCACATTCAGTCTTTACACATCTTTCTCCCACCTCCATGGTGGGAAGATTCAAGGCTTCTCACTTCTGGGCAGGAAGAAGGATTTTCACCTGTCCCTTGATGGAACTATGAGAGGCTGGGGGAAGGAACCAGAGAAGGAGGGCCCTTAAGGTGAGAAGAGGCAACCCAGCCCAGATGTGAGAGCTGTGGGAAGCAACACTTCCAGGAGACTTTGCCATATTTAACTCAGTCTAATTCAGGCTGGGGGTGGGAATTTACTCTTACATTCAAGATTTGGTTTTTACCTCAGACTAACATTAAGATGTCTTTTTGAAATCTATGCAGTTCTTGCTATTTTGCCAGCTTGACAATAACAGACTAGTTGACCTTGCCAGAACTAGCTCTCACAGATATGTATTTCCTCAAAGTTTCTTGTAAACTTACCAAAAACTCCTGAGCAACCTTGGCAGTTGTAGGTAAGAAGAGAAATCCTCCTAATTGATTAAGGAACAGAAAATAAAGAGGCGTAATAAAGCAGTTAACTCAGAACATACTAAATCTGATTATCAACAGGCTGGAACAACACTGTGAAGATACATCTGGCTACTTTGCTTAAGGGAAAGAGAAAAAGAATAAGGAGACAGATGATGTGTAAAACTATGCATTAACAATTTGAACTGGACTTTCTATTTAAAATCCTGGAAGAGATGGACTTTGGAGAAAGTGTAATTAAATGAGTGAAATCAATATATACTTTACAAAAGGCATAAATTATAGTTAATGGGGAACTGACAAGACCCATTGTGCGATACAGAAAGGAACAAAGCAAGGATGCCCACTTTGTCCACTGTTATTCATTCTAGCTATTGAAGTTTTGAACAGAGACATAAGACATGATGAGAGAATAACTGGGGTGAAGGTTAAAAAAGAAGTATACAAATTAAGGACATTTGCAGACAATTTGGTTTGAATTTTGGAAATTCCTATGGAAGGAATAGAAATATTAATGAAAAAAATTGAAGGGATTTGGTGTTATTTCAAAATGATTATGGTAAAGAAATTAAGAAAGATTTGTTAAGATGGGAAAATTGCAATTATCACTGTTTGGGAGAATTTCTGTGGTGAAAATGAATGTATTACTTAGAATAATGTTTCTATTTCAAACAATACCTGTTTTAACTAATGACACACCTTTTAGCAATGGCAAAAAGGTATATCTAGATTCAAATGGCAGGGAAAGAAGCCAAGGGTTAAATATAAAATTCTCCAAGATCCAAGGAAAGAGGAGGATTAGGACCACCTGATTTTAAATTGTATTTTGCAGCCTCTGTTTTGTTTGGATGAAAGAATGGCTGTTGCTAAGAAAAAGAGACTGTTAGAACTAGAAGATCACAACCTGAGGTTTGGGTGGCACAGTTTTCGTGGTATGATAAATTTAAAGTTAATGTAAATGTAAGTTAAGGTGCCATATTAAGAATATGGAAGAGATCTAAACCAGGCTGTGCCTGAAAATACCCTTATTGGTTTCAGCACAATAAGCATTTTATAGAAAAGAAACAACAGGCAAAGACAAACGGTTAACATAACAGGATTTGTTAGTACAGGAAAATGGAGAACTCAGGATGAAGCCAAGAGAACAATTGACTACAGAGGGATTTAGTTTTCAATGGTTTTCATATGCACAATTAAGAGAGAGATTTAAGGTAGATAAAAAGGTAATTGGTATCGAATAATATAAGATGGAATTTGAAATCGAATTACATTATGTACACACGATGAACATGTTATTGCTAAAATGTATAAACTTTTGCTGAGATATGAAACAGAAGAAGAAGAAGTTAAAGAGTGCATGATAAAACGGGCTAAGAATTTTGGCTATAACATAGAGATAGATCAATGTGAGAGAATGTGGATAAAAGGATAGAAATTCACATTGTGTTACAATTTAAGAGAAAGCTTTTATAAAATGATGTACTGTTGGTACATGACTCCAGAGAAATCATCAAAGATTAGGTACTTCTAAACAATGTTGGAAATGTGAAAAACATGAAGGGACGTTTTACCATGGAAGGATGGACTTGTGAAAAACAAAAAAAAATATTGGATACAAATGCATACAATGATACAAACATTTAAACACCAATATTCAGGTGACATTAGAACTTCTTTTATTGGAATTTATGGATAGCCAATTAGATAAGACTCATGGAAGATTGATTTAATATATGGTAACTGCAGTGACACTATTATATGCACAAAGATGGAAAAATACTGAAATACCCACAACAGAGGAATGGATCGTGAAGATGATGGAACTGACTTGTTTGATCAGGGATCAGACAACAAAAGACTGGAAGTCTCTTTTGGACTTTTTGCTGAAAATGGGGAAAAATGAATTGGTGGTTTATGGATTTACTGATTAAAAAGATGAATATGGGAAGAAGTAAACCATATTGTAACTTTAAAGAGGGAGGGGAGATAATGAATTTGTTTGTAACTGCTGTAAAGAAGATTGGAAGTTGCTTCTTTATATATCTTTTCTTTCTACCTGCACTGTCTTGTCTACTTATTCTTTTAACTTTTCTTTCTTTCTTAATTTCATTTTATAAAATTTCATTTTTACCTTACTTAGGTGAAAATTTTAAATAAATATTATATGTTAAAAAAATAAAACTATGCATGACATGGAAGGAGTAGTTAGGGAGAATTTTTCTCCATTCTCATTATATTCAAATGTAAGATTATTCAGTGCATGTTCAATGCTGGAATTTGCTGCTACAAGGATGCGGTCATTTTAAAAGAGGCTCTGGCAAATTAAGGGCTACTAAGTATGGTAGCTGGATAGAACCTCCAGTTGATAATTCCAGGCCAAAGGATTAATGCGAAAGCTGTCTCATCCTTTGTCTACCCATAAGCACCACTCTGACACATCGTGATGGCTTCCCCACATTAAATCTGGAAGCCAGACTGGGAATGAGTCAGCCCTCTGCATTCTGTGAGTAGAAACCCCAGCTGTGGATACTTCCTCAGTGATAGCAGGATCCTCAGCTTTGGCGTGAAGCATGCAGTGGGCTGAGCTGCTTTCATTGTGGGCTTTGATAGCATCTGTCTGATGAGGAGGGGAGGAAGATTCTGCCTGTATGGAATCCGCCGTGTTCTCAATGGGGGCCTGTTTGATACAAATCATTTCTCACCCAACCAGCTAATGATGTGACAGTGGGAGTCTTTTTTCAAGGAGGGTCACTGGTAGGGGGGGTTGGCAACAAATGTCACTTCAGCTTTATTTGTTGAAAAAGGAAAAAAGTGTGAAGAGGGGAGCAGAAGTTCTCACCACAGGTGTTAATGGCCTTGCTGTGACGGAAGGAACTGGGGCTTCTTTGAGGTCAGGGGAGTTGCTCAATTGTCAGCGAAAGGAGCAGAAAAGAAGGAAGCAGAACATTCTGATCCATTCCTGGAGCAGCAGGCACACAGGTACTATGTGAAATGGACCCCCTGTTACTGGAAGCTTCAACCACTACTAGCTGCATTCTAGTCTCACTGCAGAGAGAGCTATGGTGGAGATGCAGCTCCAGAAGCATCTCCTTGACCTCCTTTGTCCTTTGGACTATGAGGAGCATGAGAGGGGCTCCTGCTTGGCTCCTCCCTTGGTCTCTGCAGATTTTCCCCTGATTGGAGCACTAAGGCTCTTAGCATACCCCCCTGCCCTATTCAGCCTGATTCCTGCAGACAGAACAGAACCCTTCCTCCTGTCCCCAAGGACTGATTGCCCAGGGATGTAGGCTTCCCATTGGAACAGGTTGCTTCCTTAGTAAACCTTAAGCCTCTGTCTCAGATTACTTTGAATAGGCTTGGTTCCTCTCACACACAAATAGGCTCTGCTAAATAAGGACCCCAGTTAATCAACTCAAGGAGTCCAACTGGGGTTCTTTCAAAAGGTTTCTGACAGGCTAGCTCAATGTCTTCTTCCCAATACTGGACTTGATACTGTACATATGAAAAAAATATAGTGCTTCTTGCAGATGGTCAAAGAGCTGTCCTCCCTCTGTGAAATCACCTCAAGTTGTTTTCCAGACCTGTTGCCTGAATAGCATGGTTTTAGGCATGTTTATTCTGACTACATTCAGAGGCAACAGTTCAAAGGACAGTGTAATGGAATGTGAGAATAACCTTGAGGAACAGGAGGAAGAGCTGCAGCCAAGGCAATGGCCAGTTATGGGAAATCTGAGTCCAAAGCAGGAATGGAATTTGAGAAAATGCCTCAGACCTGACCGTCCCTAGTTCTCTTTAGGATAAAGACGGGGAGGGGGGAGGCCCATTCAGAGTTGCAAGATTCTGTTACTGTAACCTTATAATAAAAGTAGTATTCATAACATTAGTTTCCTAGTCTGGTCTACCTTGAAGGGCTGACAAATAGGTGCCAAAGGTTGCAACTTCTGGGTTGGGGTCTTTGGGAACTTGGAGTCTTGCCAACTTTCATTGTAAGAAATTGAGAACTTTGTAAATGGCTCAAAGCTTTGCTTTCAAGATGTGCATTTGTTAACGTAAACCATTGACTCCCTGAATAGCTATTGTTTTTCAAAGGTCTCAGAGGGCACCTCAGGTAGAGGCTTGTTTAGGGGATCTGCAGAATTCTAGAATTGCTGCTTGAACATGTTGTGCACCAGTTGCGCCCTTTCCTGGACCAGGGGCCCTGCTCAGTCACTCACGCCTCAGTCACCTCCCAGATAGATTACTGCAGTGTGCTTTATGTGGGCCTGCCTTTGTGGAGCATTTGGAGGCTTCAGCTTGTGCAAAATGTGGTGGCATGGGCAGTTATGGGTGCCAGTCATTCAGCACGTGTGATGCCTCTGCTCCACGAGTTGTACTGGCTTCCGGTGTGCTTCCAGGTGCAATTCAAGGTGCTGGTGGTTACCTTTAAAGCCCTTCGTGGCTTGGGGCTGGGATACCTACGGGACAGCCTCTCCCCAGTTGGCTCCTATCCATCCTACTCATTCTGGCAGGAGAGGCATGCTCTGGTCCTGTCTGTGAGCGGGTGTCATCTGTCGGGACCCAGAGGAAAGCCTTTTCTGCCATGGCATCCCCCCGTAACCTCATCCCCCCCGAAATTAGACTTGGCCTGACCCTGCTGGCCTTTTGCAGGGTATTAAAAACCTGGCTTTGCCATCAAGCCTGGGCCCGGATAGCAAGGGTGAGCCCATGTCATGGCTAGTTTCTCAGCTGCTATTTCTATGCTATTTATGTTGTTTTTAACTCTGTTTGTCTTTTACTGTTCTTATTCTGTTTTAATTGTGAGCTGCCCAGAGTCAATGGGAGATATGGGATGGGTGGCCTGTAAATTAAATAAATAACTAAGCAAGCAAGCTGTTGAAAGCAGCCCGAAGGATTTCTGTCAAAGCAGAGCTCGGCAACCCTCAGTCCCCAGAGCTTCTTTCTGTGGTCCTTACCGATTATGACTGCTGAAAAGTAAAGGACACAGATGAGGAGAGCAAACCCCTCCCTCAAGGTTGCTTTGCGAAGCCCTGTGGCCTCCCTCCTTTTTAGAGTGAAGCAAAGCAGCTTAATGGTTTCCCCTCATCTGCAGCACCTTTCCAGCTGCTCTCAAACGCAAAGTAAGCGATGCAAAGCACCTCACCCTTTCACCTCCAAGAAGACAACCATGTTGTCTCTGTGGAGTGAACGTCTGTCGAGGTGAACCCAGGCTGCCTTGCACATGCAAAATGCAAAAAGTGTTGCCTGATCCCCCAGAATAGGCCTATCCCAGTTAAAAGGGAGAACATCTTCCAGACTCTTTCTAAAGCTCCAGTCTCACTTACTGGGGTGAAGTACAGTGGAACCTCTGTTTACGAACTTAATTCGTTCCGTGACTCTGGCCGCAGCCCGAATTGGTCGCACCCTGAAGCAAATTTTCCCATAAGGTTCGATGTAATTACCGTTAATCCGTTCTGGCGTGGAGGACAGGGAGGCGGCTATTGCTTGGAGGGAGAGTCCCCCTCCCTACGACCACGTGTCAGGGGCGGAAAATGGCCGCGGACCACGTGTCAGGGCGGAAAAATGGCCGCGGACCACGTGTCAGGGCGGAAAAATGGCCGCGGACCACGTGTCAGGGGTGGAAAAATGGCCGTGGACTGTGTCACGGGAAGGAAAATGGCCGCGTATCCTGTTCGTACCCCGAGGCGGAGTTTGCAAACCGAAGCAAAATTTTGTGGCCGGAGCTGGTCGTAACCCAAAAAGTTAGTTAACAGAAGTGTTCGTAACCCAAGGTTCCACTGTACCTCTGCCACAGTGGGTTCTCAGTTCTTCCCGGCTAAGTGCCATTCTTGGCTACCAAAGGAAGCAATAGAAGAGCATATGTATAGCTCAGGGTTCAACTGTGGAGTCCTTGGGGTTCTCTGAGCTTGGTTGTTTTCTTGCAAACATTTCATTACCTGGCCAGGTAACCTCTTCAGTGCTAGGATAGAGTGGGGTTTGCTCTCTGTTTATATACAGTGGTTTGCCCTGCCAGTGTTGGTGGGGGTGTAGGGTTTTTTTTTTTTCCTGGTAGTTCCTTGATTAGGGTATTGTTTACTGCTTGATTGTATGTCTGGTGATAATCTTGGTGTTAATCTCTGCTTATCTGGGTGATGATTGCTGGTGAGGAGATGTTCTGGTCTTTGGTTTCCTTTTTATTGTCTGTTTTGAATAGTATGTAGATGTTGTTTATCTCTGTGTGCCTGTTGATGGCTGCCTTGTCTGAATACCAAGCTTCCAAGAATTCCCCCACATTTTTGGATTTAGCTTGGTCTAAGATGCTGACAGTTTCCCAATTGAAACTATGGTTAAGTCTGTCCATGTGTTGTGAGATTAAGGAGTTTTCATCATGTCTTCTGACTGCTACTTGGTGTTCATGGATGCGCTCTGCTAGCCTTCTGCCTGTCTGTCCTATGTAGTGGCTGTTACAGTCCTTACACTGTATGTTGTAGAGGACTCCTGCTTTTTCTTCTTGGGCTACGGGTCTCTTGGTTTGCTTAAGATGTTTTGGAGGGCTTTAGTTGGTTTGTGTGCTACAGAGATGCCATGTGGTTGTAATAGTCTGTTGGTTGTTTCTGAGACATTTCTGATGTATGGCAGTGTTATCCTTTTCATAGATTGTGTTGGTTGTGGGTTGGTAGGTTGTGTGTTGGTAGGTTGAGTGGTCAGGCACTTTTTGATAAAGTTGCATGGATATCCAATTTGTTGGAAGATGTTGTATAGGTGGTCTGTTTCCTTTCTCTGCTGTTCTGGGTTGCTGCAGTGTGTTTGTGCTCATCTGAATAATGTTCTTACCCAGCACCTCTTGTGGGAGGTTCGGTTGTTACTTTGGTAATGGAGTACTTGGTTAGTGTGGGTTATTTTCCGATAGACTTGGGCTTCTAATCTGCTGTTGTTTCCTCTGCTGATGAGGATATCCAGGAAGGGTAGCGTGTTGTTGTTTTCTTCCTCTCTGGTGAATTTTATTCCTTTGAAGATGTTGTTGATGGTTTCATGTGTCTTCTCTAGTTGTTCCTTTTTTATTATAACAAAGGTGTCATCTACATACTGGATTCGTACTTTAGGTTGTATGCGTGGAAGTGCTACAGTTTCTAGGCGTTGCATTACAATCTCTGCTATGAGTCCTGAGAGTGGTGATCCCATGGGTGTGCCTTGGTGATTTGTTGGTATATTTGCCCATCAAACTGAAAATAGGCAGTGAGGCAGAGGTTGATGAGGTCCATGATTCTGGGTATTTCGATCTTGGTGTGTTTGGTTAGGTCGGGTGTGTTGTGTAGTACTGCTAACATGGATTCTTTTGCTAGTTCTGGGTTTATGGATGTAAAGAGTGCTGTGACATCAAGTGAGACCATAAATTCATCTTCATCTATGTGTACATCTTTGATTTTCTGGAGGCACTGCAGTGAAGAGCTGATAGAATATTCACTCCTCTCTGTGAGATGTCCAAGCTTTTTTGTCAGTTCTTTCGCTATGTTGTATGTTGAGGTCCCTGGTAATGATAGAATTGGATGAAGAGGGATGTCAGGCTTGTGTATTTTGGGCATCCCTAGAAGTGGGGGAGGATGGGTCCACTGCTTTTCATCCGCCACTGTTCTTCTTTTGTGATATGGCCTTTCTTGGTTAGGTTTTTACAGGTTCTTTTGATCAGGTTGTCTAGTTTCTGTATTGGGTCGGTGTTAACTGGGATGTAGGTTACTTTGTCCTTCAATATTTTTTTGGCTTTTTGTATGTATTGTGATTTATCCATGAATAAATACCAAAGGAAGGGCTGCAACACTCCAGACTGCCACTGGGTAGCAACAAAGACTTGAGGATTCTGTATCTCTTTGCTGTCATCTAGTGGACCCCAGATTTTCCAAGCCTAGATCTGGGGCTAAAGGTTCTTTCAGAGTTGCTGAGTTGTTTGAACAGATCATCAGTTGCACCTCTTTTTTTCTTCTCAGATGTTCTTTGTACTGTATATCAGCAGAAAAAAAGCTGCTTTACCCATTAAAGACTCCACCCTCTGCCTGGAAGAGTCAAGGTAATAGAAATTCTCTGCTGTAAGATGTCAAAGCCAGAGGAAGATGAAAATGAAGGTTGGCTCATCCATCATTAGCTCTGACCAGCAAGAGGAGGCTTGATTCCTAACGATCCTGGTAGGGACTCTGAGCTGGGTCACCTCAGAGGACTGTCTGAACCTCCCCTGGAGTGAGCCTGGACATTTGCAGGTTAAAGCCTACTCCAAACATTGGCCAAGATGACATGGTCTTCCTTGCTGACTGCCTTTCTTGCCTCCCCAAGGAAAGGATGGCTTAGGGCTCTAAGTTTAATTTTTGTGGGGCTGATAGTTTTTTTCCAATGCTTTTTATGTTCATACCTGCTATACTGTATAGTAAAATGCACTTCTGTTACATGACTACAACATAAGATAAAAACAACTATTATTAATAATTTGTATATCTTTTTGGCACGGTGGTCTTTTATGAATCCCATGTAAGCAGTGGGGGTGGGGGGAGGAGAATCTTTCAAAGTGATGGAGTCCCATGTTGAAATATTCAGGGGAGGGGGCTTGATTGTCACCTATTTTGACATCATTTTGAACCTACCAAGGCCAAACAAATACTATGATTTAAAAAGAAATCTGTAGTGTCCTGTTGTAACGCACAAGCATTGCCTACTGTGCTAGATTTTATTTTTCTGGACCTATTATTCCCTGGCTATCTTTCCTCTCAAAATACAAATACTTAAAATAAAGGAATTACTCAATGAAAATCATGTTATAGGAAACCACACGCAGGCTAAGCAGCTGTCTAATTTTGTCACTTTTGAAAGAGTTGTACTTCCCATTTCTATACAGAGTCCCCAGACCCAGACCCAGCACAGGACGTTCCCTCTTTTGTGCTTCATTTCATTATATTATCTTTAAAATGTGCCAATAGTAGGGTGGTCAGATACAAAAGAAGATGAGGTTCCCATGCTTACACCAGTTGTATAGAATTGGAAAATTCAGCATTTGCCCCAAAGGGTCTATTTATATCTGGGCATCTAAAGATGATGATGATGATGATGATGATGATGATGATGGAGGAGGAGGAGGAGGAGGAGGAGGAGGAGGAGGAGGAGGAGGAGAAGAAGAAGAAGAAGAAGAAGAAGAAGAAGAAGAAGAAGAAGAAGAAGAAGAAGAAGAAGAAGAAGAAGATGATGATGATGATTATTCCCAACCCCTCAGTTTAAAGTTTTTTCCCCAAAAGGGAGTCCCTTATGAAAGTCAACACTGCAAGAGTTGCCATGAGGCCTGCTGTTTAGGGCTGCTAGGCCAGGAGAGGCAGACCTTTGCAAACCAGGGGTGAGGGGGGATTCCAAATAGGAGATGGTCCTGGTCTCATACTCCACTACACTTCATGAGGGTCATGAGGTAGTGATCTGGGAGTGGGACATTGGGCTTCAATCTCTTCACATGTTCATGCAATGCACGCCAAAGAGCTTCAGTAATGACAGGCTTATTCCCAGGGGAGATTGTATAGACTGTAGTTGAAGGGAACTCCCCAAATCTATAAATCTTGGAATAATAGTTAATCGCAAACTGAATCCGAGCTAGCCAGTAATGTGATATGGTTGCAACAAAACAAAATAAATAAAAAAAGCAATTTTAGACAGCATCAATCAGAAGTATCATTTCCAAATCATGAGAAGTAATGATTCCTTTTATTCTACATTAGTCAGAATCCACTTCAAATATTAGGTCCAGTTCTGGGACCTAAGAAAAGGGATTCAGAGAAACTGGAATAGATTCAGAGAGGATGATCAAGGTGCTGGAAACCAAGAACAAAGAGTTTAAAAAATGGGAATTTGTAATCCTGAGGAGATGGGACAGGGGTTTCCCGAAGCATGCAAAAGGATGCCACATAGAGGAAGATTAAGATCTGCTTTCTCCAGTTTTAGAGTGCCAGACTAGAACTAATGGATTCAAGTTACTTTACAGAAACGCAGTTTCTGACTAGGAAGTTATAGGAAGTTAAACCACCTATAAGGATTTGACTGTGGCACCAGTTACCCGGAGAAGTGGAGCCATTCTTGTCTTAAGCCTCAGAATCTGCAATCTTTTTTTCCTAAAAAGACTGTATTTGCACTTGGTGCAAATCATGTTCAGTTTTTACTATGATCACAGCTTCCTGAGAAGACCCGCAGGCACGCTTATTCCCTTGTGCCAAGGGCTTTCGTTGTTGTAACCAAATCTGACACTTTCCCAGGCTGACAGCATTTTTCTAGGAATTCTTACCGGAGAATTGTTCAAATGTGCTCTTTAGTGGAAGGCTATAAGATACAATAATTTTGAGGAATCTGGCCCTGGTAGCATGAAATGTTCTAATATGAATAGATTAGTAACATGAACTCCTATTTTTGAGTTGCTCTGGCTGGATGTGGAACGGAGCTTTACTAAGGTCTGATTATATTATGATAAACCATGGTTTGTTTAATTATGATTTGTTGAATAAATCATGGATGGTTGCATGCCGTCATTTATTTATTTATTTAGCTTACATGCCATTCCATTTCCAAAGATTCTGAGTGGCTTCCAATCCGCATCACGTTGACGCACAGGAACTCCATGGCATCGCCACAACAGCAGGAAGGCCCTGACGTGTCGCTGCCCATGAATTTCTCCTCACGTGAAGATGAAGAATAAGATGAGGCACGTCATGGCTTTGTGCAGACCTGGGCACAGTCT
Source organism: Python bivittatus (assembly GCF_059951505.1). NCBI lineage: Eukaryota > Metazoa > Chordata > Lepidosauria > Squamata > Pythonidae > Python > Python bivittatus. The sequence goes on from NW_028277032.1 coordinate 4,291,789, forward strand.
TGGGCTGACTGAGCTCCGGGATGCGATGATGAAGCTGATCCCTCTCCATGGATGCATCCTGGAACTGGGACCGATCAGTATATAAGGGCCGAATGGACAGGGCAGGAGATGTGAAGAGCTCAGCTGGAACGTTTTGCTCAAACGGAATTTGCTGAGGCCCAGCGATCCGTGTGCTGGCCAAAGAAGCAATCCCAAGAAATGATCATGATAGTTCCATAGGCATTTTAATGGATGTGGTCATATCCTTCAAAGATGCTTTCTATTGTTTTGTTTTTTTAATGTTGGTAGCCACTTTACGCATGCTACGAATGAAGAGTAGGAGGCATCAGATCAATGAATGGAAGGCAGTGGAGAGTACAAAGGCATTCTTCCCTTGAAACTCCAGTGTTGCTGGAGAGCTTCGGCCACCCAAGGGCATTTGGCACACTTGCCATGGGCAGCCTGGAGAGTCAGAGCTTTAAAAAAAAACCTTGGAAGCTCACACTCAGGCCATGGAGGAGGTAGGCACCCCACATAGGCAGCAACTGCCAGGGGCCTCCCAGTCTGCCCCCCTTTGAGATTTTATTGATTGACTGATCATATTTATATAGCCGACCATCGCACAAGAGAGTGACTCTCGGTGGCATACAACACTCAGTTACAAAGAGCCAAGAAATAAAATACAAAACAATCATTAAAACTATAAAAACAATAAAAAACACACAAAACAGGAGAGGACGATGTTAACCATAGAAAGGGAGCCATTGCAAAATCTCCCTGGTCCCCTGGGATCCCCAGGCGTGATCACATAGCCAGGTCTTGAGGGACTTGAGAAATGTTAAGAGGAATAGGGTTAACCTCACTTCCGGGGGGAGAAGATTCCACAAGGCAGGCTCCACGGCAGAGAAGACCTGCCTCCTGGGACCCACCAAATGCAAGTCCCTGGCTGATGGAACGCATCGCATATCTTTCCTGCTGGATCTCATGGGACAGGCTGATGTGATCAGGGAGAGGCGGTCCCTCAGATAACCCCACCCCATGTCACGAAGGACTTTAAAGGTCAAAACCAGCACCTTGAATTGAACCCGGAAGCAAACTGGCAACCAAAGCAGAGGTGTAACATGTACCGTTTTAGGGGCACACATAACTGCCTGCGCCACCACATTTGGCACCAGCTGAAGCTTCCGGACACTCTTGAAGAGCAGTCCCATGTAGAGCACATTACGGAAGTCCAAATGGGAGGTGACTAGGGTATGAATGACAATGATTAGGTCCCCTGATCTAGGCATGGCTGCAACTGGCACACAACATGAAGCTGTGCAAAGGCCCTCCTAGCCACGACTGCTACCTGGTCTTTGAGCACGAGCCGTGAGTCCAGGAGGACCCCCAGATTGCGCACTAGGTCTGTCTGGGGCAGTGCGACCCCATTCAGTACCAAAGATGGCATAGCTCTAGCACCAGAAGGCCCCAGAACCCACAGCCACTCAGTCTCGCCAGGGTGCAGTTGAAGCCTGTTGTTCCCCATCCAGACCCTCACAGCCCCCAGGCACCGGGATAAGATGTTCATAGCATCACTTAATTTGCTGGGGGCAGAGATGTATAATTGGGTATCATTAGCATACTGATGATACCTCACCCCTGGCAATGGATGAGCTCACCCAGCGGCCTTATGTAGATGTTAAATAGGAGGGAGAGTACTGAACCCTGAGACACCCCACATAGTAGGGGCTGAGGGCAGGATTTCTCCTCCCCAACTACCAGCGACTGGAATCGTCCCTGGAGAAAGGAGGTGAACACACCATGTTGCCCACCCCCAATCCTCGGAGCCGATCCTGAAGGATACCATGGTTGATGGTATTGAAAGCCTCAGAGAGGTCAAGTAGGGCAAGGATGGATGCACAACCCCCATCTCGCCCTCACCAGAGATCATCCAAAAGCGCGACCAATGCTGTTTCCGTCCCATACCCAGGGTATGAATCCTGACTGAAAGGGGTCCAGATAATCTGTTTCATCCAAGGTCCTCTGAAGCTGTTGAGCAACCACCTTCTCAATCACCTTCCCCCAAAAGGGGAGGTTAGATTTTGGATGAACATTGTCCAATATGTTGGGGTCCAGTGATGGCTTCTTGAGGAGGGGGTGAACCAAGCCCTCCTTAAGAGGTGAAGGAACAACTCCCTCACTCAAGGAAGCATTAACCATTGCTAGAACCCACTCGCACGACACCCCCTGGGCTGCTTTCACAAGCCAGGAGGGGCATGGATCTAGAGAGCAGTTGGCTGAGCTCACAGCTCCAAGGATCCTGTCCACTTCCTCAGGTCCAACAGGTTCAAACCGTTCCCAGATAACAGGGCGAGACTCCTCCCTAGGCGCCTCCACTGGACCTGCGGTAAAGCCAGTGTCCAACTGCAAACGAATCTGAGAGATTTTGTCTAATAGATGCCGAGCAAATTCCACTGCATGCCCTGCAAGAGATTCTCTAAGTCCCCCTTACCCAGGAGGGCTCATGTCACCCGAAACGGGGCCACAGGGCAGCTGTTTGCAGATGCAATAAGAGCAGAGGAGTAATGATACTTCACTGCCCTTACTGCCACCAGGTAGGCCTTAATAGTGGCTTTGACCTACGTTTCGTTGAGTTCATCCCTTGTCAAGTCCCAGCAATACTCTAGATATCTTATTGCTGGCTTCATCTGCCTCAACTTTTCCATAAACCACAGGGAGTGCTGGGATCCCCGAGAAGGCTAAGGTCTCATGGGTGCAATGAAATCCAAGGCCTCAGCCACCCCCTTATTCGAAACGGTGACCAGGGCTTCAGATGGACTGTGCAGCAGACCAGCAGGAAGAACCCCCAGCTCCCTCTGGAACCTATCTGGGTCCATTAGTCGCTGGGGCAGACCAATCTAATGGGTCCAGCCTCCCTGAAGTGGATTGTGGTGCTGGAGAATCCCATGGTAATCAGGGCATGATCTGACCATGACAGGGAGGATACTGAACAGGGAGGACACCCAATTTCAGATCACATAGTCACTGCTCCAACAAGAACACCAGATCTGGTGGATGGTCACTGTCCTGTGTTGGGCTCTGGAACATCTGGGATAGGCCCATGGCCATCATGGTGGCCATGATCTCCCAAGCCATCTCAGACCCCACTCCTAGAAAAGGCAGATTGAAGTCCCCCAAAACCTGGCAGTGGAGTCTGGGGAACTCCACTGCCAGTCCAGAAATGGAGTCAAGGAGCTTAGGCAGGGAAGTTGTGCAGCAAGGAGGCTGGTACAACAGCAGCAATCCCAACTGATCCCAACTTATTGAACACCTGTGACCTGTGGGGGTAAGGAATTCCCAGATGACAATCGCCCCACCTTCATCCCTGCCTCCTTGCCACTGATATTGAGGAACCACTACACTTGACTAAGAAGACCTCCACAATCAACAATAAGTAGCAGGTCTCTTGCACCAGAGAAAATTCTGGCCAAATGGGCTGGATTATTTTATTTTATTTAGTTTGAATATTCTTGACAGAAATCTGTTACTCCTGCTGCTCTTAAGGATCAGGTTTGTTGCTTCCCAACGAAATTCACAAGGTTCTTTTTATTAACTTGCTTTCTGTTTATAGGGCTATCATGTCTGGTCTGCAAAATTCCAGAAGATCACTGGATGGCAGGAAAGAGCTAGAGTTCTTTTGTGTCTATTTGCTGCCATCAGCAAATGCCCGGCTACTGCCGGTCAATCTGTTGTTTGCAGCACGCATTGGACAGCCCTACTGTGACTCTCAGTTATCCTGATGTTGCCTTTTTCTCCAGCAGAGTAAAGCAACTTGGGGTGGGGGGGAGAAGATGCTTTAAGAAATTCTGTTTTCCATTTAGATTGCTCCTTAACCCTTAACACATTTTAATAGCTGCTCTTTTGCAGTAAATACATCTTGCTTGGAACAGTAGACCTTGGTGATGATAAATGAGTCCAACTTTAAGAAAAATGTATATTACCTCATGCCTGTCTTTTCAGGCCTTTTCCCCAGCTTGAATGGACCATGTGTTTCAGCTTTTTAATATTCAGAGTTTAAAAAAATAGCCATCCTGTCAAGTGTTTTTAATCAGTCAATGCAATTTTAAGTCATCAGGAATGTTCCCTTTCTTTATTGAGAGGAAAAAAAAAACCCACAAAAATTTATCCAGAATATTCAGAGTACCAAAATAATCCCCACTGATTTCTGTCATGTTTGTCTTTTTTCTCCCCATTTTTCACTAAATTTATATAATACTATACAGTGTGCCATTTGCAGTAAAAGATGTTAAAATATTCAAGTCAAGTGACTTTTAAATTGCTTTTAAAGCAACTACTGGAGATTCTCTTAATTATCTTTCACAGTATTTTCCCTTAGGTTTTTGGACAGCAACCTGTTTTGATAGACAAAAAGACAGTGTACCTGTCAATGAAAAAGTCCTCCAGCAATAGCGAGCCCAGATCCAGTTGGGTAAACATCTTCCGAGGTTTATGCAGCCCTTGGCATCTTTGCATTCCAGAGTGGAGGTGGAACATGAGTCTGTTCCCGGAGACCTAAGCTCATTTATGGTGGCTCGGTGCTGCCATCCTCTCTTTGACCCAGTTGTTCTGCATAGGGCCATTTGGGCAGAAGATTGAGGAAAGTAGGAGTTGATGAGCAATGCCCTCTTCCTGTCACCTCTTCCTGTCCTCTCATTTTGTCTTACTAGCAAACCCACCACTTCCTTTTTCTTCCTTTTACTATTGACATAGCCCCAAAACCTATTTGTTGCTTTCAGCTTCCCTTGTGAGCCTACGTTCCTTTGTAGGTTGGCCTTTCTGTCCCTTTTTCAGCAGGTGCTGGGTACTTGCCAGGGTGCCCCCTTGGTAGTTACACCCGTCTTCCTTTCCCTATACCTTCCTCTTAACTCTTAGCTTAGCCAGAAATTCTCTGTGACTCCACAAGGGCTTACTAAGCTCCCCAATTACTTTTTCTCATTGGAGTGGTGTACAACTATCCTTCCAGTATCTTATTTTTTAGGGTGAATAATCAATATTTATTTATTTATTTATATATATTTCTCTGCTATATATATATATATATATATATATATATATATATATATATATATACTCTCTATTTATATATTTCTCTGCTTCGCCTTTGTGAATCTCTGTTAAGCACATTAAGCAGTGCAATTCCCAAAGAACTTCCTGAGGTTATGGCATGGCGTGGGGGGTGGGGGGTGGGGTCCTAACCGCCCCAGCAGTCTTCTCTGAAGCGGCGGCAGCAGCAGCGTTCATTACGAGAAGCACGCTGGGGAGGAGGGGGCAGAGGCGGCAGGGCCTCCCTTAGATTTTTCTTTCTGAGGGAGATCCAGAGACTAGGGTTAATGTGGGGCCAGCGTGTAGAGTCAAAGCAAATGGAAGAAAGCAAAAGGGATGGAGGATACCGTGGAAAACAGGGGCAGGGGAAGCTTATTTGGAGCTCTGAGTCAGAGGGGTTCAATGCCACCACGCCAGCGGCATGAAAAGAATCATTCAGCCTGCGGAGCCCACTGAAAGCGAGCAGCTGATGAGGTTCAACATCTACAGAAGAGACAACAGTGGCAATTTCTCCCTGTCACCAAATGCTGGTGCAGCTGTGGAGGACAGGGCACATTTACAACATTTGGCATTCTCTTCTCTTGGCATACTCCTCTCTCTCTCTCTCTCTCACCCAGAGACCTTTCAGAATTTTGCCTCTTTTCACTCCCAGGCTCAACCAGACAGAAACTCTTCCTTTAAACTATCCTTCCTTTTTAGAATTTGATTTATGAGTTCTTTACTAGACACCTTTCTTTCCTACTCTGCTTTTCAGTGAGCAACTTTTAGGCAGTGTTTCTTTAACAGCTACATCCCCCAGTCACAACGCCTCCAATACCCTTCCGGCTTTCCTCCCCTCAATTATCAACTACGCGGACCTTGAAAAAAGAATCGCCTGCACCATCCTTCTGCGATGAGACAGGTGTCTCACCTGAAGCGTCTCTACGCCGTCTGCTGTTTATACAGAAAGCGTTCATCAGACTACAGGGACGCAACACGAGCCCCTTCCGCTTGTTTATTTGAAATTTGCAGGCTCCACCCCTCAGAAACAGGCTGTCTGTTTAATTATTCAACATTTACATGAGTATAAAAAGCTACTACTGGTTTGTCTTAATTTTGGCACAAAACTCCCTTTTCGGCCTTCATGGTGCCTGATAATTTTATCAAATTCTGTTTAAAAAATAGTAACATTACAACCATTTGTAGATTCCTAATATTAGTCAGTCTTAAAAACTTATCTTGGAAGTTTTAAATATCATCCAGACGTAGCCCAGAGCTGGACTGGGTGAACTTTGAATTAACCCAAATTGAATTAGATTGTTTCTTAATCCCATCCTATCTACTTCCGCCTTGTTTCATATGTTATATTTAGTAGACTCTTAAACAATATTATTATTGATCAATGCTATAAGCTAATATTGTTTCTGCAAAAAATTATATTTAATTAATATAATTTTGATTTGTAACTTGTATGATTTGAAATCTCAGAAAGTCACTAAATGACAAAATTGGTTTAATTTATTGTTCAATATGACAGCTCATGGCATATGAAAGAGGAAGTTATGAATCAAACACTGGAGGCCTACCTTCCTTGATTTCAGAAGTGGCAGATCCCAGACCCCTTAAAGTTGTGCTGTGTGGTAACCTCTTTCTCTCTGGGAGAAAAGAGTTGAAAATCCATGAGACTTTGCTGCGCTTTCAAGGATTGTCAGTGCTCCCATATCTTCCTGTCAAATTCCCCTTCTCTTTCCACCTGGAAAGGGTTTCCCTGTCGGATGAGGATGGCTGTGAGAACACTCCAGGAAATGGTTCCATCTGTGCCCAACGATAGGACCTTACTTATGATGAGATCCTTGAGGAGTTGGGAAAACTCTAGGAAGGAGAGGCCAGAAGGGGAGAAAAGTAGTAGCAAGTAGCAAGTGTCAGAGGACCGCAGGCAAGTGCCGAACATAGTAAGGACAAGAGGTTCTATGAAATTGGTGGGCAAACATTTGGCTCATATCTTTTACCAACCAGAAGTAGTAATTCTGTTAGTGGTCTCTAGCATGCCATCTCTAAGGGCATCAGTGAAATGTCTTTAAATGCCCACCAATTCAAAGAAAACCAGGGTTGCTTCAGGACTTGCCTTTTCTGTGGGTCATGCTTATTAAATGGCTTATTGCAGAGGAATTCAAAATTGCTGCTATTTTATGTTCTTGCATTCCAGTGCAGCAATGTTTGCCATCCTGTCCTCGTTTTTCAGACATGACTGCTGGCAACTTTTAAAATGGAAAATGCAGCTGGAGCCCGGCTTGTGTGGCATAGATGGGTGCAGCGGTTCCTAAGATTTCCATTTCCTTTGTACTGTTTCTTCCTTTTCTTAATTCCTGCTGAGCTCGGCCAGGGCCTTGGGGATCGCTCTCTTATCAATTGCCTCTTGTTCCTTTTTGTCCATTCCTGCTCTAAGAGGGTTATGTAGTTATTTTTTAAAATTTCTTGCCATTATTTTCATCTTTTTTCCTATATAGTAAAACAGCACTATTTTATAAGTTAAAACATAAAGAAAGACCACATTCCCCTTGGAGAGAAAAGTTGGAATAATAGGCAATTAACAAACTATTTATCAGTAATTCTCCACATGAGGAATGAAATTTCTTGAAGCTCCAAAGAGGAAGCCTTTAATTAATGTTAAACAGGGCATTTGAAGCATGAGAACATTTTATTTTGAATCTATCTTAAAGAAAATCTTGGTTGTTGGAGAATAATAAATGATGTGGGTAGACGCACTTCCAGCTGTTGATAGGTGTGCTTCCAGAAGATGGGCTTCTAGGACCGTGATCACTTTTCCACTGGAAACATAAAGATGCTTACAGACATCTGGAAGTCTTGAATGTTTTGTCCACACAGAGGGAGGACAGAGCCCAAGTCAACCGTGGTCTCCCCTCCTTGGGATCACCACTTAAATCCCGATACGTTGAAGCAATGCTACTTTCAAGAATCAGAAAGAGTCCAGTAGCACCTTTTCAGACTAACTTTTTATTAAAAGGCGTAAGCTTTCATGAGCTGCAACTCGCTTAATCAGATGCATGGAGTGGTTAAACTGGGATGAGCTGGGGAGGAAAAAAGGGAGGGGAAAACAGGATAGTTATGGAAACGCAAATTACATGTGAGTCAGATTACAAGTACATCTTCAGTTAACAACTGTAATGTGTTAAAAGCCCATTGTGTTTGTTGAGATGTGAGTTATGCAGTCTTTTGCTCTATAGTTAGCACTGGTGTAGTTTTCTTTTTCCACCGTGTAATCAAGTGTCGTGAGAGGTTAAAATGCTCTGATGCTTTAAGTCCTGCTGTTAGCCTTGTATCCATTAATTCCTTTGCACAAAGACTGGCCTTTGTCCTATGTAGAATCCTGAGTTGCGTTGCTGGCGGATAATGGCATATATCACATTAATGGAAGAGCATCCACTGATCTTGTGTGCGTACTTGCTGGGACCTGTGATGGTGCTGTTAGTGTAAATGCAGGTGCAAAGGAGACACCTGGTTTTGTTGCAGGGTCTAGCTCCCATACTGGCTTGTTGCTTGTGAGAATCTGCTCCAGTTTGGGTGGTTGTCTGCATGCAAAAAGGGCCTGGGCAACTGGTCGTAGAGAACAGTGGAAGCAGTGGTGGAGGGATTTTGTATTTATTTATAGGTCACATTTATAAAGCCGCCCATCTCACACAAAGCAGCTCTTCAGGGGATAGTGCTGAAGGCTACTGTGCTCTTTGTCATCATGCCACGAGAGTGCTTGGGGATCTTCCCAGCAACCATTTAGGCAGTTCCAGCTCCATTCTGGAATGCAGAGATGACAAGGTTGCTCCTGACTGGCCTTTGCCTGAAGCTTCCTCGGTATACCAGGAAGTTTCAGGAGATGAAGCAACTGAAAAGATTCCCTGAATGACTCTAGCAGAAAATGAAGAGTGAAAGTTATCTAATATGGTTCAGGAAATACCATGGTGATATGAGCAGTGAAGCATGTACATTTCTCTGCTTTTATTTCTTCTGCAGATTCTCATCCAGTGGCCTGGGTAATGAGGTGGGGAGATCTCCTGCAGACTGCTGTGACACATTTAGTATGATTCTTTGTGGATAAAATTGTTCACATTCGTTCCAGGTTGGACACCACTTGGACAGAGTCTAATGAGATGACTGGGGTGATATCTTGTGAGGTCATCTAGGATTCTTTGAGCTTCTGTAATGTGAAGAAATAGATTTCAAATGGCATTCTTGGTAGCATGAATTCTGCCATTTCTGGACTGGATCCGTCCCTGACCTGGCTTCTTTGGGAAGCTGGTGGTGTGTGTAGTGGATTTGGGATGTGATTAATTCCTCTTTGGCTGAGGGGTGGTGTTGGCCAACTTGAAGAAGGCAGAGATGTGTTCCCTGGTGAAAAGGCCATCGCTCACCTCAGATGGTACTAGGGAAAACAGACTATGTGGATCCCTTTCAGTCAGGATTCAGTTCCAGGCATGAGATCAGGACTGCACTGGCTACTCTGTTGGATGACCACTTGAACCTGGAGGGAGAGAAAGTGCTCCTCTTGATCCCCTTACATTTCTTAGCTGCACTCAACTTATGTATTCCAAGGCTACCTGACTCTTGGTGGCTTACAATTTTAAAAGTAGGAAAACTCTGATAATAAGAACATAGATCATGTGCGCCCAGAAATACTTAACAAGACCAAAACATCTACAGGGGCTTGATACCCCAGGAAGACAGAGGGGCTGCTCATGGGTAATCCAGCTACTTGTTTTCTGGCTATAGCTTTAGCTCTGGATGCCGTCTCCCTCTGAAGGAGCAGGTCTATGGCTTTAGAGTTCTCCTGGACTCATGGCTCCTGCTTGAGCAGGAGCAGGAGGTAATGAGAGATTTGTCCAACTTTGGCTGGGGGCCTTTTTGGAACAGGCCCTTATGATAGTGACTCATGCCTTTATCACTTTGTGTGTAGACTGCTATAACATGGTCTACCTGGGATTGCCTTTGAAGATCTCAGAAACTACAGGTGGTCCAGAATGCAGTGGCCTGACTGCTGATGAGTGCGCATAGGTTTAGCAGCATAATACCGGTGCCTTGGTCACTGCAATGGTTACCAATAGGTTTCCAGATCCAATTCAAAGGGCTGGTACTGACCTATACAGCCCAAAGTAACATGGTCCCCAGGTATCAATCTCTCTCTCACTTGTTCAGACGTAGCCTGTCCTGTATATGCATTAGAAGAAGGGATATTGAGGGTCCCCACTTATCTAAGATAGAGGGAATGGGGTCCTGGGGGCATTGTGTCCTGGTAGCAGCCCTAAAGGTTACCTCTGAGGGGAGTCACTCTCTCCCTGAAGGAATAGACTCATAATTTGGGGATCCTCCTGGACTCCTGGATTCCTTTTTGAGCAGCAGGTGGAGGCCACGGCCAGCAGGGATTTTGCCCTGCTTTGGCTGGTGTGCCAGTTACGGACGTTTCTAAATCAGGAAAGTCTGATGAAAATGACTTGTGCCTTCATCACCATGCAATTAGGCTATTGCCATGTATGGCTACCACTGCAGGTCACTTGGAAGCTGCGGTTGGCCCTGAACACAGTGGCCCAATGAGCAGATCTGGCAGCACAATGCCAGTGTTTTGGTTCCCACTAGGCTTCCAGCTCCAGTCCAAAGGGCTGGCACTGACTTACTCAGCCCCTTGTGGTCTGACTTTCTCTCCAAACAGCTATCAGCCCTTCCTGTGTGGTCATTCCAAGAGGCTGAGATGTCCTCCCTTTGGGAGGTGGGCCCCTTCCCCCGAGGGTGGCTTGTCTCCTGCTTGGGTTCTTTGAAAGGCACCAAAAGAGTTTTCTCCCCAGAAACTAAAAGGGACATTGGGTTACCTTTGGAGAAGGTGTTTTTTCTTTTGTTTGTCTGGGGGATTCTTTTCTATGCTTCAATGTTGGCATTATGGAGTGCTGAGAGATGTTTTTTGTGATTGTCTTATTGGAGGTTTTCGATTCTACCAAACTACCTTGAGGCAATCTGACTTGGTGATAAAATGATGCGATAGACAGACAGTCAGAGGAAGATTTTCTTCTTTGCCGTTATTTGCATACTCAGCGGAAGCCTACAAATGCCTATAATTTGTTTCAATTGTTAATTCATTGTGCAGTTATAGAGCTGCTCTATTATTTCCCAGTTTTTAAAGAATACTAAAACCAGGGGCACAAGACTGCAGGATTCCAGCTAAGCTCTCTTCTGGGTCAACATGGATGTAAGTCCACTGATTTCCTTGGAGAATGATCCTTCTTTTCTGCATTTTATCAGAGGACCCAACTTGATGAGTCCCATAATCTCATTATGTTGCAAAGCAAATATGCAGTTGATTTTCCTGCATGTTAAATCTCTGGATGCAAACCTCTGGCAGAAGGAGGTCCAAAGTGGGAGGCTGGCTGGGCCTGAGGACTCCCTGCTGCAGACCTTCCCCACCTCTCAGCCAAGCTCTCACAGTAGAGGAGCACAGAGATGACCTCGGAAAAGGTATGTGGCAACTGTCAGTAAAACATGAGCTGAGCTTGGGAAAACAGGAAAGTGTCAGAAAGAAACTCAAGAATGCCTTGACTGTTTGTTATAAGAAGGAGCGACAGGGAAAAGCTGTCAGGCTCCCAAGGTTTTGCCATTATAGCCTACATCAATAAAGTAGAGTTCTAGTATTTCTTGTGCTATCTTTTTCCTGATCTGGCTCACCTCGAAGGGCTGACTCTCACTTGCAGCGTTCTACCGAAGGCTGGGTCGCTCCTTTCAAACCAGTCTGGCCCTGAGAAGTCGGGCAGGCACGGGAATGCCGAGTTGGGGGGGGGGGCTGGCATGTGCAGCCCGTCTCCTCCATAACATTCAAGTTTGAATTTAAAAAACATCCTTACACTCCCCAGATTCCCCTCCCCTTTAAATTCCTCCCTGTGCTTCTATTTCAGGAAATTGGAACTGTGCAAGCCTGCCCAAGGAGGAAGGAAAAAGGCCCCACGAACCCACAGCTAAGCAGTCAGTAGCAGGGAGTGGAGGCTGCTCATTCTAGCAGGAAAGGAAAGTTCAGGAAGCCTTTCAGTGCTGAGAAATCAAGAGTAGCACAACATGCTGTAATTTACATGTTCAAAGATTTAAATCAGGAAAAAAGGAGCAGCTAGACAGGAGGCAAAATAGAGGAGAGGAGATAAAACCTTGCCCTGAAGGACCCGAAAGGACTCTACAACAGCAGCGGGAGACATCCAAGTGATAAAAGAAAGGAAAACCCCCCACTCGGTTTTGCTCTTGCCCTTCTTAACGCTTCCCTGTATGAACGAAAAGGTTGGAGAAGCCATATTTAAATTTATTTAAATATTTTCATCCTGCTTTTCTACTTGGAAAGCCCTCAAATGGGCAAGTCTTTGAAAACCCCCAAGGGTTGCAGCTTGATGATGTTGTCATCTGAATCCCCATAAAATTATGTGAAGCCGGCAAGGGAGACTGCCCTATAAAACTCTCATCTGAGAGCATTCCGGAAGAGTAATGGTGCAACCGAATGAAGTCGAGTAGCTGGGGAAACAGGTCTTGAAGGTGCAATTTTTAAACAGACCAGACAGTAAGAGAGACAGAAAGATTAATTTATTGCAACTGTGCAAGGTAGATTTTTATAAATCGCAGAGACATTTCAAATGCATGATTCTAAAACAGACAATGGTACCCATGCTATAGATTAATTTCTACATATAGCATGCTACCATTTTAAAGAATCTATGTGAACATCAGCTTCAAACAGCAGACAACTTGTGCCTCTGTGCCTGCGTGGACTAAGGGGGTCTGATGAGGGAGATGACTGGGAGCTTGAGATATCAAGAGCTGGCCAAATTTATATGCCAGCTCAGAAGCCCAGAATATAACCAACATGAAGTCAGCCTTCACACCAGTCTTGATTCTTCAGACCCTCAAGCCTGTTTTCAGGACCTTGCTGACTGCAGGAGCGTTACTGGCACGGGTCAGTCGTCTCGCAGGCAAGACGTGTAGCACACCAGAACCCAAATCCAGCCCCCTGTGCATGCCTGCTCCAGGTTGCAAATTCTAGGCCTGCTTCCTCTCACTGTTTTGAGTCGACCGGCTGTGGGTCATACTTCTCCTGGCCTTGCGGCCGGGAGGCACCTGCTCGGGGATGATGTGATGGTTCTGCCTGGCCGGAGGCTGCCAACCCACCGGTGCCGTGCAGGGATGGTCCCACCAGAAGCTCCACGCTGCTTAACTCTCGTGGCAGAGGGTGACGGTGGTTATTGTACAAGGCTACAGGGCTCAAATGGCCTCATTTCAATGTCTATTGCTTTTGCGGTATTATTTTAAATCAAAGAACTGAGGAAAGAGAATGAAACTGATGATATACTGAAAATGTCATATACATAGAAAAGCAATTGTGAAAATGATCTAGCATGTTGCCCTGTGTGGCAAAATATACCTGCCAAATTACCATCCATATAACTCAGTAGGATGGGAGAATGGCTAGGGAATGGCAGGGAGATGGCTAGCCCCATAGTGGCCGGCTGTCCCCGCCCTGATTTTCCATCTTCTTGGATTTTTTGTTTCTAGTATTGTTTTAATTGTATATATGGGATGTATTTTATATATATTTATAGTTTTAATCTCTTTGTAACCCGCCCAGAGTCCCCTATTGTAGGGGAGATGGGCGGGAGAGAAACCCAATAAATAAATAAATAAATAAAATACCTCATAACTTAACGAGAAGCATGACACATAAGAAGCTTGCCCGACATATCCAATTTTGTCTTCCGTGTTTCATTCTTTTGGTCTTATTATTTGTTGGACTACGTCTGTGGATCTAGTGCCTCTTGGTGATTGATTTCTTATTCTTCTGAAGGTGTCAGAGTTGGTCCTGGGATCCTAACAGTCTGATTAGGGGATCTTTTGGAAGAGACCATGATGGAACAATTTTCTCATGTAACCTCCACTGGCCAGTCTTATGTAGCAGATGTTCCTCAAACACAACATACTCCAGAACATTCTTCGGTATCTGATTGCTCCCATACATCAGCCTTCCAAACTGGTCATAGATAGCCAAAATCTGCCAGACGTGCATTCAAACTGTCACTTGCCCATACACCATTTCCTCACTCAGCATAGTTGGGTATAGCACCTGAACCACTTGGGGGACTCCAATGACCCCAGAAAACTCCACCAGATGGTCTTATATTCATTTCCTCATACCATTTCCAGGTAACAGTGTTCAGTCATTAGAATGAAGCTTCTCTGTTAAAATTTGCCAGATTATTGTGTACATCAATAAAGATTTCTTGGGCTTTTCCTGCAAAGGTTTTGACATGGAAGCCAGGATCACACTCTCTGATCTTTTGGATTGCTGTGTATGACTTTGCAAGTCTGCCTCAACTTCTCTGTCCTTTGCAACAGACCTTCCTTTGACAACACTGACATGTGGGCATCTCCTTCTGGAGGAACATAAGGATCAAAGATCCCCCTTGTGCAGATAATAGTCACATACTGTACCATCTTATCTTCAGGTATCACAGTTCCTGCAGCCCTTAACTCCTTTTGCTGCTGTTCCAAAGAATTAAAGTTCCTAGAAGAAAGTCTGTGTCACTTTTTGGGCCTCACTGGAATCACAAGAGAAGATGGGGCTGAATGGGCAGCATTCAGTAAACATGTTACCCAATAAACATCCTCACATATATTATCATTCAATCTTCCTTTTTTCTGAAGCAACAAGGTTATCCTTTTCTCCATTTAGGATAAGGGTGTGTGTGTGATGGTGGCGGAAAGCTTTACTTCCTACATATTAGCTTCTATCTTCATAATTAAACATCTCTGAAGTGCTCAAAATGCAAGTAATGAAAAACAAGACAAATAAAGACACGAAAAGAGGCACACTGATGATCATGAAAACTATAAATTTCCATTCTCCTGAAAAACACATGCTACCAGAATTCACTGCCAACGCGACTTCCCTCCCAATGCTTGTAAGCAAGGACATAAACGAACCTTAGCTCGCTAATGTCATATCCGACAGCCAGTTTGGTCTATTGATTAAGGTCTGGACTGATTCTAGTCCTGCCTTAGGCATGAAGGTAGTTGGGGGATTTGGGACTTGTCCCTCTCTTTCAGCCCTGGGAAGGAGGAGGCCAGGGCAAACCACTTTCGAAGTGTTCCCAAGAAAACTGGGGGACTTGCCGAGGCTGTTGCCGGGAATCAAGACTGACTCAAAGGCACCAAGAACAGTTTTAAAAAAGCCATCCTCAGTTATCTCTTCTGCTGGCTAAACATACCCAGGTCCTTTAATTATTCAGCATAGGGCTTGTTTTCCAGACCTGTCACCATCTTGGTAGACCTGTCTGAACTTGCTCCCGTTTGTCACCGTCCTTTTTGAACTGCGGTGCTCAGAACTGGAGGCAGAACTCCAAATAGGCTCAGACCCAAACAAAGGAGAGTGGAACAATTGCACCCCCTGACCTGGACTCTGTGCCCCTGTCAATGCACCCCAAGATTTGCCGCTTTGAGCAGCTGTATTTAATTCACACGAAGAGCTGCAAACCTGGTTTATCTTCCCAGTTTAGGCTAAAAGCCTTTGGCTTCAGTTCTGTCTTATGAACGACAGCTATGACTGCAGCCCCCATCTTTTCCTTGGAATAAAAGGAGGAGAGCAGGAGGGAAAGGCAATAATGGGGAACAGCAGCCTCACCCCGTTCCTAAAAACCTTACTGAATGTTACTGTGCTGTGGCCACAGTTGCCTGAGGAAGAGCTCGAAGGAGTGAATCGGTTTTTATGCCCGTGTCTTTAATATGCTGCATTGCCAGATGGTTCAGACTGCAGCACAGCTTGAAGAGGGCAAGGGAGAAAGCAAACAGGGAAACTGGCGCAAAGACATTCCCAGAGGAAAAGCCTGGAGCCTCTCCACATTCTCTGGCAACATCTCCGTGCCTGCTTGAACCCAGACCCAGAGCAGCTCTTGGTCCTAACCGGGTCGCTTTGATGCTCTTGTTCTTGCACATCTCTCTGAAACGCCTTCCTCTTTTACAGCATGACATGCCAAGGGATGCCACTTGGGGGGCTGTATCCCCAGTTGTAGAGAGCCACAGAGATGACCTTGGAGGAACTGTGCAGAGACATTTTCAACAACATGTACACAAATATGCTTTAAGCCCAGGAAACTTGTACAACCTGGCCTACCTTGAAGGGCTGACCTCAATCTTGAAAGCCTGGATTTTTTTTCTTATACACATTGTATTTTATTCTGCCAGTTATGTTGTGAGTTAAATCGAAAATAATAATAATAATAGTAGTAGTAATAATAATAATAATAATAATAATAATTCTTGGGCTTTAAGCATGTTAGTGTATATGTTGTTGAAACTCTCACTGCATCCTTTCTCCGAGGACATCGTGTGGCTCCCTGTGCCGTACTGCCATACTGCTCCCATCCTGGGAGCTGGGCCTGTCTTCTGCGTAGCTCCAGCCCAGGTGCAGAGCATCTCTGGCCACTTTCTCTGCCCATTTCACGCTACCAGGAAAGCGGTTTCTTGGAGCCTCCTGCCCAGGAAGACAGCAAGCCTGAGTCTCTGTCTGCTGGGCTCTTCTCTCCCCTAAAGGCAACCTTGCCGTTCTCCTACCTATTAATGGCGCTGCAAAATGACAGCTTTGCAAGGCTGGTGGGTGGCGGGCGGGCGGGCACATGTGCACGCACACTTCCATTTCCACAGCTCTCACGCTGGCGCAATAAAAAGAAGGAAACAGTTGCTCTGTGAGGGATGGGGCAGGAGCAACACCGGCTGCCCGCGCTACACATCATCTGGCACGCACATCGGTGGGTGCGAGAAAAAGAGCGGGACCAAAACGGCATGCCATTTTTACAGTCGAGCAAAATGTCTGCCTCTTCTGGCTTCTTTTTAAAGTTGCCGCACCCTCCGTATTGTCTCTCATGCAGTATTTTACAACTCGATCTTACGATCCGTAACTATAAATTCACCTTGATTGGCACGGTCCACGCAGCTCCGAGACTGCGTGGCTGAGCAAAGAGGCACCAAACTGTACGAAGAGGTTGTCTCGAAGGCTCTCTCCAGCCCCACTTCGGGGAGTCCCGCCGCGGCTCGAGCCGACCTTTCTTCCGCGCAGGGCTCTGGACTGCTCTGGGGGACGCGCCCTTGGGCAGGGCGCCTTGCGAGCCCGGAGCCCGCACGGAGCGCTCCCGGGACCCTCGGCCGGCGCGGAAGAAAGGGCCCGTCCTGCCGCCCCCCCCCCGCCCCGCGGAGGCCTGCTGAGAAGTCCTGGGGGGAGGGAGGGCAGTCAGCGACTGACAGGCGGCCCCTCAAACGCCGCTGTGTGCGCGCAGCCCCGGGGAGGGGAGGGGAGGGGAGGGGAAGGGAGCCGCGCGCCGCCGTTGCACCTTTCGCTCCCCGCGCTGGGTCGCCTCCCTCCGAGCGAGGAGCTGCCGCGCGCCGGTCTTCTCTCCCGGGCTCGCTTCGGGAGGCTCTGAGGGGAAAATGAGCGGGCGACTGCCGCACCCTTCCCCTGCCGTCTCTCCCCTCCGCGCCAACGGGCTCCAATCCGTTCGCCTCCCTCGCCTCCTTCCCTTTGCACAGCCTCCCTCTGCCTGAAATTCGCCCCGGGTGGCTCCTTCTCCGTGATCCATTTTTGTTTCATAACTTATTCCATTCAGTCTAAAGCAAATACATGATGGCCACTTTTATTATGACATCATAATTTAAAGGAGCATCGAATGAACTGCCTCGCACCAATTTCTGTTGAGTTGGACACACTTCATCTCCTTGTAGTACAATCTGGATTTGCAGTGATTTTCGATTCATTCTGATGCAAAATAACAATAACATTACGGATACCTTAAAAAATGAAAGAAGGAAGGATGAAACATGGTTTTCCTTTATTGGAACTATTGTGAAAAAACTATATATACATATATTGAAGCCCTTCCATATACAGTGGTTATTGTACTGCTTTCTTTTTTCCTTTTCTTTTTTCATGATTGTTTTATTTTTTGTTCTGTTTTTTAAAATAAATATAGGTGGTATTATTATTATTATTATTATTATTATTATTATTATTATTATTATTTTAAAGTCATGAGCTCAAATGCCCCCTGCACACCTTCTGTGATGTTTGGTGTGCTTCTCCCGCTCCTCCTTGCTCTAACTTTCTTGCAAATGGCCTCCTGTTTGCCTAAAAAAACAGGCTTGATTTCCCCTGCTGGGCTCTGCCTCTTCAGAACCCCCATCCAGCCCTGGGATGCCCCTTGGGTTTCCAGGCTGCAGTTTGGGAGCCTCGGCAAGCCAGGGATTGCATCGGATAAGAGATGGGGGTGTTCTTGCATAGCCCTCCCTGTGAGTCTTCTTGACTGATGGGTACAGCAAATTGCGGCAGAAACGCTGGAAAAAAACAGGGAAGAGGGATTCTTAAAAGCACCACATTGTTTACTGTCTTGACTCCAATGACTGGGCATTTCTTTCATCATTATTCTTACTATCGCACCATTGAAACACTGTGAGGCAATTGCTCTCAAATGCCAGCCGATTCAGAGACTTCTCCTCAGTAGGCCTGTTTTTTTTTAGTAATTTTTTATTAAAAGTTTTAACTACAATGATAAAAGATAATACAAACTAAAAAGAAAAAGAAAAACAGAGAGCGTAAAAGGTACAAGAAAGCAGAAAAGAAAGAAAAATGGAAAGTCTGCCCGTTGAAGAAACGCGCTGCCGGGGAGGGCCAGCCAGCCCCCGGCGTTTCTCCTCCCCCGCATCCCAAATGAGTAACCACCCCACACTGGTTATTTGATGGGTGGAGAAATGAATTTTCCAAGTGAAGGGGAACTTAAAGCTGCAGGAGATTAATAGATGTGATTGTGTTGGCTTTTTGTTGTATCTCCTGGGGCTGTGCTAAAGGAATATCATAGCATGCAAGTATCATTTGTATTGTGATCATCTGCCTGAACCCGTGGGAAGTGCTTCATGTCTGTGAGATTCCCCTCCTCCCCGAGGCCCCCCGAAGAGAAGAGAAGAATTCGGCAAGTGCGCTGGTGGCATTTCAAGGATTCCTGCCTGTTCGGAACAGATGTTCCAAGGATTAGACATTTCGCTTTGCCAGATACTTTTCATTTCAGAAAAAAAGAGCAGGGAAAAGCAACAGGATCTCTGCTTCGATTTCTGCTGGTGTTCTGTGGCAGAAATAAATAGGAGGAAGGTCAGCACGTTCAGCTTCTTAGAAAATTGCGAGCAAGCCAGCTCAGGGTTGGGAAAGGGAGTGGACAGAATAGCGGCTAAATGACTGAATATTCATGACTGTTTCTGCTGCGTTCTAAAAGCTGAAAAGTGGTCCCGGACATCATCAATACCATCCTGGACAGTAATCTGGACACATTCAGAGATATTTCCTCTCTGCTTTTTTCCATACATAAATGGGATAGCAAGGTATTAAACAAAATGGGTTTTCTGAATTCAGTTTTTTCTCTCTCATTTCAGCTGGCAGAAAAAGATTCTGAAATGCTCTCTTTGTTGCTGCCTCCACCCTCCGGCCTTGCCGCTCCGCTTAGGCATCGTAACTCAAATCTAGACCTGTGGAAATCATGTCAGATTCTATTCAAATTGTTGGAGATGATTCGGAGCATTGAGTTGATTGAATTTGAATGATTAAATTGTTTTGAACAGCTGAACTGATTTGATTTGGATCATCAAATGACATCAATTCTATTTGGACTGCCAGCCCAATTTGGTACCTGATTTAATTTAGCGATGCAATTCAAAAAGTCAATTCATAAAGTCAGTTCAGTTTCAAGATTCAGTCAAACTGCTTTCCAGCTGAAATTTGTGAATCGAATATTTGCAGTAAACGCCTGGCCCGACAGGCTCATTCTAAGCTGCATGTTCTGCACAACGTACAGTTTTGAGCCCAAGGTTATGGAATGGGGCTCTCCGTGGGTTTCCAGATCCCCAGTTCCAGCCTCCAACCCACGTGAAGCCTAACCCCTAATCGCCCCCCACGTGAAGCAGTGTGGTGGCTGAGCTCCCATCACAAGCTGTGCCCAAACTATGAAACTGTATTCGGGGTGTGCTTTGCCTCTTAACCTGGTTCTTACCACATGCCGCCCCTCGCAGGACCCACGTGCATTTCGGCCTGGCTCCTGTGTCGGATGGACTCGGCCTCTGGGCCACTCTCTCTTTTGATCTCTTTCATTTTATGTCGAGATTTATTGGGGAAAATTGCTGGGGTCTGCTGTGTCTCCCTCTCTCCACCCCCAGCCATCCAGCGTGCCTGAGTAGCTTTTAGAGGAACCTAACATCATAGGCACAGTTCCTTGTCTGCTTATGTCCCCCCCCCCCCCCGCTCCCTCCTTAGGAGGGATCCAAAGCTAAACGCGGGTTGCGGTAGGCAGGTTGGGGCTCAGGTTTGGGGCTCGGATTTCTGAGCGCCCTGCCACTCTCAGCAAGAGTCTGTAGCGCCCACGGGCTTCCCATAGAGGGCAGCGTTGCCCAGCCAGCCAGCCAGCCAGCCGGCCCTCCGCCAGCCGCCGCCGCCCCTCTCCGCTCCCAGCTTGAACGCCTGTCGAGAGCCCGGAGAGGCAGGCGGCGGGGGCAAATCGGGAGGTCCTTCCCGGCCGGGCCCTGCTGCTCGCCCCTCGCCGAGTCCAGTTTCTTAGCAACTGGGCAGGGTCTCCAAACGCTCGGCCCGGCTGCAGGAGCGCCAGAAGGAGCCGGCTTTGCTCGCCGGAGCGCAGCCCCCGGGGGTCTCGGCGCTGCTCCTGGAAAAAGGGGATTGCGGGGAGCCCCCTCCCCCCCCCCCGCGCGTAGCTACGTGCACACAGTATTTCAGTTAAAGAAGGTCTCCCCTTTTTTTTCTTCAGAGCAAAGATAAACCATCTGGCGAGCCTTATCCAGGGCTAGATCCAGAAACTGTTTGCATTATCGAATGTATTCAGTTTTAGCTCCCTAGACGCAGCAACGTGCGAGGCTTTCTTCTTTAACCATTCCCATTATCTTTACTTTTCACCTTGTTAACTGGGCTTATCTTCTCGTGTGGTTAAACACGGATACATGCATTTAATCCTAAGGTTTCCTAGACCATGGCTTTGTGCACAGCTGCCTTCAAAAGTGTTACCATTATAAAGCAATTTGTTTCTAGCTGAACTGGAATTCTGTAAAAACAATGTAAATTTTGTTCTTAAGCTATGATTACTGGGGTCTTAGACTTGTTGATAAATTATAAAGCAAGTATTAGTTGGTTAGATTCAATGTCTTACACAGAATTTCTAAATCGCTTATATCTATTAAAACCCATAAAGGCAAGTTTGCATTAGGAGACTATAACTGTTTTCTGAACAACTTTCATTTAGAAACGTTTCTTTAGAATTCTTCTGCTGCACCACTTTCATTTTCAGCAGGAGTATTTGGGCTTCTAATAGCCTTTTTGGAAGCCAGCAAGGACAGCATTTTCAGCCAGAGCATTCCAAGGAATAGGACCACAGAAACTCAAAGGTCACCTTGTCCAGTCATTACCTGTGTGGGAAAACGGAGGTCAAATGAATATAGGGCGTTTCCTTTTCTGCTCTCAAATTGTTTGACTGACAGCTTCACTTCAGGGCCTTAAAATGGGAGACCCTGAAGGTACAACTTGGGCATTGACTTTACCAGTGAACTGTGGGTACCGCATTCCTTCTGCAGGCAGTTTATGGCATTCCTGGGGCAGCTTGTGCGATCATTACTAGCAATGCCAACTCTTTTCTCCCTTCCCCCGAGGGTGACGGGTGGATTCCCATTGAGCATCTGATCATAACACCTCAAGGAGCTGGAAGGGCCGTCTCAAATAATCCGGATAATCAGTCTGTACAGCCACAATGTGTCATCAATGGGGAACAAGGTGGCATGTCGTAAACAGGTGGGAAGAAGCAGGTGCCTTCCAGGACAGGCCCACCAGCCTGGGCTGGCATTCTTCGCAGCCCTGAGAGCGGCAGGGCTGGAGCAGCAGCCAAACAGTTCTCAGTCAGCATCTCAGCTGATCTACCAGGCTGGTTTTTTTGTTGCCACATCCTTTCTTACTTCAGGTATTTTTTAGAAAAAAATTACAAGCAGGGCGGTAGGTTGGGGATATTCATAATTTCAAATGCTCTCCTCTCTCTCTTGCTTTAAACATATTTCTTTCTTTTCCAGAACAAAATGGTACTTATTCCCAAGTCATTATGTTCAGCTGTTCCATTTTACTCCTGCTGCTATGGTGGTGCTGTGATTTAAGTGCATTTAAAATGCAAAGCTGCACATGTTCAGGATATTTTTTAAAAAATCATCTGTAGTTTAGTTTTATTTTTTCTTCAAATGTATTGGGAGTGCATGAGCAGTATAACAAGGATGAACAGTGGAGCTGGGGGAGGAGAGGGGTCTTCATCGTGTGCATAGCACCGAAGTAGTGGTTCATGGCCTGAGAAGGAGGAAGGCCACAAGGTTCTTTGAGCCAGTGATCTCAAGGCCCTTCAAGCTGTATCAGTTCACGCTGTTTCCAGGCATATTTTTAACCAGGCTCTAGGGAAACTGGGGGCTGAATCCTGGCAAGTGGATGAGGTGAATCTCTGCCCCATGAACCTAAGGGAAAACCCTCTCCAGAGGCTCTTCTGAAACACAGGATCTGGGTAGATCTCCACTACTGACCATGTCATCAGGAAGCATTGTAGATCATGTCCACAACAAAAGTTATATATGGAGAAGAGGGAAAACACTCCTGAAACAGCTACATCCAACTTTAAGCTGCCATCATTGCAAAATAGGGGTGTTGTGAGGACATATTATTTAAAAATGGTTGGACATCCTTGAGCTAGAAGGATGTAAGGATGATCCCATGTTACAATACTTTTGTTCTGCAGCAAGCCTGTCCTGATATGTACTCCCAGAGGACCCCTTTTGAAAACTGCCTCCTATTTGGTTTTACTTCCAACCAAATCAATCTGACCAACTTTAGTCTACAAATCTACTAACTGGTCTGCTGATTCAGACCTTCTTATTTTGGCACTGCTGTCACCCACCCTCTTTCTGTTTCTCCTCAAAGCAAAGGAGTGTGAGTGCTTCTCAGGTGCCCCTTTGCTGCTCTGAATCCAAAAAGAAATCAGTCCTGCTGAAGAGAAGAGGATGAGCAGAAGGGGCTGGAAACAAGGGCTGTCTACAGGTATCAGAATTGCTCATTGCCACAGTCCTGATGACTCCTCCCTATAGGAAGTCTTCATGGACTCTTCTCACTGGATGACTTTTCCATTTCCACAATTTGAATTTTAGAAATCAGAACTGCACCCTATCTGCAAATGGTAGAGCATGCTTCACTGATACATGGATTACCTTGTCCATCACTCCTCCTCCATCTCAGCCTTCTTACTGCAAACAGAGGGGAGATTTGTCTGTGACCAGCTTTCTCTGTTGAAGGTGGCATATTCTGCTGTTTAGTTTATATTGTCCAAAAAGAAAGCTTACAAAAGTGTTACGCAGCCTCTCTTTGTCAGGACTATGTTTTCCCAGAGTTGCCAGTTCTCCTCATGAAAGCTTCCTCTGAACAGCTGGCCCAGGAACGTGAAACTGGTTTTCCAAACTCCCTTTGATGTAAATCAGAACTTCTTCCAGCCTTTAGCCTGCAAGTAGCAGAGGCTCCGGTTTGTGTTGCAGCTTGACAAAGCCAAAGCTTTCAGTCACAGCAGCCTGCCAAGCAAAGTACTTTAGCCTTCTGTTCTCAGCACAGTCAACCAATTGCCTCTTCTACCTTCCCAGGAACAGTTCAATGGACTACTTCATGCTGCCAATGGGCTCTTCGTGGAGAAGTTTTCCCTTTGTCTTTTTAACTGTCCTGCTTTTCTTTGCCTAATCACATGTAGCAGCTAAAGAAATTCTGATAGCAGAATCCCATAATTAGGACCCATAATAGCTAAATTTCTAGAATATTGGAAGAGGAAGTAGAGGAGGGGGTTGCAGTCAAAAACAAGCAACTGTGGTGAGAACCAAGCCACCTGCATTCAAAGATCTAGTTCTTTAAAGAGTTGTGCATCTCAGATTGTACAGCCTACTCAGATTTATTTAAAAACAGTGGTTTAAAAGATCACGAAGAGGTGACACTGATGCACTTCCCCCCTTCTCAGCCTCCCTGCACATGCAGTGCAGTAATTTTATTTTAGCTGAAGCAGAATCTGTCGTTATATTCCAATTAGAAAGGTGCTTCTTTAAATACAGGTTCAAAATTTTGTCATCCTGGTTTGGAGGGATCTACTGAGTTGGCTGGTTTGGATGTACAAGGGAGCAGTACATGAAATCACAGGACACACTGAAGAGAAGGAAGATGATGTGGGATTCACAGTAGCTTTGAGGACCGTTTCACTATCGCTAGCATCTTGTATAACCACTAAAACCTTTCAAGGAGTCAGGACAATCTATGGACTTACACGGACCGTCTTTTCTTGCAGTGGTTCAGAAATTATTAGTAACAGGGCTGAGTTTGTGGAGTCCTTGGGGTTCTCTGAGCTTGGTTCTTTTCTTGCAAACGTTTCATTACCCGGCTAGGTAAGCTCTTCAGTGCTAAAATGGGATGGCGTTTGCTCTCCATTTATGTGCTGTGGCCTGCCTTGCCAGTGCTGGTGGGGGTGGGGCGTTTGTTTTGGTCCTCTGGTCGTTCCTTGTTTACTGCTTGATTGTGTGCCTGGTGGTAATCTTTGCTTATCTGGGTGATGATTGCTGGAGATGATTGCTGGTGATTGACTGCTGGTGAGGCGATCTTCTGGTCTTTTGTTCCTTTTGAATAGTATGTAGATGCTGTTAATCTCTATGTGTCTGTTAATTGCTGCCTTGTCTGAGTACCAGGCTTCCAAGAATTCTCTTGCATATTTGGATTTGGCTTGGTCTAAAATGCTGACAGTTTCCCAGTTAAAGCTGTGGTTGAGTCGGTCCATGTGTTCTGAGATTAAGGAATTTCCGTCATGACTTCTGACTGCTAGTTGGTGCTCGTGGATGCGTTCTGCTAGTCTTCTGCCTGTCTGTCCTACGTAGTGTTTGTTACAGTCCTTACACTGTATGTTGTAGATGACTCCTGCTTTTTCAGTTCAACCCTGAGCTACACATATTCACCTCTATTAGGGCTGAGTTTGTTTACAGTCACACCACTTCAGTATGGCACTAATATCAAAATTATAACAGCATGGAAGCATTTTGTTTTCTTGGTCATACCTTTGACCAGTTTTGATGAGATTGTGATGACCAGATATACCTTCCACTGCCTTATTGTCTGTCTTTCTTAGATGGTATTGTTCAGATTGTTAATTAAGTTTGTGCCATCAGATCATAGTTCCAGTTTCAGCCCAAATGTCACATCTCTTTTTGAAATATGTGAAAATATAAATCTAAGGAAAGTCATTGTTCTCAGCATGAACAGATAGTTTTCCCATCCAACCAAGTAAATCACAATTAGCAGCAAAGGGTGATATTCATGTTTTATGCATGGATTAAATGGAGAAAAGAGAGTTTGTGTTTGATCTTCATGACCTCCTGGGGCTGTAAGAAGGCAAGCTGGGTTTCTAAACCTGAATTTGGGTCACAAAACAGTATACCTAAGAATAATCTGCGAGTGCTTATTAGTAATTGACTTGTACTGTTCACATTTTTTTTTCATCCTGGTGTTTTTCTGGCATGTACAGGCTCTGCTTTGTTTTTGTGTTTTTGGATCAACTGAATGTTGATCGATTGGTCGCAACAGGAATTGAGTGACCAGCTAGTTGCCCAAGCCTGATGTCGGGGGCTGAGAGAGACTGACTGGCCCAAAGTCACCCAGCTGGCTTTCATGCCGAGGGTGGAACTAGAACTCACAGTCGCCTGGTTTCTAGCCTGGAGCCTTAACTGCTAGACCAAACTAGCTCTCAAACTTGCACGATTCACATGGCTTGCCAATAAAAAACACACCTTCCCCGTACTTCTAGGGATTTATCTTTGTAGGCATGTGTGGAAATGACAGAGCTCTTTCTGAAAGTGATGTTTAGCAAATTGGTAGGAAAGCATTTCTGCAAGAGCATATGCTGGGGTTTGAAATCTCCCATCTCTTCATGGCAACGTCTTTCCTATTCCTGTTACAATTTTGCATTATCTCTTTGCTGCAGTGCATTCGTGGGGAGATATACTGAGGATTAAGAGGAATTCAGTGTAAAGCAAAAGGATTCCCTCCCTCCCTCCCTTCCTTCCTTCCTTCCTTCCTTCCTTCCTTCCTTCCTTCCTTCCTTCCTTCCTTCCTTCCTTCCTTCCACACTACTTTACTGAAGGAGCAAAGGCTTCAGCTCGCAGAGCAGCAGAATATCCGCAAGAGTGTTCATGCAAGACTTTCAGGGGAAAGGGGTGGGGGGAGTGCAAGTGCTTGAAAGAAGACTGCTGCTTTTCATTGGTTTTGGAGGCTCCCTGTTTGTGGGAGAGCCCCTAGATCAGAAGATGCCAGGTTTCAGTCAAGGCTCTTTGGTGCCGGGAGGCTTTGGAGAGCCCCTGGCCCTTCCCTTTATTAGTGAGATGGGTGGTGACAAATTTGAACTGGGAGGAACAGGCTGTAGCTCAACTCTAGCAAGACTGAGTGGCTGTGGCTTCATGGACCATCTGATTCTGGGGATTTAGCAATGTAATTTATATATCATTTATTGGTTATTTATTAGTGAGATGGGTGGTGACAGATTTGAAATATAAATAAATCAAACATATTTATTGGTTATTATTCATTTATTGGTTATTTATTGATTTGATTTGATTTTGTGCTGCCCAACTCCAAACTGGCTCTGGTTTAGTTCTTGATGGTGTTCTGCTTCCTCAGATGGAACTAGGGCAAAGATTTTTTGGTTGGGTGAGGGGAGGTGTCTGGTCTTGCAACTTTCGTTAAGGTACATGTGGCAACTGTGACCAGAAATGCCTTTGTTCAGATTTTCCTGCTGTTACGCCTTTTCCTAGATCAGGAGTCCCTATTCATGCTCACCCATGTCTTAATCTACTCCCATATGGCCTATGACAATGTGCTCCTCATGGAACTACTCTTGAAGACCACTCAGAAGCTACAAGTGGTCCAGAATGCAGTGATGGGATCAGTGAAGGGTGTGCCTTGGTATGTCCATGTAACATTTCTGTGACACAAGCTGCGCTGTTTGTCTGGTGGTTCCTGGGTGCTGGGTGGTGTCTGTAAAATCTTACATGGCATAGTGCCTGATTATTTATAGGACTGCCTATCTCCAATTATATCTTTCTGTCTGGTAAGATCCATCAGGCTTGGCCCCATTTTGTGGGACAGTGTCATCTTTTGGGACCCAGGTAAGATGCCTTCTCTGCCACTACAGCTGCCCTCTGGAAAACATTCCCTCTAAGATTTCTACAGCCCCGACCTGGCCATCCTGCAACGGAGCCTTGCAGCCCCGACTGTGTCCCCAGGCTCTGGGCCAGGATGTTACGTTGAATCTGAATAGTCTTTATGACTAAAATGGTGCGGTTTTTATCCCCCAGTCAGGCCATTTTTATGGTAATTTTAAACTATTCATATCATTGGTTTTAACTCTTGTAAGTCACCCAGAGCCTTGTTTGAGTGGGCGGACATAGAAATTGAAATTATAAATAAATAGATATAAATAAGTCCCCCTTGGCACCAGTGTGCATTTCCTGCTTATCTTGCTATGTTTTGTTTTTTAAAGCATTCTTCTAACACAGTGGCAGGCTCAAATATGAAAGCAGATACTTAGTGACGGAGAATATTTTTTCTTTGCAGACAAATAAGAGGCTTTAGACAGCAGTCCAGTCCTTTTGCAAGCATTCCAATCTCGTTAGCTGAAAAGTGTATCTTTTGCAGTTGCTACAGGTGTGTGCACCGTGGGCTTTCACTGAGTTAAATGGTTTAAATGGGGACCGTCCCACTTACTGTCTGGCATTGTGAGCACCCCTGTCTTAATATGTCATGCCCCATTTGAAAGTTACTTCGTCACAAGGCCACTAATTAACACAATAGGATTGTGCTCCACGGGATGAGTGATGTTTGGATGTGTAATCTGCCAGCAATTTATTTCCACAAAAGGAGGTGTCTTTCCTCCCTACTCTGTCGGTGCTAGAGAGCCATTTGAATGATGCACCCCAGAGAGAGTCATTCGGAATTCAGATTTCAGCTCTGTCACAGACCCATTTGCGGTAGTAAGAAGGAGCACTATTATAATGGCAAAATTAGCACTTGCAATTTATCGTCATTCAGCAGCAAACTAAGACTCCCAGGACAAATTTTAAAAGGCTCAAGCACAGCTCGTAATCCCTTTTCACTGTTTTTTTTTTTAACTTCCTTTAGTGCTTCTCCATACATTGAATTTCCCAGCCATAAGAAATGTCATCCCTCAGCAGTCCTGTTTTTCCTTTAATGTGGTAGCCCTCAGTTTCCCATTAAAGGAAACAATCATGGCCCCTTTGCAACTTTTCCTTGGATCCCTCAAAGCAGTCTTTTTCAACTACACACCCTCCAAATGTTCTGGGTTGTAGCTGCTGTCCACCCCAGCACAATGTAGGACTTGTCCAATATACCAGAAGGATGGTTCGGAACACAGGGAGATTGTCCATGACATCAGTTCCTTCTTTTTTGTCAAAGAACGTTAACATCACTAGCAGATGCGAGCGCACTTTTTTCTTGTCTCTCTTTACTAGTTTGCAAGGAAATCCTGTATCCTGGAGGTCACAATAAAAGAAAGAAGGAACTGTCAGCTTTTGATTTCAATAAATAATATGAAGATTTTGGATTTTAATGGTATGGGGATTAAAGTTCTATAAACGTAGTCTGTTTAACTGATTTTTTAAAAAATGTTAATTGGGGACTCACATTCATACACTACTGATCTGAGTAAAAAAAAAATTCCTTTAAAAAGTCCGGTTTAGGAATATACAGTGTTGGAAAATGTCCCCTGTGTTTGTTGTAACTAAACCCAGCCCAGGTCACTGTGAATTCCCATGGCTGAGCCTTCCTCCGCTGCACCTGACCGCCACACGGCCTGCAAGCCCGTATTCTGCCTGGTCTTCGGCCTCAACCCAGCTTGAAATTCTGGTGGGGTCTAGGAAGGGGGCCTTTTCTGCCTTGGCCCCCACCCTGTGGAAGAACTTACCACCTGAGGGGTGGTGCGCCCCCACTATCATGGCCTTCCGGAAGAGTGTGAAATCTTGGCTATGTCAGATGGCCTGGGGGGACCCACATCATTGGACAGCTCATGTGGTAAATGATTTTGCCCCCACCCGTGTTCTTGAATTTTATAGTCTTTTTATATAGTATTATTTTTTTAGCTAATATGGATATTTATATTTTTACTGTTTTTACTGTTTGATTTTAATTGTGAGCTGCCCAGAGTCACCCTCTGGGGGAGATGGGTGGCATATAAATTTAATAAATAAATAAACAAACAAACAAACAAACAAACAAATAAATAAATAAATAGTTCTTTACTGCCTCAGGGTTAAAGTTGTGTTTTCCTTTTAAGCAGGCAACACTAAATGGGGAGGGGGGCAGGTCAGATTACTGCCCCCCCTTGTGGCTAGCAGTGGCAGCTTTGCTTGAATGCAGTCTAATGCACCTCAATGACCACATGGCTGGCATTGCAGCTAGGTGACTCCTAGAGCGTGAGATCAGCCTGGCTTCTGTGGGCATGGGTCTCCCTCCAGGTCATGGGTGCAACTGTAGGTCTTTCAAAATAGCCTGAAAACAGTGCAGTGGGGCGGTTGTAAGGTGAAGTGGGAGGGGCCTCTCTCACTGCCCAGATCACCCCCGCCCTTGCTTAACTAGGTCTGGGACTACTTCTGAACAAGGGTTCAGCACTCTTCTGAAGTGCTGTAAGTGCAAAAGTACCTTGACAAGCTATTGGTAGATTGGGGTGGGACAAGTAGTCGTATGCCATCTCTCCTGCTAACTGCGCAACCCCTCCAGAACCAGTCAGCTGTCTTTCAGGCAGCTGCCTCTCCACCGTGTTTTGACAGATGGCTAGAACTTGGGTTCCAAAATCTGTCCAAACTGCCTCTTCCCCAGACCATTTGAAGAAGGGGGATTGGTGGATTGTCTTCCTGCCCATTGTCGCCATTAGTGGGAGGATGGAAACAAAGTCAAGAAATCAACAATCTTGTTTCAACTTGCCCTCTCCCAAGTAAATAAGGACACCATCATTTGGTGACATTATTACTATGGTAGGGTAAGAACTGGTGATAGGGACAGCAAATTTAATGCCAGTATAGCTGTCAACCAGCTCAAGGATTGCTGGATAACACTTTAAAACTGTTGTGGGCTGCCAATTTAAAGCTGTGGTTGTAACCCATGAAGCTTGATGTGGCTTGGTGTTGAGGTACTTGTGGACTGCCTTCTCCAACCCAAATCTGATACACGCATCTGGGGAAAAACTAGCAGTGGTTCCTCACTTCCATGAAATTGGGGGACTGAGTCAGGAGTTGGTGTCTTTCCACCATGGTGCTTATGCTATGGAACAGCCTTCCCTTAGAAGTTAGGTGCCCTCCAGTGTTGGTTGCCTTCAAAACGTTGGCTAAGGTGAAGCACTTCTGGGAGCCTTTTTTGCATTACACAGGGTGATACTATCAAGAGAATAGATTGAATGCTGCTCCGGTTGCTTTTAAAAATGGTTGTTTATTTTATTTTTAGTGATTATTGTTGTTTAATGAGAATACTCTTACTCTGTTTAATGAGAATACTTTTATTCTATACTGTGGATGCTTTTTATCTGAGGATGTTGTGCACTGCCAAGAGCTTTTAGAGTACAGTACTATAACGATTTAAATAACAACCTGGCTGTGGGAAGAGCCCCAAACCCTACTCAGGCTTGCTTTAACTCCCAGACCATCTCAGAAGCAAATGCATACAAGTCCCTTGACTGTCCCATTCAATCAAATGTTAACTCTCCTCCTGGGCCTCAGATAACCGCAATCTTTGTTTTAGTAATAAAGGGCCCTGGGGGCTCACAGGCCAGCAGCATCTCCGGCTGGATCAAGGGAGGGAGGGAGGGAAGTGGCCCTTCATTGCAGGTCTCCAAGACATACCAGAGGTGGCCCAGCTCTCCACAGCAGGGTGGGAATGAAGGTCTGTCAAGTGCCTGCATTGATTTCTTGGCTCTCGTGCTCTCTCCAGCATTATTTTGTTCTCAGTTCAGGAGTTTTATGTTTGAGAAACTTTGTTTTTTGAGGTTTATTTTCAGAGGAACTCGTTTGATAGCAAAAGCAGCTGAGAGGAAAATGCATTATTGAAAGGCTGCCTGCTTGTTATCTAAACTTCAGCAGGAAGCTCTGACATTAGGTGGGGTGGTTGTTGGGGGAAGTTATTTCTAAGAGTCTGTCTATCATTTCTTGAGGGGGAAGGAGATCTGGAAGGACTAGGGGAGCTGAGCAAGAAGGCTAAAGGAAGGGGAATTGAGGCAGGCTGAAATATTGTGCTTGAAACTTCCCAAATTGCCACCCCACAGGTTGTTTCATGATTTTCTCTCATAAACCAGAAGAGCACCCTTTAAAATGACTGTAGGGCTGGGCTGCAAAGCATTTCTGCAACACTGGGTGCCCAGTTCCCTCCACTACTGCATTTTTTGGTAGATACATTTCTAGGTTTTATAGGAGATACCTGTTATGCTAGACTTGGTGCTTCCAGACTGGGACTACAGAGCCATCTCTGTGTCCATAGATGAATTGCACAACAGTGTGTCTTCTTCGAACTCGAAGGACTACCGTATAGGAGACACACATACAAAAGGTAAATATGCATAGCTGTCATTTGCTAGAGGGCTGACCTCCCCATCTCAAGCAAATGCAAAAATGCCCAATTACTGTTTTTTCCTTTTTGCCTCTTTAGATTTGGACTGACTGAATGGATCCTTTTCTGCTTTTTCTGTTAGCAGAAACCATAGCAGGAAAACAGAGCTTATAAATGATGGTCAAGGTGTTCTCATTTTGTGAACTGGCCTTTCATCCCATGCCAGTTTTCCCACAAGAGATCCTAATATAGATCACGATCTACCCTGATAGCCTAAGAAAATGACAGAGAAGAAAATGAGTCACACAACCCCTTTCAAAACATTTTTTCTGAGTGGGGTTCTATTGAGTGATGTTTGCTGCTTGGTTGTTCCTCAGGATGGGTTGGGCCTCCTGTGCATTTTTTAGCAGATGCAAGCAGAAGCCAGAAAATACCAGTCTTAGAAGAAAGGCTGCGAGAATCAAGGAAACGAGCCCAGTTTTTTGTTGTGGAGAGCTATCCATGGTCCTGAATCTAAGCGTGTTGGTCGTGTTTAGGCAGACCCCAGCGCTCTAGGGCCACGAAACATGCAGAGAAGAACAAGACTTGCAACACTTAAATGTGGAGTTTGGGGATGGTTTTTCTGCAGCAGAATGTCAGTTTCCTTGAGAAATAGATAACCTTACTTCTGAACTCTTCCTCTATAGAGGGTTAGGTATCTGGCATCCATGCTATGACAAGTGAGGCTTGACCACATGGTTTAGATGCCAGGGGAGCAACTAACCTCTTCTTTTGCTAGATAGCTGTCGTCTAACTGAGGGCGCCACAGAGTTAGTTCCCAGAAATCCCACTGAATTTTATCTTGGACAGGTAGATAAATAATCATGTTTGTCTGCAGATGTCTTGCATGTACCAACATCCGACTCATTATCATGCCAAGTAATGTGTTCCCAGCTTGATAAAATTCAGCTGCTTTTGAATCTGCAGACCTTTGAATAGTCACTGATTGGACTGAATTGAGACTGCAGTTCTATCTGTGGTCAAAGAACTAAGTGTGGCCATCACCAGAGAAATTCTCCATAGAAATCACATCTAAAGAAAAGGTGACTGTGGATGTGTTGTCCTAGGCAAGCATGTGAGAATTTCACAGAAGTCCAAAATAGTTTTGCTACAGCTCCTTGATCTTCTGGGCTGCACTTTCTTTCCATGGTCTTGAAGACATTTTTGAGATGCAACGACCACTGCCAGAAGAATGCACAGGCTGTAACTGTGCTCATTTGGATGGGAACCATTTCAGTTTTAAACCCTGTTTCCTAATGATTTCTATTTACTTCTTTTCTAAATTGCAGATGTACAGTATGACCACCCTGTTTTGCTGAATATCCACCATATTGCCAAACTCCCTTTTCTGGTCAATCAATGGTAGCTGAGACCCCCTTAGTATATATGCAGAGTTTGGGTTTTTGTTCCAATGTGTATCACATCATGTGTGCTTACACAGAGCTGGATTTGTCATTTCAGAACCTGTTTTTTTCCCGGTTTAGAGAGACCCCTTTGTAAGGCTTCTTGTTCTCTTATTATCACCTAAGGCAAGCTTGATTATCTTACTTCTCATGCCTGTCCAATTTGTTTACAAGTCTGGTTCTTAGGGGGCTTTGAATCCTTCCCTAATTCTGAAGCCCCCTTGCTCTTCTCCGTTTTCTGTTTGTGAACCACTTACTGATCAACTAAGAGGCCCTCTCTGTTGCTGCAGCTGCTAAAATTGCTCAGGATTATTTGATCACAGATGATGTCAGAAGTCTTTTAAAACTTAAGTAAGCAGCTCTTAACAAATATTAGCAAAAAATCTTTAAAAAGGGTGAGACGAGGCTTTGCTTTACAGAGTTGATTCTTCATCAGCAATGCTGGTGCTTGAGAAATTTATTTAATTGAAATTTCCACAAACTTGCTGGGATAGATATTGGGCTAAGCAGCTTTAATTTCCCAGGCCCTGTCCTCCAAGGTGATGTTACACTGGCTTCTTTTCTCACTCCTTTGATTCTTAGTAATATACTGCAAATTTTCCGACAAGTCAGCAATTCCACAGTTGGGTTCTTTTCAAAAAGAACTTTTGAAGAAATGTTAAAGACTATTGCTAAACTTTAGGGCTTGTTCATTTTCAGTCAGTCACTTTATTTTAGTCATCATTTTCAATTCCTTTAGCTCCGTTCTGGAAAATGTCCCTTCAGGCAAGTATGTGTACCTTCTGCAGTGATGATAAATGTGAGGAATTCATGCACGATCAATCTTCCTAGGTTCTTTTACTACAGACCTAACATATGAGGCAGAGGGGGAGGAGCCAGCAAGCAAGCACATTTTGCGTGCAGTGGTTGTGCCCTCGCGATCTGATGTCCTGCCTCTTTCCAAGATGCTGTCCTGGAGCCGTCTTTACTTCCCATTTCTCCTTCGAAGATTGAAATGGCATCCTTGAATGTTGCTACCATTTTTTTTAATTAAGAAAACTGCAGTATAATTACACTTTTTAAATAATGTGGGAGATTCAATTAATGCATCGTACCAGATTGTTTTCCCTGTGAATATAGCAGCCCTTCTGCCCATTTAAAACAGCAATGTGATGCCTTCTTGATGAGATCTGCACCTATTTGTAAAAACAAACTTCCCTATATGTATTAAAGGTGAGAACATTGTATGGGGGTGGGGAGGGATACAAAGTGATTCACAAGGAGTAGATTCAGATGTCTTCATGCTTCTTTCTTAATGCATAGTGTTTGCATTCATAATGAATTTCTCTTTACCTCTAAACTGATCTGCTGATCAAAGTGGAGATATGCAGATCATAAACCATGCTGTGTTCACTTAAAAAGTAAAACCTCTCTAATGAAAAAAAATTATTGTTTGATGTCAGCAACATAAAACTGAAGGGAACTCAGATTCAAGTTTAGTTTTAGTAAAGTTATAGTATGGTGAAAAAAGCCATGGATTCTGCTTTAGGATACCAGTTTCAGGATCTCTCTCTCCTGAGTAGCCCTGGCTTATCATGGATGCCTTGGCACTTTCTGATTTGTTTTAAGCCTTGCTTCCTGGACAGGCTTGAGGGCCACCGCATTTGCTTCTTCTGGATCATGCAGTGGGATCTGCCTTCCACGTGCTTGTTCTTTGCTCTTTAGCCTCTGTCCACCCAGAAGCCTTGGGGCTAACAAGCTCTCCATAACTCTTGGAGTAGCTCTGAAGAACTTTTGAAGAACCTGACTCTTTCTCAAATGCCTCTTGTTCTCTTTTCCGATTTTTTAAATAAGAACTTTATTAAGTTATAATAAAGCATACCAATAAAAAGCAAACAAGAACTAATAATCAAAGAGCAAAGTAAAAAACAAGAGAGTTAGAGATAAAGAAGGAATACAAAAGTGATGAAAATTAAAGAAAAGGGAAAAAAGGAAAAAAATTTAAAAAATAATTTCTGACTTCTTATATAGCAGATATAGATAAATTATATAGTGACCTCTTACTCTTAAACTACATAGATCTTAACATACATATTTTGTATAACCTATTGTTTTAACTAATCATCAAATCCATAAATCATAATTTCATTTTTTTCTGTCTCCTGCAAGAAGTCCGAAAGGGGCTTCCAATTGGTAATAAAGTTAGTCAATGTTTTTTTTTCTAAGCAAAGCTGTCAATTTTGCCACCTCAGCTAACTATCATCTTCACGATACATTCTTCCATTGTGGGTAATGTTGAGTCTTTCCATCTTTGAGCATATAAAAGTCTAGCTGCAGTTATCATATATAAAAACAAAGGTCCATGAGCTTTTTCCAGTTGTTTGTCCATCAGTCCCAGAAGTAAAGTCTCTGGTTTTAACTGTATATTAACCTTCAAGATCTTCTGAATTAATATATGAATTTGGGTCCAAATTTTTTTAGCCTTATTACATGTCCACCAAAGATGATCATTGGTACACAATTCAGTTTCAAAAACAGCTTTGTTTTGTTCAAAACCATGTATCTTTTTATCAACTTTAAATCTTTCTCCAGCTTGTACATACGAAAACCAGTGGCATGAATGTCCTTGAGATATCAGATCCTCTCTTGATTTCATTTTAATTTCTCCTTGATGAATATCAAGGATATTGCCATAAGTTAACCATTTCTGCTTAGTTACCATTTCTT
This sequence comes from Python bivittatus, assembly GCF_059951505.1. NCBI lineage: Eukaryota > Metazoa > Chordata > Lepidosauria > Squamata > Pythonidae > Python > Python bivittatus. The sequence continues at coordinate 4,327,726 of NW_028277032.1, forward strand.
TCCTATAAAATGCTTCTTGTGGAGATAACCAGAGGGGTATTCTCGGACACAGTCTGGGTTTATATCTATTCCTAATTCTCAGAATGGCACGTCTAATAAAGCGATTCTTAAAATCCACATTAACCTTAACTTTGTCATACCATAAATAGCCATGCCACCCAGATCTCAATTCGTGTCCTTCTAAATTCAGTAATCTGTTATTTCTCAGCAACACCCATTCTCTCAACCAGACCAAACAGCAAGTGGCAAAGTACAATTTTAAATCAGGCAAGGCTAAACCTCCTCTTTCTTTAGCGTCTTGCAACATCTTTTAACTCATGTTTTTTTACCTTGCCAAATAAATTTAGTTATATCCTTCTGCCATTGCTTAAATGGTAAGTCAGTAGTCACAATCGGTATTGTCTGAAACATAAATAACATCCAAGGTAAGACATTCATTTTTATCACAGAAATTCTTCCCAACAATGATAGTTGTAATTTCTCCCATCTTAACATATCTTTCTTAATTTTATTCCATGTCTTAACATAGTTATTCTGGAACTACATGCAGTTCGTACAGTCAGATATTTCGTACCCAAATATTTTATCTTTTTTTCAATTTTAAAACCTGTTTTATTCATCAATTCTAATTGGATTTGTATCTCCATATTTTTGTTGGCATATTTGTCTTTTTTTTATTAACTTTAAATCCGGCTAGTGCACCAAATGCTTTTAATTTTCTCATTAGTATTTCTATCCCTTTCAGAGGATCTTCTAGCACCAACACCAAATGATCTGCAAAGGCTGTCAATTTATATGTCTCTTTCTTGATTTTAACTCCTGTTATCCCCTCATCTTGTCTTATATCTCTATTTAAAACTTCCAAGACCAAAATAAACAGAAGTGGGGATAGTGGACATCCTTGTCTTGTACCTTTTTGTATCTCACATGGTTTTGTTAGCTCTCCATTGACAATAATTTGCACTTTCTGTGATACATAGATCAATTTAATTGATGTTATAAAATTCTCACCAAAGTCCATATCTTCTAAAACTTTAAACAGGAAAGGCCAATTAAGATTATTGAAAGCTTTCTCTGCATTCAAAAAGATCAATGCCGCTTGTTTTTTAATTATGATGTTCCAGATATTCTATACTGTATACTAGAACAGTACTGTTCTAACATTATCTTTTAATTGTCTCTCAGGTAAAAATCCACACTGATCTTCATGAACAAAGTCTTGTAAAATTATTTTTAGTCTATTTGCCAAAATCATTGTAAATAATTTATAATCATTATTTAGTAGTGATATTGGTCTGTAATTTTTGGTTAGATTTAAGTCCTGTCCCTCTTTGGGTATTAATTAATATTAGCTTCTTTCCAAGACTGTGGCATCCCATCTCCTTGTAAAGTAGAATTCATTGTATTTTGAGGCGGCTGTAAAATTTCATCCTCAAAACATTTATAATAAGACCCTGGTTGCCCATCTGGCCTGAGTGCTTTTCCCAATTTAATCTTTTTATAGCTTCCAAAAGTTCCATTATTGTTATAGATCCATTCATTGTTTGTCTTTGTACATCGGTAAGTCATGGTAAATTTTGCAGTTTTAGATAGACATCTATTTTTCCCAGAGAAATGTCTTTTATATAAATTGGAATAATACTGATGGAAAGCTTTTTGTATAGCTAAATTGTTACGGTCATGTTTCCCTCTTGAAGTTTCAATATCATCCTCTTTTCTTTCTCCTTCCTTAACTTATAGGCTAACCATTTTCCTGGTTTATTTGCAAATTCAAAATTCCTTTGTTTCACATAATTCATTTGGGTTTCCATTTTTTCCTGTCAACATAGACAGTTGTTCCTGTAATATTTTGATTTGATATAAAATATTTGTTTTAATCGGCAATGTATTTAATTCTTCTTTTCTCTTAATCTCCTGTAAAATAGCTTGTGTCTTTATCTGTGCTTTTTTTCCCCCAGTTCAATATTGTATTGGATAAAGTAACCTCTAATAAAAGCTTTGCTTGTATCCCAAACTGTTTTTAAATCTGTGCTTTTATTTAGGTTATTCTAACAAAATTCCATTAATTTTTTCTTACAGTCTTTCACTACCCAATCTTTTTGTAATAACATCTCATTTAATCTCTATCTTAAGGTAGTAAGCTTCTTTTTAAAACTCCAAGTCACAGGGTTATGATCAGAAAAAGGTTTTGGTAAGATCTCAAATTTAGTTGTATTGTTAACCAAATTTTTTGAAGTCCATATCATATCTGTTCTTGAAAATAATCTATGTCTTTCAGAAAAATAAGTGTATTCTCTAGAATTTCCATTTTTTTTTGTCTCCAGATATCAACTAGTATTAAATTATCCATCAGGTCAAAAAGTCTTCGATATTTTACCTTGAGTAGTTTTAATTTTCTTCTCAGATGTTCTGTCTAGTTATGGGGAAACCACACCATTCTAGTCTCCCATCAAAATCCAATTCTCATATGTAAAATTTATCAGTTGTTCTGTGAGTCTTTTATAAAAACCTACTTTATCTTCATTTGGAGCATAAAGTCCTACTAATAGAGTTTTAAATCCATATAATTCAATTTCCACTCCCACAAATCTACCTTGTTGGTCAGTCAGTATTGGTTGTGGTTTTAACTGGGAATTAATATATAAAACAACTCTATTAGGGTTTTTTTGGACCTGCTGAAATAAATTTTTCTCCTAAGTTTTTACATATTAAGTACTTCGTATCTCTATTTCTTATGAGTCTCTTGCAAACAGATTACATCTTGCTTCAATTTTTTCAAATAATGAAATACTTTTTTGCATTTGTGAGGGGAGTTGCCCCATTAATGATCCATGTTAGGCACTTATAATCCATTTTTAAGGGAATAATTTAGAAAAATCCATACCAGTAGTGTCTAACTCCGAATCTTCCTTCTCTCCCTGTTGCAAATGCTGGCCTGTTTCCTCTGGAATTTCCATTTGGACTTCTTCCAAAACTCTTTTAAATTTTTCCAAAAAATTCTCTAGCCTTTTGAACAGTATTCAGTCAAAATCTTTTCTGTTGAAAAGTAAAAGTTACACCTTCTAGTTTCTCCCAATGAAATGGAATCTTCTTCTGCTTTAATACTTCAGTCAGGAAAGAGTAGTCTTTTCTTTTACACAAAATTCTAATAGGAATTTCTTTCAAAATAATTATATCTATGTTATCAATTTTCAATCTTGATTTAAAATGTTGTTGCAAAACTTGATCTCTTGTACTCCTGATAAAATGTACTATAACATCTCTGGGCACATGTCTTATTGTAACAAAATGTGAATTGATCCGGTAGGCTTTGTCAATTGCCTCTCCTGTCTCTTCTTCCCAATCTAAGAATTCCGCCAATGCTTGAGTCAACTTTCTTTTAATATCTTCATTTGGTGATTCTGGAATGGTTCTAAATTGCAGGCAGAACTCTTTCTCTCACAATTACAGCAATGCCAAATTATCCAGTTTACTCACGAGGAGCAGCCATCTGGAGAACTCATCCGTTAATTTCAAGTTTCCTCCTTTGTCCAGAGGAATTTAAAGCATCCCGCAGTCCCGCAGTTCCGCTGGGTGCTAAAACAGCTGAGGGGCTGTCTCCCAGCTTGAAGACAATCAAACTGCCATGCCAGCCACCGGAAGTCGAATCTTCTGTTTTCTGATTTTTGTATGTGCCTAATTGCTCCCTCACCACTCTCCTCTCTTGATCACTGATGTTATTGAGGCGTCAAGGTGGGGCAGGTTGGGAAACGGAGCCCTCCGCACCAGGTTGGAAGTGCAGCCTTTGACAGTGACAGATCCCCTTGGCAGTGGTCTTGGTAAAGACCAAGCAAGAAAGGGGTTATCCTGATTCAGCTGTTACGCTCTTGCCCGGGGAAGGCAGACTATGCACATTAGTTGCAAACCAAACCTAGATTGCTGCAAATGTGCAGTGCATCTGGGAATGTTAAGGCAAATTCATCCTCTGTGAATTTGCCCATTCTCTTTTAAGTCCTTCTAAACTGGTGGTGGCCAGTTGCACAGGTGTTTCGTTTGGAAAGAAATACTTCCTTGATGAGCCTGCAGTGAGTTCCCACATTATGAGAAAGGGGTGCCCTTTGCTCTGAGTTAAAAGGCACCCGCGGCGGGGTCCACCTTCCTCCCAGTTATTCAGATTACCTAAGCTTTGTTTCGGAGAACAGATGCGCAACAAGCCTTCTCGTGCTTGGGTGACCCAACTTATCAATATCACCTCCCAATATGGATTTTCAATCCACTTCCCAGTTCCATCAGACCTGAAGGCCAAGAAAAGCTTTAAAGAAAGGGTTTTGGACGTGGCTGCCCAAGAGGATATAGCATTTCTTAAACATCTCAAGTCCTTGAAGTGGCTGGCCCAACACAAATCAGTCTTTCAACTAAAAAAGTACTTAGCAACTCCTTTACCCCAGTATCTTAGAAGAGCTTTTACTAGAGCTTGTTTCGATCAATTAGACTCTATGGTAAGATATGGGAGATTTCAAGGAGTTCCATATGAAGAAAGGCTAGGTATTTGTGGCGCCTCAGCTGTTGAAGATACCGCACGCATCTTATTTGATTCTAATTTATATTCGGTAGAAAGGACTGACTACTTAGATTTATATTTAAAAAATAAAAAATACTGGAGCAGCCAGCAGAAACTTTTCTACTTTTTACAGGGCACGATATTGCCAGTAAGACTGCACTCTTCATATCAAAGGCAATTACGTAGAGGACAGATTATTTAGACCAGATTGGTGTTGATTGCAGGGGTGACGGTTTGATATGAACTCATATTTTACTTATATTTACTAATTCTTATCTGTATGTTTACAATGTTTTTTTATTTTATTTCCTTTATACTTGATATGGTCAATAGACTAAATCAATAAAGTAATAGTAGTAGTAGTAGTAGTAGTAGTAGTAGCAGCAGCAGCAGCAGCTTGGTTTGTCTCTTTTCCAGTTCTAAAATACCTTCCTTCAGGTGCAGTGACAGGACTACACATGGCATCCAAGTATGGCCTCTGGGGTCAACCTCCCCCCGCCCCCACCACATATTCACATAAGTTAACCAGGGTTAAATGTAACCAAGAAAATGCAGCAGCCAGACTTGTAACTGACACCTCTAAGCATTAGTTGAACACAAAAGAATATGAAAAACCATGCTTCAGTTGACACATCCCTTTATCTGCAGACTGTCCAAGGAAAAAATTTAGAAACAAAGGAGAGCAGTTAAACCACGAGAATTTGTTGAAGCAACCACAGAGTGACACCAAGTCTTCCGCCTGATTTCTGAAGCCTTTCGATGTTTTTCTCTTATCGGCTGCTGCTAACTTTTGCAAATGGTTTCTACTTTCTGATGTATGGCAGGGAGGAGACTTCTGAGGGGGCAAGGCAGTCCCTTCTGCTCCCGCTGGAAAACAAAAGGAAGCTGACTTTCACCGCCAAGGCCGGCCTTTCTGCAGAGAGGACCTTCCTCCCTGCCGCTTCCTGGCCAGAGGCTCTCTCTTGCGGAAACAGGACCCTGCTCGGCCCCAGCGAGGGAAGGCGCTCAGGAAAGGAGGGTCCTCCGTGGGGACACCCTCCAGATTTGCAGAGGGGCCAGCTGGCAGGTGGGCAGGTAGCCAAGGGCTGAACAGGGAGGCGAGCACCCCAGAGCTCTGGCAGGGGCTGTGGTTTTTAGAAATGAAAAGTGTGTTCCATAAACACACACATACAAAGGTTGGTTGTGAAATTGGCACCACCACCACAAAACTGCTCCCCACCCGCCTGCAAGGCTGGATAAGCCCCTGGCTGCCTTGTTGGCTTCTGAAAGATGCACAACTGCAACTGAGGCAAATATTCTTCTTGCCTGTTAAAACAAAAAATTGTGGGGTAGGGGTGGAGTTGGGGGATCTGTATCTTTCTCCAAAAAATAAACACTCCTCTTGGGGTGGGGAAATGTGATTCCATGATGGATCCTTGGAAAATTTTGACCTTTTCTAGTTCTTCCAGTTGAACCAATATTCTCAAGGTAGCTAATTCCATAGTATCTTTTCTGTTGATCTCAGTCCAGCTAGTTGAGGACTTTTGAAAGAAAAAATGTCCAAAAGGGTCCATAAATAAGAATAAATAGCAATTTGTGGCTGGGGGATAGATTTGGTGGACAATTGTCTATTTCCTGGGCAATGGGCAATCATAGATTTGGTAGGAGTTTACCTGAATAAGAGCAGACGGGAGAGCAAGTGACAACCTTTTGTCATGAGGCTTTCACCTCATCAAACACTGGCTAAAGCAGGAAAACTGATCACCGAGAGAACTTGTTATCTTGCCTGGAAACAGTTCCATGGCCTTTTCTTCACATGTTTATTGCTCCTCTGGATAAAAAAAAAAATCAATTGACTACTTGGACTTCCGTCTAGCAAGAAGGGGGGTGTATTTCTCATTCAGCTCTCAGAAATGCAGCAATAATGTTCGAAAGCATGGCCATGATCCAAAATCTCTGCATCCTCCTTCAACATTTGGAGAGTTTGCAAATACAGGTAGCCCTTGGTTAACGACCACTCATTGAACAACTGTTCAAAATGACGACAGTGCTGAACGAGTGGTACTTATGGTCGGTCCTTGAAGTTCCGGCCATCCCAGCACCCCCCGTGGTCGCGTAATCATGACCCGGGCGCTTGGCAACCGGCTCACACATATGACAGTTGCAGTGCCCCATGTCACTGACTGACATTTGTGACCTTCCCTGGCGGCTTCCCACAAGCAAAGTCAATGAGGAAGCCAGCAGGGAAGGTCGCAAGCCACTCACGCTCCTGTGGCTTTTTCCCCCGAGAAGCCTGGCTACGGCACCCGCAGCAACCCCCTGCCCACAGTGGCCACCTGTGCCCCCTTGTGCACCTGGCAGCAGCCACTCCTGGCCCTGTTGCACTTGCGCCATGCTACAGCAGCCACTCGCACACCCTCATGCACCCTCCTCCACCTGGCAGCAGTCATCCCCGGCCCTGCCGCACTAGCACCAGTCACCCACACACCCTTGTGCACCTGGCACCAGCCACCCTGGCCCTGCAGCGCTCTCACTGGCCACTTGCACACCCTCCCCACCCGGCAACCGGTCTGCTTGTGAGCCACACGGGACTTGCGACCTCCCCATTGACTTTGCGTGTTGGAAGCTGGCAGGAAGTTGCGAGGAAGTCCTCACTTAACAACCTGTGATCCCTAACCCTAACCCTAACAGCGGGGATGGGGAGTGCTGGGATTGCTGTTGCTAAGCAATGCAGTCATGTGATGTTGTGCTTTATGACCTCATCGCTTAGTGATGGGAATTCCAGGCCCAGCTGCCACTGTAACCCGAGGACTGCCTACGTACCATTTTCTTGCACGTGATTAAAGCTGCAACAAACTACACATGCGCCTGTTTGAGTTTGTCACAGTCCTCAAGGCATCCTGAGTACACTGGTTTCTACCAAGTTGCTTTTTATTTCTTACAAAAATATTTGGAAAGCAGGGAAGGCGGAAAACAAATTGAGAAGCTATTATTTGGCAAGAGGACAGTTCCTTTCCAGAACCTCTTACACTATGTGGAGGGGTAAACATTTGCAAGGATGCCACACCTAATGTAGCAGAATCATTCAGTCATAGACAGAATAGTTTGCGCTTTGTCCATGAAGAATTTAACTGAATAATAATTCATGTGCAACACGCCATGAAGAGCTATCAGGGTATGAGAATTAGGAGTGCAGATTCACAAGGATGACTGTCAAGTTGCCATTGCCAGCCGGCTAAACCCTTTTCAACCTGGTTAGTCCATGGAGTCCTGTTGTGAATTAGCACAAAGCCACAGTAGCTCATAGATGTAGAACCCAGCAGGGCTCACGGATGACCCCAGTTTGGCAGTCCCCCTCAGCACTGAGAGTCCTTCAGGTTTGATGGACGCTAAAAGCTGCCATTTTGCCTTTAGGAACCCAGCAATCCCTGCCCCCCCGCCAACTGAGTCAGCTTTCCTAGCTAGAGAATGGTTATTATTTATTAATAGTAGCTGTATCCTGCCCCAGTCCTGAAGGACTCTGGGCAGACTACAGCAATCCAAATAAAAGTATAACCAACATACAATAAAGATCCTGCAGTCACAATTGCTATGAGAGATGCCTTCAGTCAAAACAACAGGGCTACAGTTGACTTGGAATTACATCACTTTTGCTTGGTTATGGAAGACTAGCAGGTGGGGTCCCCAGGTATGTCTGGGGGAGATGTATCCCTAAGAAGGTGGGGGCTGCCATAGGAAGGCCTGTCACCCGGTCCACCCCTATGGATTTCTTCTTAGAAGACTAGACTGGATGGGCAGATTCAAGCCTGGCGAGACGGATTTTGGTGCTGTGCTGTAAGGTCTTTAAAGGGTATGATCAGCACTTTGAATTGGGCCTGGAAGCTGACTGGCAATTAATGCGGCAACTTTAGAGTCTAGCTGGTGCATTATTGTAGTGCAACCCAGTGGTGATCAGGTCAGGGCCTAGTGACATCAAGACATCCTGGGGCAAGATGCTCCCCCCCACCTGAGAACCTCCCCTAACTTCTAAGGGCAAAAAAGGGTCAAATATTACCCCCTTCCCTCACATTCTGGCAATATCTTGATTTCAGTAGCCTTTAATCCCCAGCTCCCCCAACAAGATGATGTGGTCGAGGTTCTTGCAATCTTTTGAGCTATCTCGGAGTATGATGAGGGTTGTTCACTCCTATCTCTTCCCCAGGTCTATTAGAGTATCCAAGGCATTACTATTCAAATCCAAACTAAAACCCTTGAAAGGATCAAGGTTGTTTATTTTCATCTCAAGAATTCCTGGAGTTTTGTGGCTAGAACGTCAGATGAATTGAACCTATCTGGTTCATTTATGATTCAGTATGGCTTAATGCAGTTAGGTGAAGTGTATTGTGTGAAACTCTTAGTCTTTCATTCTAAGAGTTTCTTTACACAGTGAATAAGAAGGTCAAAATAGTTGGGCCATTCCACATCACAGACTGCCCTGCAAAGGCAAAGAGGTAAATGTTGTTGCTGTTCTTCAGTTTCCTGGAAAGATGATTAAGACTGGGACTTCTCATGGGAAGCAATCTATTTCACAAAGTCCCCCATTTGGACCTGCTGGGTCCACCTTAATGCCTCTGTTTTGCAAAGGTGAATCCATCTGAGACTTCTGTTTTCTTCTGGGACAAACCATTTCCTTCTCATTGATTAATGTGTGCAAGAGCTCAGCAATCTGTCAGGCCCAAGTGGAGGGGAGCTGCCTTCTCCCTAGACCTCTTGGCTGATGAGGGCAATTTGCATTGATTGAAGAGGCCATCAGCTGTAGCAGGGAACCTTTCAAAGGATTTGACTGATGGAATGCTAATGTGCATTTGGTAGAGTTGCACCATCTGCAGGTGGGAAAAAAGAGCCGGCTTAAGCAGCTATCCTGGAAGATGGATGCGATGGGAGGGTGGAATAGAAGGTGGACACCATCATCAGGGCTACAAAAGTCTGGACAATCCCTGAATGCCAATAAAGTCCATTTCTTTGCTGCTATCTAGAAGTTTCCAGATTTTTGCAACTCAGATATGGTGGCCTTAACAACCCACACTCTGGAGTTGCCCTGGTTAAGGCATGGCACCTCCACACCTTCTCTGGCTTGTAGGTCCCTGCTAGCTTCCACTGACCATGGGAGGAACCCAGATCGGAAGCAGCAGTCCATTTTGCAGGCATGAGCCCAACAGCTATGTCATCTGAAGTCCAATTCTTGGAGATCCCAGCTCACAGTTTCACTGTAGTGCCACAAGACCACTCTTGCTTCAACATGCTTGCCCCGGCAAACCTATTGGCAAGGACCACAGAGGCCCAAGGTGTTACCATGCAAAGAAGTGCCAGAGCTGGCAGGGCCCTGATCCAGCTAGAGTGGATCTCCCTCTCTGACTTGTATACCAGGCCACCAAGCTTTGGAATTACCTTTGGATATGCTGACGTGGCTCAGATCATGAGCTTCTTACTGCAAAATTTAGGCTTAAATTGAAGAATGTAGGGAAAACCACTAGACCACTCAGGTATGACTTAGATCATATTCCTTGTGAGTACACAGTGAAGGTGATGAATAGATTTAGAGGATTAGATTTGGTAGACAGAGTGCCTGAAGAACTATGGACGGAGGTCCGTAACATTGTACAGGAGGCAGCAACTAAAACCATCCCAAAGAAAAAGAAATGCAAGAAAGCAAAATGGCTGTCTGATGAGGCATTACAAATAGCTGTGCAAAGAAGGAATGTGAAAAGCAAGGGTGAAAGGGAAAGATATAAGCAACTGAATGCAGATTTCCAGAGAATAGCAAGGAGAGATAAGAAGGCCTTCTTAAATGAACAGTGCAAAGAAATTGAGGAAAACAATAGAATGGGGAAGACTAGAGATCTCTTCAAGAAAATTGGAGATATGAAAGGAACGTTTAGTGCAAAGATGGGCATGATAAAGGACAAAAAAGGCAGGGACCTAACAGAAGCAGAAGAGATTAAGAAGAGGTGGCAAGAATACACAGAAGAACTATACAAGAAAGATCTTAATGTCCCTGATGTCCACGCTGGTGTGATCACTGACCTTGAGCCAGACATCCTAGAGAGTGAAGTCAAGTGGGCCTTAGGAAGCATTGCTAACAACAAAGCTAGTGGAGATGACAGTATTCCAGCTGAGTTATTTAAAATACTAAAAGATGATGGTGTTAAAGTGCTGCACTCAATATGCCAGCAAGTTTGGAAAACGCAACAGTGGCCACGGGATTGGAAAAGGTCAGTTTATGTTCCAATTCCAAAGAAGGGCAACGCCAAAGAATGCTCAAACTATCGTACAATTGCACTCATTTCACATGCTAGCAAGGTTATGCTCAAAATCCTACAAGCTAGGCTTCAGCAATACATGAACCGAGAACTACCGGATGTACAAGCTGGGTTTCGAAGAGGCAGAGGAACTAGAGATCAAATCGCCAACATTCGCTGGATCATGGAGAAAGCACGAGAGTTCCAGAAAAATATCTACTTCTGCTTCATTGACTATGCAAAAGCCTTTGATTGTGTGGATCACAACAAACTGTGGCAAATTCTTAAAGAGATGGGAGTACCAGACCACCTTACCTGTCTCCTGAGAAATCTGTATGCGGGCCAAGAAGCAACAGTCAGAACCGGTCATGGAACAACCGATTGGTTCAAAATAGGGAAAGGACTACGACAAGGCTGTATACTGTCACCCTGCTTATTTAACCTATATGCAGAGTACATCATGAGAAATGCCAGGCTGGAAGAATCACAAGCCGGAATTAAGATTGCAGGGAGGATCATCAATAACCTCAGATATGCGGACGATACCACCCTAATGGCAGAAAGTGAAGAAGAACTAAAGAGCCTCTTGATGAGGGTGAAAGAGGAGAGTGCAAAAGCTGGCTTGAAACTCAACATTAAAAAAACTAAGATCATGGCATCTGGACCCATCAATTCCTGGCAAATAGAAGGGGTAGAAATGGAAGCAGTAACAGACTTCATTTATTTGGGCTCCAAGATCACCGCAGACGGAGACTGCAGCCATGAAATTAAAAGACGCTTGCTCCTTGGGAGGAAAGCTATGGCAAGCCTAGATAGCATATTAAAAAGCAGAGACGTCACCTTGCCGACAAAGATCCGCATAGTCAAAGCTATGGTTTTTCCAGTAGTAATGTATGGCTGTGAGAGCTGGACCATAAAAAAGACCGAGCGCCGAAGAATTGATGCCTTTGAACTGTGGTGCTGGAGAAGACTCTTGAGAGTCCCCTGGACTGCTAGGAGGTCAAACCAGTCAATCTTAAAGGAAATCAACCCTGATTGCTCATTGGAAGGATCGATAATGAAGCTCAAGCTCAGATATTTTGGTCACCTAATGCGAAGAGAGATCTCTTTGGAGAAGACCCTGATGCTGGGAAAGATTGAAGGCAAAAGGAGAAGAGGACGGCAGAGGGTGAGATGGTTAGATAGCATCACTGAAGCAATGAGCATGAAACTGAGCAAACTCAGGGAGGCAGTGAAGGACAGGAAGGCCTGGCGCAATATGGTTCATGGGGTCACGAAGAGTCGGACACGACTTAACGACTAAACAACAACAATGCTGACGTGCAAGATATTAGGGGTGTGATGTGTTTCTAAAGGTGTCACAGAGTTTGCCTCTTGAATGACAGCCTTGATTTAAAAATGTCCAGTAAGGTGTCAAAACTTAATTTGCATTTTTGTGTCTGTTTCACTCCACCAGCTGGGAGAGGGGGAAGAATTCAGCAATATAAACTGAGGGAGTTAAACAGCTTCAATTTCATGAGATTGATTTTCTTCTCTTAAGAAAAGTACTTTGTAGATTTGATTTTGCTGTTCTTTTCTGCTTTGTCTCCCTTGGGACCCAGGCAAAAATATACCCCAAGGCTTTTCCTTTTAAATATAGCAGACCACCTGTCGTTCATGTCTGCATAGCTTTTGTGTGGATTTGACAAGCCTAGCCCCCAATATTTTCACAGTGCTGCATTTATGCTGCTCACTGATGTTGCTTTCAATATAAGAATTAACAGCTCCTGAACGTTATGAGTGTAGTGCACCATAAATCCTTCCACTTCAGGTGTCCTGAAATGAATCAGGTGGGTCTGTTTGGGGCAACAGCACAACTCTGCCTTTGAGAAGAGACAGGCCCTGCCTGCTCGTGCCCGGGTAGTCAGGACCCTTTCAAGTACGGTGCTTAGTAAGCGTGTGCGTTTACCAACGCTCATGGCGAGGAACCCAAAAGTCAAAGAGGGGTTGTGGTCAAGCGGCCTTTGGAAATGTGGGGAACCCATTCTGCCCTTAACATTCTGATCATCTAGGAGGTTCTGATGGCAATCCAGTGGGAAATCTTTTGAGACCACTTTGCTTTTGGTGGTCGTGTCTGAAGAAAGGCTGCCAGAACCCAAGGACTGGCAATCCAGCAAAAGCCAGAAGCCTTTTTCTCCAAACCAGCCTTCAGTTCGGTTCCGTTTGTGTCCCAACCGTTGACATTGTGATCAGACATCCAAACTTTGGCTGTCGTAGGTAATAGCAGGAACTCTCTGATCTGCTTATCATAGTGCGATATTTATTACCCTGTCTTTTGGCTCCACCTCAGTGTTTGGGTTAGCTCACGAGTGGGTTAGCAAGCAGCAGCAGCAGCAGCAACAACAAAAGAAGCAGCAACGGAAAAATTCTTGATGAATGAACCAGGGTGCAGAAGGAAGCAGCGTAATCCACACGGATGTGGGCATCTGACAGAGTCTGGTTCTTGCAGGTTCTGATTAAAACTAGCTTGTCGTGGTTTCAGCATAGTCAAGGTTCTCTTGTATGCATCTCATAATCTGCACGCACACCATACGGTTTGCTAGACTCCAGGGTCTCCCTGAGTAGTCTGTTGCTTCCCATCTACGGCTGGAATATATTTGCCAGCATTTCAATTAGATCATCAATAACCCAGTACAGCTGCTGAGAGAAGAACTCAGCTGTTCATAAATGTTATAGTCCATTAAGTTCAGATACTTCAAAGGCAGTTTGGAAAGAAAGTAATTTGTTTAAGTTGAGTGCCAGTATTGGTGGATGCAAATTGCAGTGATTCCCAGAGCAAAGGGTTGGGGAAAATAGAGGGACTGGATGCTCAAATTAAATAAATATGTCCGGCTGTGACCTGCAACACAAATCGGAGATGTTTAAATGGAGTCTGATTAGAATTCAGTGGCTACAAGCTTTAAGTAAACGTTATTAGGGAGCCCTGATAAAAGCTGGAGTTATTTGGTAGAGGCTCAAATTATACGGATTCCTGCTCACCCCCAAACACCATCAGTGCAATGTTATGCTTTTCACTTGCCCAAGTGGCAGAAAATCATAAAAATTACTTTTCAGAGGGTCACTTTCTTTGTCAGAAGTGAACTAGTTTTGTATTCTTGTTTTTCCCAACCATCCAAACTGAATATAGCAAGGAAGGCTAACAGTTACTCAAAGTGTTTCAGTAAAAAGCAGCATTATTTTCATTCTAGGAAAATAAACAGCATTTAAAAGTAGTTTCCAAAGATTGCCTGATGCTTGTGACTTGCATCTCGGATTTCAGACTCAGCTCCGTGGGGAAATTCTGGGGAGGTGGTAGATGCAGCCACCTGAAACAATCCCCCCCCCCCCCCCGGTCACCTTTGTCTTACAGGTAGGTGTGATTTCCTTGTGCCTCTATAAGAGAACAGGCTTAGCTACCAGCTGAAGACTGTGGGAACACTCCGCAGTCTGATATGTAACCCTGGTTTAGCCACTGTAGATTTTGCTGACTTTGTGGCTGGCTGGCAGTCTAGTCAGTGGCTGCCATCCTGAACGGCTGCAGAGACTTTGGGCCTCACGATCTCTCAGTCTGTGCCTGGGGGTGGGGGGTGAGGAGCACCCCCAGTGGAGGTGAGGTGGCTGCCAGGTGCTGCTTCTCTGCTCGGCTTTTAGCTGCTGGTTTGTCAGGATTCCCCTCCGCGGCTGCCATGCTGCCAGTCACCTGCCGGGTGCTACGCTGTTCTGGGGTCTCCTCCTCGCTTTCGCACATCTCCCTTAGAACAGTGAAGGAAGCAGGGTTCTCTCGGTGCCTTGCAATTTTACCTCTGTTCACCTCCATGCAGCCAGCCACACGTTCCAGGGCTAGGCTGGGATATTCTTCCTTCCCAGAGAAGGGCAGTTGGGGCCATTTCACACCTGAGACAACCAGATTTCAGCTTCTCCTGGACAGCTCCTCAGTCAGACCAAAAGGCTGGCGAGACGCATGTTCAACTTCCCCAATACATTGCTTTTATCCCGTCCCCGCCCATGAGTGAGACGGGCATCCTTTGCTGTACCACTGACAACCCTGTGTTTTCCCCACTGCTTGGAGCCCATCAGAAAGTGGCCTAGAAGTATGCAGAACTGGTTGAGTTTGGTCACCTATGAGAACCGTGGAGGGAAGTGAAGGGGTGCATTGCCTGGGAAAAGACACAAGAGAGGGGTGGGATTGGCAATGTGGCAGCGCACTCCACACTGAACTATATTCCACTGACTAGGGAGGGGTGGGGACCACTCAAACTGTTATGGACAACCACAAACCTAGGGCTGGTCCTAGTGTCATGGCCATTCAATTCCTGGTTTCCCTCAAACGGTCTTGAGAATTTGGTGAGGGGGCTGAGGATTCCCTGTTATAAGGGACCTAGTTTGTCTCCTACTTCTTCCTTCATCACTTTCATCTTTCCCAGGGGTGTCCGTAGGATGTGATCAAAAAAGTCAAGAGGGTAGCTATAACAGTGCAATTGAAACTTTGCCTGTTTTTTTTTTTTATTTGCATCCAGTAAGAAAAACATGCAGAGCTTCAATTTCACCATTCACTATCTTGACTTTTTTGACCACACCCTGCAGGCACCCCTGATCTCTCCAGCCTCTCCCTTCCAGTTTATGTCAGAAGGGATCCCTTGTTCAAATGCTGAAATGCTGTGATGCAAATGGCTTTCCTGCTGCTGCTGTTCTCATTTAAGAAAACAAACCAGCACAGCAGAAATTTCCTGAAACGTGGATGTCTGTTATTTCCAGTTCATTCTTGCTGGCTGAGCTCCCTTCCTTCTGAACTGAAGCTGCCTCCTCCGCTTTCTTGGGTGCTGCAGTTTTCAAGCAGTGCAGGAGAGCCTGGCTTGCTCTGCTGATTTAATGCCTGGTTCATCAGTGTCATTAGAAATATTACGGTGCATCTGTTTGCTTGTAATTAGCAGACAAAAGTAGCGAGGAGGATGCTTTGGCAATGACTCATTAGCAGACTGCTAAGGAAGATGTGAGCCTGGCCGTGAGCCCTGCGAGGGAGCGTGAACAGATGGGCTGCTCCCTGCTGCTGGATTGGGTAGATGCGGGGTGAGCAAGGCAAAGGGGCTGTTCGTTATCGGTGGCGGCAGCAGCAGCAGCAGCAGCAGCAGCAGCAGCAGCAGCAGCAGCAGCTCTGCTTGGCTCAGGGTCCTTCAAGAGGGAGGTCCTGGATCCATGTTCCAAGACGTGCTGGTTAGGAATCAAAACCTGCTCAGGCAGGACCGTTTAGGGCCTTTCGCGCTCTTTCTTGCACGTGCTCCCTGGTATTCTCTGCAGGGAGTGGACACCTCAGTGCCTACAGACACTTTTTTGGTGCCCACCAAGCTGTGCATGTTATTTATAGTTCTACTTTGAGAAATCAATAGATAGAAAGTTAGCACATTGCAAAGCAAAGTATCAGCCTCAAGCGTAATTTTTATTTACGCATCCTGATGATACTCTGGAGGCATCTGTACAAAATAAAAATGATAGGCGCCTGTAGCCGTGCACGGTGTTTGGAAAGGTACTCAGAAAAAAACAAAACAAAGCTGGAGAGCATCTCAGGACACTAGAAAAAGTGAAAGGGGACAAACCACAGCATGTTCCCCTACAGGTTCACATGTGTTTTGTGACTTGACCTGACCAATGTGGCCACCATTTAGTGAGTGAGACACAGCAGGGTCACATTTGCAAAGTTCTAAGTGTGCTCCCTGGCCCAGGAAGGTTGGGGTGTAATTGGAGAGCTGGCAGAACCTGAATGGAGATATGAGGCAGGTGACCCTTCGTCTGTCTAACAGAAGGGCCTGTGGTGACGGGGGTGGGGGGTGGGATGGGCAAAAGCTTTGGTGCAACAGAGAATCAGCAAGAAACCTTTTTGGGGTGTGCAGGAATATATGGGGAAGCTTGCAAAAGCAACTGATCTGCTTGCTGAATTACAAGTGCTAAAAAAATGGTTTGATTTTTAAAAAAAATACAGTACGCATAATCTATACCAAATGCAGTACTTGGGTGGCACAGACTCAGACAAGCCCGAGGCTCTTGCCTTTGGGTGCCTGGGTGCCAGGAGGGCTCTCTTCCGGCTTGGCTGTTCCCCACTTTTGAGCTGCCTGCAGCAGCCTCTACTTCCCACCCCCCCCCCTTGGATTCTGGAGGGGCCTGAAGAGAGAGGAAGTGCTGAAGTGCTGAGCAAGGCAGAGCAAGAGAAGGGGGCTGCCTTGGAGGAGGAAATGCCCACTGTCCCAAAGGAGGGAAAGGGTCTTCAGGGGAATCCGCAGGTAGGGTCAAAAGAGTCAGGTTGGTGGCCACGATGGTGCAATCAAAGCTCCGACTGTTTTCATGGGCAAGTGACTGTTCTGACCACACCCTGCAGACATCCCTGGGTCCTCCTCACAAGGTCTCCAGAGGTCACCCCTCCCCCCAGTGAGCCCTGCTCCAGTGGTGATGTCAGAGAACAAAGCAGAGCATTTGCCCCCAAATGAATGCTGGCAGCATGCAGGGGAATTCTAGGAGAAACGTTCTTCTAAATTAGAATGGCTGCTCTCCAAAGTGACCGGTGAGCAGCCCAGGACAGGAGGGGCAACTGGCAGGGCATGTTCAGGAAGGCTTTCACTGGTACCCCCAGGATAGCAGTGCCCCCTCCCTGCAGGGAAACATTGCCCTCATATGGATGAGGCTCGCCCACCACAAGGAGGGAACCCATGGACTCATTGCTGGAAACATTTATTTATGCTTTACAAACCAGCTTCTGCGCTACTCGGGTCAGTGCTGACACACGTAAACATCCAGCTGCCCCCCAAGAATGCCACTGTACTCTCTCTTTCATGAGCCCCTCTAGCTCTGGCAACTCTGCCAGCTGGGGCTGGGGGTCCCTCACTGCAGACGTTCTGTGTAAACGCTGGCTGTGAATGGAAGACAAGGGAAGGAGGGAGCGTGTGGCTGCAGGGCGAGAGGGCAGCTGAGAAGACAGGCAAGCCTCCGTGGGACAGGGGATGGGGAAGCCTCTTCTGAAGAGCAGCAAGGATCTTTCAGAGCAGAATTTCCATTCCTGTAATGGACCCTGCTTAAAAAACAGAGAAATAAATGAAAGGAGAAGGGTTTTTATTCCTCAAAATTAGTTTTTGAAATGGAAAATTTGATTGTCAGTTTAATTTTTGAAATGTCATTCAATTCTAGCATTATGCTTGCTTTGGCTAGAGAATGGGCAATCTGAAAATGTTTCCTTTTTCTAAGTTGCCGTGGCACCTATCATCTGACAAGAAATTGGAGAAACCAAGGGCTTGTCGGACTGCATCTCACTGAAGGCTGGATATAAGCAAAACCAGACATCATCTCTGTGCAGTTCCTGATGGTTGATCATATGGGATTACAATGAGCCCCACTGCCAGGACTAAAATCATAGCCAAGTTGTAGTCTCAGGACCCTTTCTGGATTGGGTTTGTCCACTCTTGCCATGCACATCTTCCCTCCAGTTGGTCTCTGCTATTACCTTTCTTGTAGCTGTGCTTGAGCAAATGGGTCTCCTGGTGTCATTACATTTGATGCCCTGTTTGTCAATAAGCTGCAAGGGGACAACACATCTCAACCGATGCAATGTGATCCATGTGGCACAAGAAAGGGGCTGGCACTTAATGAAAGGGGACAGCTGGTCAGTAGTGGAGAAACACAGGGAAACATTCAACTGGTAACAGAGCCCAATGTGGTTTCTATTGGATCCCAAGCCATTTTCTTGGTCATTCTAAGATCTCAGCAGCTCTGAGAGAGGTCCAGCTCCTGATGAATGTTGGCCAGCCTGCACTTTCCCTTAGACTTGACTTCCTGGCAAAAAGGCACTGAAGGATCCATCCTCATCCCGTGATACTGGTAGGATGGATGATTTCAGGGCAGTTCTCTGGCTTCTTCTGTTCCCGATGGTTGGAGCTGATGTACAAAGAGCCAAAGGACCAAAGGAGAAACTCTGTTGGCATCTTAATATCTTGGTTAGAATTTAATGCAGTTGCTAGAATTCCAAATTTGACCGGAGCACCAGTTCTGAGAGAAGCGAGTTCCACTCCTTTTCCTGAAAACCCTCACAGACTCATTTGTGGATGCAGTGTGCCTATTTCAGCACAGTGTCTCACATTATGCATAAATGTGACTTAGATGTTTCTGTGGGCCAGTGGATTTGCAAATGATTGAACAACTATGCTGAAAAGATGCTCATAACAAGTTCTGATTCACCCTGCTAGGCAGTATCAGGTGACCCAATGCTGTCCAACATCTGTGCAATTAATCTAAAGCAGGGGGTTTCCAACTTTTTCAGGCTGCAGAACCTGTTAATTAAAAAAAAAAAAATCCAGAACCCTTGATCAAGATGGAAAGCTCTAGTGATAGAAAATCAGTGGTTAGGATTATTTTTGCTCTTAGTCTCTGACAGAACCCCATCACAGAACCCCATCAGGTTCTTGCAGAACCATAGGGTTCTGCTAGACACAGTTTGAACAACCCTGGTCTACAGGATAGAATGGAAAAGGTGCTTATTAGATTGCTGGTGACACCAAGCTAGTGGGATTGAGAAATGCCTTGTAGAACAAAATCAAGATTCAATATGACTTTAATAGGCCTGAACAGGGATAGTGTTCAGCAAAGACAGCTGTAAACTCCTGCATCAGGGGAGGAAAAGTCAAATAGTTAAATACAGCGCTGGAGAGAATTGCCTTGGTGATACTGGATGCGAGAAGAATCTCAAGGAAGAGCAAGCCACCTGTTAGAACCTGCATCACCCAACTGTTGTTGTTTTCCATTGTATTGCATTCATTAGGAGCTGGATTGATTTGTTTCTGCCACTTGTAAATAAGGAGGGGGGGTGGCTGTTAATGGTTGTAAGGGGAGTTGGGAAGCAGCTTAACCATATATGGGCAATTTAGGCTGGTTTGATGGCCGGCCAGGCAGCTGGGGCCCAAAGAGCCAGGAAGGAGCTCAGGAAGGAAGGAGAGAGGTCAACAACAGGTGAAGAGGAGTCACGATGCCAGGCAATAAGGGGAGGGGGGATAAATAGAGGGAGGTTTACCCATGGCGTTAGTTTTAGCAATGTTCTGTTTACAAGCTACATGTACCTCTTAATAAAGAAGTATTTATCTGACCCAAGCCTGGTTGTGTGAGAATGCTTCAGAAGTGAGAGTTGGACATCGTGGACTTGACACCACCAGCTTGGATGCAGCAGCTAAAAAGGCCAACACAGCTTTGGACTGCATTAACAGAAGCGCTGCCTGGGAGATAAGCGTTCCATCGTCCTCTGTGCTGGGTAGGCCACTCTTGGAGTTCTGGATTCAGGTCTGGCCACCACCCTTTGAAAAGGACATGGAGAAACTGGGGTGCATTTAGAGGAGAGAGACCAGGAAGAGAAGGAGTCCAGAAACCAAGCCCCGTGAGTAGTAGTTAAAGGAGCTAGGTATAGTGAGCTTGCAAGGGAGATGACTGGAGCAGCCATATACATATACAGTGGTACCTCGGGTCACGAACGCTTCTGTTCACGACCAATTCGGGTCACGAACAGCACCGTTCGCAAAATTTTGCTTCCGTCCGCGAAGTCCGCATCGGGTGACGAACAGGATCCGCGGCCATTTTCCTTGCCGTGACACGTGGTCGTGGCTTCCTGTAGGGAGGGGGACTCTCCCTCCAAGCAATAACCACCTCCCCACCCGCCTTCCTGTCCTCCATGCCAGAAGTCGCATCGAGCAAGGTTAGTGTTCTCTCTCTTCGTACTGTACTGTACTGTACTTTGTGCCATATTTTTGTGGTTTTAAAAAAAATACATATGGTTCAGAACGGATTAACCGTATTTACACTGAACCTTCTGGGAAAATTTGATTCGGGTCGCGACCAAAATCGGTTGGCGACCAAATTCGTAGGGGTCAGAACGGATTAACTGTATTTACATTGAACCTTTTTATATATACGTATATAATTTTTATTGAAGGAATTTTTTTACAAAGTTAAAAACTACAGGAAAATAAAAAAGAATATGGAAAAGCAAAAAACATATAAAAAGAAAAAAACAAAAATTGGAAAGAAAGATAGAAGAAAAAGTGAACAACAGTATAGAAAAAAGAAATATTTAAAGTAATCCATGGCCACAGATCTCATATGAAACCTTGGTTTACTGAGCAGCTCTGGGAGATGATGCGACACAAGAGACACCTGGAACGTCACAGGAGGAAGACAAAGAAGGAGGCTGACTGAGCACAGGCAAAAGCCTACATTAGGACTTACCTCATGGTGATAAGGGTGGCAAAGTGAACCCACTTCTCTGCTTCTGCAACCCAGTGGCCCTGTTTTGGGTGACCAGTTCCCTCCTGGTAAGGAGGAGCTGGGGGAATCCTTGCAGGGTTGGTGTGAGGAATATTCTCAGCATCTGTTAGACAAAGTAGCTCGACTTTGGAGTTGGACGCTGGCTAGGTCAGTCCTTTGGAAGAGATCAAGACACATCTGAGCTCTGTTATCTGGTTTTTTTTTTTAATTAGGATTTTTCAATACAATAAATGTATTCAAAATTAAAAGAAAAGCAAGGAAAAAGTATATAGAGAATAAGAAAAAGAAAAGAAATGAAAGAAGAAAGAAAATTAGGACTTCTGCCCTTTTTTCTGTTGAGTAATTGCCACCTTATTCTTTCCCCTTCCTCTTTGACAGTTTTTAATCCCCAAATCCATAAATCAATTCAGTCTTCTTCTTTCAACAAAAAGTTCATATAAAGCTTCCAGTCCTTTAAAAAAGTCTTTATAGTTTGAGTCAGCTTTGCTATTTCTGAGAGCTCCGTCAATTTTATAATCCAATCTTCTACTATGGGTATTTCATTATTCTTCTAACTTTGTGTATACAATAATCTCACCGCAGATACCCTATACAATATTAGTTTCCCATATTTCTTTTCTAGTTCAGCATCCATAAAGCCCAATAAAGATAATTCTGGTTTCGTTGTAATGTTAATTTGCAATATCTTTTGCATCATTGTGTGAATTTGCACCTAAAATGTCTTTGCTTTTTCATAAGTCCACCATGAATGATAAAAAGTTCCCTCTTCCTTTTCATATCTCCAACCCTGGTTTGATATTCCTTTGTCTATTTTTGACAGTTTAGCCAGTATCATATACCATCGATACATCATTTTGTAAAAGATCTCTCTTAAATTATGACACAATGTAAATTTGACATGAGTTTCCCACATTTTTCTCCCATGTATCTATATTTATATTATAACCAAAATTTGCAGCCCATTTCACCATACAATCTTTAACCTGTTTCAAATTTTAGCTATATGATCATCATTTGTACATAACTCTATTTCAAATTCAGCTTTCCTCTTCTCAATTCCTTACTGGACACAATAAAGGCACAAATATGCCTCTTTGTACATATTAAATCTCTCTTTCATCTGATTATAAGAAAACCATTGAAAAGAATGTCCTGTTGTTAATTGTTCTCTTGTCTTCATCTTAATTTCTCAAGGGAACTTGTATTAATAAATCCTCATATGTTAACCATTGTTCTTTATCTGCTGTTTCTCTTCTATAAAAAGTTTCTTCTGTGGATGTCAATAGTGGTATCTTTGGGCACAGTCTGGGTTCATATTTATTTCATATTCTTAATAACCTGTTTCTCAGGTAATGATTCTTAAAATCTACATTTACTTTCGCTTTGTCATACCATAAGAAACCATGCCGCCCAAACTTCAAATTGTGATCTTCCAACTCCAACATTCTCTCATATCTTAACAATATCCATTCCTTCAACCACACTAACAACATGCAGCAAAGTACAATTTAAGATTAGGTACCCTTAATCCTCCTCTTTCTTTTGCATCCTGTAAAATATTATATTTTACTCTTGGGTTTTTCTCCTGCCATATAAACCTTGATAAGTCTTTTTGCCATTGTTTAAAAGGTGGATCATTTTTCAATATTGGTATTGTCTGAAATAAAAACATCATTCTGGGTAGTGCATTCATTTTTATAACTGATATTCTACCAAGCAATGATAGTTTCAATTTTTCCCAGTTTAACAAATCTTTCTTAATTTCATATATTTTTATTGAAAATTTTAACAAGAATAGTAAGAACTAATACAAATAAAATGAAAAAGAAGAGAAAGAAAGAAATAAAAGAAAAAGCTAAAAGTGCAAAAAGAAAAAAGTAGAAAAAAAGAAAAAGATATAAAGAAATATATAAAGTGGCTTCTGATCTTCTTCACAACAGTTATAAGTACAATTATATTTTAACCTCTCTCTCTTAAATTACATCATGACTCTCTTCTTTCCATAAAGAACTGCAGACCTGGTTCTGCTGACTCGCATGGGACAAGAAGAGACATAACCAACCCTGGGGGTGGCTGGCATCCTGAAGATGCTCCCTGAGCCTAATAATTTTTTAGCTCACCATCAATATCTTGGAAGATATTTATTATTTGTAGGAATTTTGTTATATTGTATTTTAATTAATACTTATTCTTTTACTGTAAATTGCCCAGTGTCACTTCCAGTGAGATGGGCAGTGACAAATGTGAAATATAAAAATAATCTATCCTGTCTAATCATCAAAACCATAAATCACAAATTCATTTTTTTCTTTTTTACACAAAAGGTCCATAAGGGTTTCCAGTCACCAATAAGTGTAGATACTGACTTTTCTCTCATCAAGCAAGTCAATTTAGCCATTTCAGCAAATTCTGTTAGCTTCACCAACCATTCCTCTGTTGTAGGTATTGCCAAATCTTCCCATCTTTGTGCGTACAATAATCTTGCTGTGGTTTTTATATATAAAAACAGTGTTCTGTGGCTCTTTTCTAACTGTTTATCCATCAGTCCCAGGAGGAAAAGTTCTGGTTTCAATTGAATGTTAATCTTTAAAATCCTCTAAATCACTGTATGCATCTGAACCCAAAATCTTCTAGCTTTTTTACACATCCACCAAGCATGATAAAAACACCCTTCTTGTTGCTCGCATTTCCAATGTAATTTTGAAGTACCTTTATATTTTCTAGATAATTTTTCTGGTGTCATATACCAACGGTACATCGCTTTATAAATATTCTCTTTAAGATTATAACATAATGTAACTTTCAATATAGATAGAAACCATATAGATCTCCATTGTTCCATTTGCAAATTATAATTAAAGTTTTTAGTTCACTTTATCATGCATTCTTTGACTTGTTCTTCTTCTGTTTCATATTTTGATAAAAGTTTATACATTCTAGCAATTACATGTTCATCATTTGTACATTCCATTTCCATTGTAAATTCCATTTCAAATTCTGTCTTACATTGTTCAATACCATGAATACTTTTATCTATTTTCTGATAACCGTAAATAAGAAAACCATTGACAACTATGTCCCTCTGTCATCAGTTGTTCTCTTGATTTTATTTTATATTCCCCTTGATAAAATTCTAGTATCTTATATGTTAATGATTAAATTTTGCCTATTATTTCTTGTTATTAAAATGCTTCTTATCCTGAGAGCCATAAAGGTGTTTTGGGGCATAGTCTAGGTTTGTATCTATTTCACATTCTCAATATGAATTTTTGAAATCTACATTAACCTTGGCTTTATCATCCCACAAGTATCCATGCCACCCAAATCTCTAACTTCAAAAGTCTTTTATTTCTCAGCAACACCTATTCTTTCATCCAAACCAAATAACAAGCTGCAAAATACAATTTTAGATCAGGTAAACCCAATCTTCCTCTTTTGCTTGCATGTTGTAACACCTCATATTTAATTCTTGGCTTTTTCCCTTGCCATACAGACATATCTTTTTGCCATTGTTTAAATGATACATCTGTTGTCAGAATAGTATTGTCTGAAACAGAAACATCATTCTAGATATTCATCTTTATCATAGAAATTCTCCCCAACAGTGACAATGGTAGTTTCTCCCATCTTAGCATGTCCTTTTTAATTTCATTCCATATCTTAACATAATTGCTTTGAAATAACATGCAATTCATATTTGTCATAGTGTTAACCAAGTGTTTTACTTTTTCCTCAATCTTAAAACCAGTTTTCTCCATCAGTTCTGTTTGATTATTTTCATATTTTTTGTTAACATTTCATCTTCTGGTTATTAATCTTAAAACCTGCTAGCATACCAAATTCTTTTAATTTTCCCATTAATATTGCTATTCCTTGTAATGAATCTTACAAAACCAGCACCAAATCACCAGCAAATGCCCTTAACTTGTAAGTTTCTCTTTTGATCTTTACTCCTGCAATTCTCTCATCTTGTCTTATTATCTCTGTTCAATATTTCAAGAACTAAAATGAACAGGACTGGAAACAACAGGTATCCTTGTCTTGTTCCTTTTTGTATCTCACAGGGTTTTGTTTATTGTTTATTGTCCATTAACAATTATTTGTGCTTCCTGTGAGGTGTAAATTGATCTTACCCATTTAATAAAATTCTCTCAAAAGTTCATATCTTCCAGAATTTTAAACAGGAAATGTGAGTTCAAATTGTCAAAGGCCTTCTCTGCATCTAAGAAAATAAATGCAGCTTGTTTTTCATTATGTTGCTCCAGATATTCCAAAATGTCCAACACATTTCTAATATTATTCCTTAACTGTCTTTTAGGTAAAAACCCACATTGATCCTCACGAATAAACTCTTGCAAAATTATTTTCAACCTCTTAGCCAAAATCATTGTAAACAACTTATAGTCATTATTCAGTAATGATACCATCCAATAGTTTCTTGTTAGTCAAATCTTGGCCCTCTTTAGGTATTAGTGCTATACAGTGGTACCTCGGGATACGAACGGCTCTACTAACGAACGTTTCGGGTTGCAACCAAATTTGGGCGGAGGGCGGAATGGATTAACCGGATTTACATTGAACCCTATGGGGAAATTTGCCTCGGGTTGCGACTGAATTCGGAGGGCGGAATGGATTAACCGGATTTACATTGAACCCTATGGGAAACTTTACCTCGACTTGAGACCAACTCGAATTGCAACCAGAGTCACGGAACGGATTAAGTTCGTATCCCGAGGTACCACTGTATTAGCCTCTTTCCAGCTGTCCGCCATCTTTCCCCTCTGTAAAATAGAATTCATCATATTTTGTAAAGGTTGTAAGAGTTCGCCCTCCCGTCATTTGTAATAAGAAGCCGGTAAAGGTTCAGGCATCTTCCCTGTTTTAGTCTTCTTTATAGCTTCGCGGGCTTCCCTGATTGTTATAGGTCCATTCATAATCTGTTTCTGTTTCTCTGTAATCTTTAGTAAATTTTGCTTCTTTAAATATTCATCCATTTTCTCCAGGGAAATTTCTTATCTTTTATATAAGTTAGAATAATACTGATAAAAATTTTTTTCATGTTCACATTATCTGTTATTACAGTATTTCCCTCTTGTAATTTTCATATCATTTTCTTTTTCTTTTCATAATTTGTATGCCAACCTTTCCCTGGTTTATTTGCAAACTCAATTTTTTTTGTTTTGTGTAATTCATTTCTGTGTCCATTTCTCTTACTGTTAACATAGACAATTGTCGCTGTAGAAGCTTAATTGGTTGAGTAATACAAATTACTTCTCTGGAAACTTCTTTAGTTCTTCTTCTTTTCTTTTTATCTCATCCAAAATAGCTTGTATTTTCTCTTGCCTCTTCTTTTTACTATTATGTTGTATAAAATATCATCTCATGAAAGCTTTACTTGCATCCCAAACCATGCTTACATCTGTGCCTTTATTAACATTTTTTTAAAAAAAAATTTTTAAATTTTTTTTTACAGTCCTCTATTATTATTTCTTTTTGTAACAGCATTTCATTTAACCTCTATCTAAAAGAACTAATTTTCTTTTTAAAAACCAAACTCACTGGATTATGGTCTGAAAAAATCTTTGATAGTATCTCTGCTTTATGAACATTAATAGCCAAATTCTTTGAATCCAAATCATATCTATTCTTGAAAAAGATCTATGTCTTTCAGAGAAATAAGTATAGTCTTTTGAATTGCCATTTTTATGTCTCCATACGTCAACAAGCTCTAAATTATCCATCAAATCAAAGAAAACTTTTGGTAATTTTTCTTATGCAATTTTAATATTTTTTTCCCCTCAGAAGTTCTGTCTTCTTGTGGAGAAACCACTCCATTCCAATCCCCCATTAGACACCAATTTTCAAAAGAAAAGTCAGTTAGTCTATCCATAAGTCCTTTACAAAGTGTTACTTTGTCCTTGTTTGGGGCATAAATGGAGTCTTAACCTCATGCAAATTAACTTCCACCCCAACATATCTGCCATGTTCATCAGTCAGTAAACGTTCTGGTTGTAGTTGGGGGTTTATATACAAAACAACTCCATTTCTTTTTTTTGTTCCTACTGAAATAAATTCTTCACCCAAATTTTTGTAAATCAAATATTTTATATCCTTTTTTTCTAATATGTGTTTCTTGTGGGCAAATTATATCTTGTTTTAATTTTTTCAAATAATGATTTCTTTTCTCTTTTGAATAGCATTTGCTTCATTTATATTCCACGTTAGGCATTTGTATTCCATAATTAGGCCAGACATTTAGAGAAATTGATACCCGTAGCACCTAATTCATTAACATCCTTTTCAATTTCCTGCTGCACCTGTTGAGAATTTTGTGGAGCCTCGTCTGTCACAGTTACTTCCATTTGTATTACCTCCATTTCTTCTTTGAATTTTTCTAGGAATCCTCTTGCTTTCTGCACAGAATTTAGTCAGAACCTCTGCTGTTTAAAAGTAAAAATTACTCCTTCCAATTTGTCCTACTGAAATGGAATCTTTTTCTGTATCAGTCAGAAAAAAGTATACTTTTCTTTTGCGCAGTATTCTAACTGGAATTTCTTTAACCACAATTACATCTGTATTATCAATCTTCAGCCTAGTATTGAAATGCTGCTGTAGAACTTGGTCTCTTGCTTTCTTCCTGACAACGTGCACAAGAATATCCCTTGGAACATTTCATAGCTTCACAGATCTCGTGAACTATAAACTTTGTCACTTTCTGCCTCTATATCCTCTTCATCCCAGTCCAAAAAATTTGATAAGGCTTTAACAACCTTTTCTCTGATATCTTCACCAAAATCTTCTGGAATTGCTCTGAATCTAATTTCTGTCTGGCTTTCCAAAATTTCCACTTTATCATTTTGTTTTCCATCTCCAGTCACTTGTCCTACAGATTCTTCAATCTTCTTAACTTTTTTCATTTCCTCTTTCATTTTTTCAAGTCTTTCTTCCATTCTCTCTTCAAAAGCTGCCAAGTTAGCATTAACTGATTCAGAGAACTTCTTGCCTAATTCCTCAAACATTTTCTGCAACATCTCTGGGGTAATCCCACTTTCTGCAGGTTGTTCCAACAACCCTCTCCTCCCTTCTCCTGCTTTTGCCACTTCTATGGTGGTTGCCATTCTAGTATTATAATCCAAAGTGAAAGTGTCTCTATTGCAATGGAAAAAATAAAAGGCAGGGTTCCCCCCCCCTTTTTTCTGTTTTCCCTTTCTATGTCGTTAATACTTTAGTCTCATTTGACACTCCATAATTGTAGTCATACAGTCTGTCTCATATTATCTTTATCTTCTTTGTTTTGCCATCCCCACTCCTCCAGGGACATCAGTTCGCCATTGGACCTCACTTGGAAGCTCCACAAATCTTTCTTAATTTCATTCTGCAGTTTAACATAATTATTCTAGTCAACATACAATTCATATTAGATATAATAATACCTAAATATTTTATCTTCTTTCAATCTGAAAACCAGTTTTATCATTTTTTTTTAGTGTTCCATTTTTACTCAATATTTTAGTTTTTTCTGTATTAACTTAAAATCCAGCTAGCTCACCAAATTCTTTTAATTTATCCATTAATATTTCTGTTCCTTCCAGGGGATATTCTAATATCAAGAGAAGATAATCTGCAAATGCCCTTAAATTGTATGTCTCCTTGTTCATTTTCACTCCAGTAACTCTATCATCTTGTCTTACATTCCTAGTGAATGCCTCCAGTGATAAAATAATAACTGTGAAAGTGGGCATCCTTGTCTTGTCCCCTTTTGTTTTTGTTTTTATTTTTTATTATAATTTTTATTGAAGATTATAATTACAACTGTAAAAGCAAATACAAACTAAACTCAGAGAGAGGAGAAATAGAAAGAAAGAATAAAAACTGCAAAGAAAAAGAAAAAAAGAAAAAGAAGAAAGTAAGATAAATAAAAGAACTACGTAAAGAAGTGATTTCTGATCTTCATTACAACAAGTATAAACAAACTTAATAACTCTTCACCCCCTATAAGGTTACAAACAGATATCTCTTCTTCCCATAACCCATCCCTTATCCATATGCAAATCCATAAATCATCAACTTTTCAGTCCTGGTGTCAGTAAAAATCCTTAAAGGATTACCAGAACTTTATAGAAACATGTCTTATTTTAACCTTGGTCAAGCAAACCAACTTTATATCCCTTCCTTTTACTTCTGACAACCTTGATCTTTAATTCATTCAGATGTTGTAATATGTTTTGGTCTCTATTCAATTCTTCTTTGTCCCATCGCGTAGGCTTCTTCGAGGCTTTAGCAAACCTCTTTTGTAAATCCAGTAAAAAGTCATTATCCTGGTCATTAGGATGGTTTATCATTTGTATTTCCACTTTGATTTTAAAAGCTTTAACCAACTTCTTTTGTATATCCAGTAGAAAGTCCTTATCCAGGTCATTCTCTTGGCTTGTCATTCGTGTTTCTACTTTAGCTGCCTTCTCTGTTTTAAAATCCACACTTTTTTTTTTTTAATTATTAACCAGTATTTCTGGTTATACTATTTCTGCATCAGACAAAATTTGTTTCACATCTGTCATTAACATCTTTTGGACATAGTCTAGAAGATATTGTAGCTGCTAATTTCTGGCCCCATACTTTGAAAATCTCCTAGAATATTTCAAATGTTATAACTTTCGTGTCATTTTGTAAATCCCCGTACTAAGAAAAGAACAAAGGCAAGTTTATACTTTTCTTTTTCCTTTTCTTTCTCTGCCTGGAATCTTTAGTCCCCTCTAGTGTCCAATGTCTGAAATCATAAAGTCTCCAATCTCTGTTATGATTTAAGATAGACAAAACAATTTGGTTCCCATGAAACCCTGTTTATTTTATATAATCAGTTCCAAAATCTTATAGTACAAGTCTCAATATTCCAAATTGTCTGGACCCTTAATTCATTTAAACCTTTCTTGGATCAAAGTCTTATTTAGCTTTTTGCCATTTATTTCCAATTCTTTAAATTCTTAAACTTATGGTTAATTTTTCTTTTGTTCAGGAATAAGTTAAAATCACCAGGTGACTTTTCAAGCTTGTTCTGAAGATCTCGAATAGCCTTAAAATAGTTAAATAGGCAATTTCTGAAAGTGCTTAGAAAGTGACATTACCAAACCCAGTGTCCTTTAAAAGGCTCCCTGGTTGTGAGCATGATGGCTGATTCCTTCATCTCCTGGTGCTGAAACCCATGGGAGATGGCTGTCCTGTGGTCTCCTGTCCAGAGTACATGTAGGTAATCTCCCATCCTCTCCTTATGCAGAGAGGTTCTGAAGAACAGGTCTACCTGCTGGTTCTTCGGTCTTTGCCACGGTCGTTATCTCT
Organism: Python bivittatus; assembly: GCF_059951505.1. NCBI lineage: Eukaryota > Metazoa > Chordata > Lepidosauria > Squamata > Pythonidae > Python > Python bivittatus. The sequence goes on from NW_028277032.1 coordinate 4,358,158, forward strand.
GCTCTTTCGGAGATGTGCCATGCCTCCCCCGGAAGTCATCTTGTCCCTTTTCATATATGACATGGTCTTGATATTTCACCACTAACTATTGTTTGGGCTGTCTAAATGTATTGATTTTACCCATTTAATGAACTCTGTTATCTGGAAGGAGTTTGTGCAGGTTGGGGGGAGTGAACAAGGTCCTGGTGGCTATGAACTTGGCCACCTGTGCTCTGAACTCATGCCCCTCCTGGTTGGTTAAGGCCTCCTAGGAGGTGGCATGTGATTGGATCCAAGTGGTGGTTAATGCCTCTTTGAGGGAGGGGGTGGTAATGCCTGCCTTGAAAGAGGCAGTGGTGCATGCCCTTCTCAAGAAGCAATCCTTGGACCCAAAGTGTTGGATAACTTTTGTCCAGTTTCCAGTCTTCCTTTCTGAAGGAAGATTGTTGAGTGGATGGTTGTCACTCAACGGCAGAGGGCCCTTAATGAAGTGGATTATCTGGACCCTGGGTTCAAGGCCAGGGTATAGTACTGCAATGCGCTCTACATGAGGCTGCCCTTGAAGACCACCTGGAAGCTACAACTGGTCCACAGTGCTGCAGCACATGCAGTGTTTGGCACCTCTCAGTTTGCCCAATCATACTACTGTTGTGTGAGCTGCACTGGCTCCCAGTTTCTTTCTGGGTACAATTCAGTGCACCTGGGTGCAATATAAAGCAGGGACTGGGTTATTTGAGGGACTGCCTCTTTCCAATCTCATATACCTGTCTGGAGGGGCCAGCACAAGGGGCATCTCTGGGTCCTGTCTGCCAGGGAATATCATCTGGTGGAACCCAGGAAGAGAGCCTTTTCTGGCATGGCTCCCGCCCTTTGGAAGATCATCCCTGGAGAGCAGATTGGCCCTGACCCTGCTGGCTTTCTGTAAGGCCCTGAAAACGTGGTTTTGCCAATGAGCACGGGAACCTGGGAGTGTGGCCTGTGCAGTGGCTGTACTGATTGTTATTAATGGATGTTAGGCTACCTCAGCTATGAATTTTGTTGTATGGGTTTTCATATGCTTTTTATTAGTTATGCTATTTTTATTGTTCTTATATTGTTATATTGTTTTTGGTTGTTAGTGAGCCATCCAGAGCTATATATTGAATTTGAGATAGATGACTATATAAATTGAAATAAATAAATAAACATAGTATTTTGTAAATAAGCCCATTTTGTGAATTAAAGCAATTGCCTCAGCAGACTGACTTACGCTTACTGTCTATTTTTGGCCATCTCTAAATCTCAGGCAAATTTGAACCTGTGACACTCTTCCCTCTGGCACTACTGCTGAGCCCCTTGGAAGTAACATGGTGGAGAAATATAGATAATTCTCACAATCAATTTTACAAGTATAGGATGGGGCACAACCCCTTCCTCAGGCATTTTTGCTTTTCTGGGGCAAGTCAAACCTGTCTTCCCATTCCTCCATATTATTACATTACATTGTATTATTACAATGCTCTTTTGACAGCACTGAGAGGGGTCTGTATGTGGGGCCACATGGACCAGTAATCAAGTGTAAAGGATTCCTATAATTCGAGAACCAGAACAATGTAAGAGAATCTTGCTGGATTAAACCAAAGGCCTATCTAGGATACCATTCTGGTCCCGCAGAGACCCATCAAATACTTCTGGGAAGACCACAAGCACAGCCCATGGTATCACTCACTTTCCTAATTGTGTTTCCAAGGAACTGAAGTGGAAGTAGGCCTGATACTGGAGACAAGTGGGGTCACCCAACACACTTTCCCTGGTTCCTGAATTAAACCATTTTTTAGGTTCATAAATACACTGATCCATAAACTAACCTAACTAACCAGACAAGCTAGGCTAAATCACAAAAACAAACAATCAAATGATTAAAAAAAAAAAAAAGCTAAACCAAAGCTTGGAGACCTTTCATTCATAAAGTCACCAGACTTGGCTGTGACTCAACAGTGTAACAACATCAATAAACCACAAAAACACTAATGATAAAAACTAAGCACTTCAGCCATTTCTGTACTATGGACTTAAAGCATCTTCATAGCATCACCCAGGAGGAGACAGAAAGCCTGCTTTGATTACTACTGTTTTGCACAATGATGGTATAATGACTCTAGATGATGCTGTAAGTTGCTGGTGGGGAAATGACCTTGGTAGGCAGTGTTGTGCTAGGTTTGAAACTGTTGCTAAGCTGGAAATCAAACCAGACTGTTGACTCTTCCTCATAAAGGAGCTGCTTTTGCTCCTTCATTATTTCATTATTTTTCCCTTCATTATTTCCTTTGCCCTTTTCCCAGGCCTTTCCCACCTTGGTGAGGTTCACTAACCAGACCCCTTCCAAGTGTTGCACCATCTGCCATCTTCTGACAACGCAATGTGGGAATTGTCTATCATTCAGCTTGATGGAGTGATTCAGATCATGATCTCAGAAGAGAGGCAGAGCAGTTTCTCTGACTTCTTCCCCACAAGAGAAAACACAGAATGGATCTTCTCCTCATAGGACAGTGGGCAGAATGCTGCACTTACTTTTAGGGCTTCATATCAAGTGTGCTAATTAATTCTTACCTCATTTCATATTCCCAAAGCAACACAAGCAAGTTAGATTAGATTTATTGTAGAGAATTAGGAAATCGATGCACTGATGATGTTACCTAGTTGGATAATGAAACATCTACATGCGAACAACCAAGACAGCACCAAGAACTCCACAGTTAGGAAATTCTCCATCTAATAACACCCCAAAATTCTGCCTTTTCACTCAAGCCCAGGTAACCCTAAGCTGCACAGAACTGATATTTTTCCTGGATGAGAAGGGGTAAAAAGGTGGATTTGTGCTCAGCAAGGAGCAGAATGGCTGGGTCTATGTTAGTCCCCTGTCTTGAAATCCTGGTCCCTTCCTCTTGCCTTTTCAAGTTCACAGCTGTGTAACTGCTCATTTTCCGGGCTTCGGTCCCTGGTTTACCAAGCAGCTTTGCCCGGCAGGAAAATCTGATTCCTGCTTCAGCCCTTACACCAAGGTCACAGAGATATGTAAGCCATATTATGCAAAGGCAGGAAAAGCAGGACATGTAACAGGCAAAACAAATTAAAGGCAGGACATAAGAGGAAAAAGATCTAACTAAAACTTAGTCTCCCCTGAAACCTTCCATTCACTATACCATTCCATACTTTTCTACCTTGCTTCTACCGTGTTATAGACTGTTATCCAAGAAATCTCCAGGAAGCTGTTGCTTCTCCTCCCCACCAAGGGTGATAAAGGTGAAGGGAACAGGGGGTAGTGACAGGTGGGAGAAGGAGGCCAGTGACCGAGACATCTTCCTCTGCTGTTAGAGCAGAATCCTCCACTTGGCTCAATATTTCATGCAGACCACAGCCATTCTGCTGCTCACTGAGCACAAAATCCACCTTTCCACCCCTTCTCAGCCAGGAAAAAAATCAATTCTCTGCAGCTTAGGATTGCCTGGGCTTGAGCGAAAAGATGACGAGGCTGATAAAATTAATTAGCAAATGGAGAGACAATCCGTACGGCTTTTGACGGGCTCGGTATATTATATATCAACACCAGCTTTATCGCCCTGACAAAAAAAAGGAACACTCTTGCCACTGAAGGTTATCACAGGTGATGTGACAGGTACAATTGTTTTCCTTTCAAGACCGGTTATTGAAACAAAGTGCATTTCGGCTAAAGCTTGCCTGTCAGTCATTCACATTAGCACACAGGGCCTGACTGGAATCCTCTTGCATTTATATTAGAATTATAGATGAACTGGCAGTAATGAAGCTTACATCCCTCCCTGCCTGAATGGAAAGCCAAATTCCAAGATCTGGGAAGGGGCATCAAGCTCCATGGCCTGGTCCAAGATGGCCCATTGGTAGTAGCATCCAAAGAAATCAAATGAGGTGTCTGACATCTGCCTGCTGGGACAGGAACATCTAGGGGCCAGATCTGAGGGGTATTTTATTTGTTTGTTTGTTTGTTTATTTATTTATTAAACTTGTATGCCGCCCATCTCCCCCAACAGGTGACTCTGGGCGGCTCACAATTAAAACAAAACCCACAAACAATTAAAAAAATACACATTAATTAATCAAAATTGATTAATCCATTAAAAGGTCAAGCTATAAAGCAAACTCTATACATAAAAACTAAAAACATTCAAGATGACGGGGGGGGGGGCAGGGCAGAATCAATTACCCCACAAGCCACTTCCACCAATGTGAGCCCACATCTGGCCCGCAGGCCATCTGGCATAGCCAGGATTTCAGGCTCTTCCTGAAGGCTGTGAGAGTGGGGCACATTGTACTCTCATTTGTATGTGTTTGTGTATGAAGGAGGCAAGCTTCAAATATTCCAGCAAAATTTGTTTCAGATAATTCTTTTTCCAAGAAACAGTGGGTGAAAAAATGATTAGATCCTTTGAAAGATTCTTAATAGTTTTTTTTCAAATTTCAAAATAAAGGGGGCAGAAAGAGCTTGAGATTTAAGAAGTTGAGTACAGGATAAGGTGAAGACAAACTGACTTTAGATGTGGATAAGCAGATTTATTTAAAGGGAGGTGCTATATTGTCTGAAGGAGTTGCCATGTCCTCTTGGTATAACAGAAATCAAAATGGATTTATCAGGAGCAAGTCATGTCTAACAAAGCTTATTTAATTTTTTGGATCAAGTAACATTTTTAGTATAGTGTGGGAATGCTGTAGATGTAATATATCTTTATTTTAGCAAAGCATTTGACAAAGTATCTCATAACAATCTGTTAAGCAAGCTAGTTAAATAAGGGCTGGATTGCATGACAATTAAACAACAGCTGGCACAAAAGTGATTGATGTTCAAGAGCAGTGCCACTTCATTATTGACATGGATGAAGAAGTGGAAGTAATAGGTATCAAATTGCAGATGATACAAAACTGGCTCCTGGCAAATAGAAGGGGTAGAAATGGAAGCAGTAACAGACTTCATTTATTTGGGCTCCAAGATCACCGCAGACGGAGACTGCAGCCATGAAATTAAAAGACGCTTGCTCCTTGGGAGGAAAGCTATGGCAAGCCTAGATAGCATATTAAAAAGCAGAGACGTCTCCTTGCCGACAAAGATCCGCATAGTCAAAGCTATGGTTTTTCCAGTAGTAATGTATGGCTGTGAGAGCTGGACCATAAAAAAGACCGAGCGCCGAAGAATTGATGCCTTTGAACTGTGGTGCTGGAGAAGACTCTTGAGAGTCCCCTGGACTGCTAGGAGGTCAAACCAGTCAATCTTAAAGGAAATCAACCCTGATTGCTCATTGGAAGGATCGATAATGAAGCTCAAGCTCAGATACTTTGGTCACCTAATGCGAAGAGAGATCTCTTTGGAGAAGACCCTGATGCTGGGAAAGATTGAAGGCAAAAGGAGAAGAGGACGGCAGAGGATGAGATGGTTAGATAGCATCCCTGAAGCAATGAGCATGAAACTGAGCAAACTCAGGGAGGCAGTGAAGGACAGGAAGGCCTGGCGCAATATGGTTCATGGGGTCACGAAGAGTCGGACACGACTTAACGACTAAACAACAACAACAACAAAACTGGCAGGTTAGCTAATATTCTATAATACAGAAATGAAATTCAAAGTGATCTTGATAGCTTAGCAATACCTAGACAATGGGGGATGAGATGTCATAAAGGATGTGAGGAAAGGATCTTAGAAGTGTCCAAAATACAATAATTTAAGTCTGGTTATTTGTATCTTGAGTGAGAACTCTGGGTTGATTTATTTGATGATAGTTCAGTTTCCTGGCTCTCCACAGTATTCTCAAAAGTCTTCTCCAACACCAATGTTCTGGAGGGTCAATACTTTTTCCATTCTTTCTTCAACTTGCAGTTCCATAGAGGGTCACGGGGAAAACCATTGTCTGTACAATTTTGAGCTTTGTAGGTATAGACTCATCCCAACATCTGAATCTCTTTCCCAAGACCTTCATTACTATTCTACCAGGTGCTGGTCTGCAGCATGTTTCTTGTCTGCAGGTACCTCTACTGCTGACAGCTGATCCTAAAAAGCAAAAGCCATCTGCCACTTCAATATCTTAATTATCAATTCTAAGGCTGGTTGCTATACCTTGTCATGACTTGAGCCTTCTTTATATTTAATCTTAGCCCCATTTTTTTCACCGTGTTCCTTGACTTTCATTACTAGAGCTGCCAGTTTATTTGCATTTTCAGCTACCAGACTAGTGTCATTGTAGCGCAGGTTATTGATGTTTCTTCCTCCAGTTTTAAAAACATGCTCCATTGATATATTTTCAGCATATAAATTAAATAAATAAGGAGAGAAAATCCTTGTCTCACTCCTTTGCTGACCTGGAGTCAGTCTGTTTTGCCATGTTCTGTCTGGACTGTGGTTCCTTGTCCTGTGTACAGGTTTCTCATGAGGACTGAGAGGTTTTGAACTCCAGGCACGTCTAAGCAAAGGCTGGAGAGGTATCTGCCTGGATGCTTGAATTTGGATGCCTGCGCTGAGCAAAGGGAGAGAGAATGAGTGCCACAGAGTCCCCCCTTTGCCTATCCCTGAGAAGGTGCTAGCCCTTTGCAGCAATCCAGGCAAGAAGCACAACTGGGAGTACTAACTCTCCCTTTATTGTAAGGCTACATTAATGGACTCTTGCAAGTCTGAAAGTGCCCCTCTCACCCCTTACTTTTACTTTCCCCAAAACTAGGGAGGGTCCCGTCTGAGATGCTGTCTCCGCCTCCATCCCTCCTTCGGACTCAGACTGCTGTCTAGGCTGCGGATCTTCCTGCCTCCCACGGTCCTCCCACCTACCATTACAGAAGACCCCCACCCATGGAGCAGGCTGCTGGCACAGCTCCGGCTCCAGCTCTTGCTCCACCCACTCACTTGGCTCCTCTTCCGTATTTCCTCCCTGCTTTTGATCTTCACTTCTCCAATCTCATCTTAAAGGGGGGGGCCCTTGGCTGACAAATTCTATGCAGAGTGATAAAGAAGATGCAACAGACTTGAAACAGCTTTGTGAGATGAGTAAAATGGGATAATACTCCAAAGCCTTTGTTTTTCCTTTTGCAATAAATTCAAATACTTTTGTCACCGAAGCCCTTGTAGCATGGCATCCATCAAAGAGACTGCCACTGCCTTCATCCATCTGAGAGCACGGCTTCTTGTCTCCATTTTGGACATTGGGGATTTCTAAATCAGTACTTCCAGAGCTGTGTTTCCCATAACCCTTGCAATGATGGGAGATCTTGGAAAGAATCTTCAAGGACATTTCTGAGAGGGCCTTCTGCCCATACTCTGGCCTGGCAGGGATGTCTGCTTCTCACCTGCCAATGCCAGTACACAGAGGAAAGAGCCTTACAGGTCAGTTTTGAAATGGCTCAGACCCCTCCCTCCAGCTGCCCCTTCTGGCCAGGCATCACCTCTCTACCCCCAGAACACGCACAGAGACACACATGCACACCTCTCTCTTCCTCAAGGCCTTCCTCAAAACACCCCTGTCTGAGGAAGACTCTCTGCACAGCTGCACCTGTGAGGTGGAGCCGTTTGTTCGTCTCCCTTCCGTCGTTCTCGCACCCTTTCTCTTCTCAGTCCCCAGGAACAAAATCCAAACTGCAGTTATTTTAAACAGAAATCTATCATTTTCTTAATAGATTCTAAAAATGCTAACTGTTTTTCAATTTTTAATAATTTAATAATTTCTCTATGAACTGACAGTATTCCAAACTACATTATCTATTATTTTCTTCTCAAATCAAATTTTGGAGAGAGAGACCCATCTCATTTATAGGCCAGCTATCAATTTTGCAAGTGGGTCATCATTGGTTCATTTCTTATACCCCAATCCCGCTGTTACCCACTTTTGCAAGAGGGTGCTCAATTTGAAAAGTGTGTGTGTGTGTGTGTGTGTGTGTGTGTGTGAGAGAGAGAGAGAGAGAGAGAGAGAGAGAGAGAGAGAGAGAGAGAGATCCAAAGTCACCTCTACCATTCATTGGCCCTTCCCTTTTGTCCTTTACTTGCTGCAATCAATAGCTCATCTGCAGAACAGATTCCTCCTCAGGGCCAGTTCCCAGGTTACCTTGCTGCTAAAACGGAGCTGTGCATGATATTCTCTCATCCCATCTTCTATCTTCAATAGATAGCTTTTTCATTACAGAGTTTTCTCAGAAGCTTCTTTTTCTTCTTATTCCCATTTCATCCTGGCTTTTTCTGCTGATGAGCAGATCTGTTAAAGTCATGCTTGGTGTTGGGCTGAAGCGGCAGTGTTTCTCAGTGAAAACATTTCCCCAGATTCCTTGACAATAATGAAGTCGCTGAGCTGCAGGCTAAAGCTTGAAGAGCTCATCCACTCCATCTCCTGGCCACTTTTCCAAAAAGTGGACTAGCAGAAGAAAGAAGAGCCTTGCACAATGTTCCTTCCTACAAGCTGAATGGGAAGGGAATAAAACCCTCATGGATCTTCTTACTCTTGGCGGTCCAAATCCAATGGTGCCGACTCTTCACCACTTCATTTACTGATTTACTTATTAGAGCGATGCCCCTCCTCTGTTTGTTTAGGCACTCAAAACAGCATATGTAGTGCTCCCTACTGCTAGTTTTCTCCATAGCAACAAACCCTGAAGGGCAGGTTGGGCTGAGAGTGGCTGTCCAGGGAATTGCCCAGGGAGCCTCTCTGGCTGAGGGTGGGCCAAAACCTGGGTCTCCCCACTCCTAGTCCAGCACCCCACTGACCACCCCGGCTCTCAGCACGCCTCATGACCACAAGGGAGTGTAGATGGAGAGTTAAAGATTTACTCTGTCCCTCCTTTGTCTGTCTCTCTGCCTGTTTTATGGCACTGCTAACTAGAGGGTTCTTCCTTTTGCTTTTCTTCCCAGGCCCACCGGAGCTACGCTGTGCTCTCCCCTGGTAGGATGGACTTAGCCAGGGTTTGGCTTTGCCTATCCCCCTAAAGTATTTCTGGTAAATAAACTGATTTCATGGTGTAGTTATCAGGCCTACTTCACCATCCTTGCTCAGGTTAGAGCCCCACACCCACACCCGCAGAACACTTCTATTTATTTCTATTCTAAATAATAACAGTTATTTTATTGGTTTCTTTATTTGTTTATTCTGCCAAATCAGTACAGACTCATGGCAAAACAATCAACAAAATCTTCCATAGCAGTTAAAAATGTCCACAGTGAATATATATAAATTAAAGCAGTTCTCAGCTATGCATGGTTATAAAGATTGTTCCCGCTAATACTGGGGTAGTTTTCTTTTCTTTACTATTTACTTTTTATTTCATAAATCTTTCTTTGAAACTGTCCAAATTAATTGTTACTACATACTGTAATATACTGTACCTCCTTTCCTTTCCTCTCCCACCATGTGGCCTCTTAAAAGACCCTGCCTGCATCATTTTATACTCTCTTCTGGTTCTCCTTTTTCCAAGCTAAAAAGCTCTAGCAATTACACTTCCCACACAGAGGAACTGCACCAGCTCTTGTCTACACTTTTTCATCCTTGAGATAGCTACAGCAGATGATAGATGATAGAGATAGATAGATAGATAGATAGATAGATAGATAGATAGATAGATAGATAGATAGATAGATAGATAGATAGATGGATGGATGGATGGATGGATGGATGGATGGATGGATGGATGGATGGATGGATGGAAGGTAGATATACGGATAGATTTAAAAACAAGGTATAACAGGCATTCCAGATCTGGCTGCACCATTGATCTGTAGGATGGCATTAGGTTTGTGACCATTTTCTCTGAATAAATTTTATTATCAATGTGGAAATTGTTCTCTTCTGGAAAAGCCAGCGCTTGTGCTGTGCAGCATGCCCAGGATCAAGTCCAAAGATCTTTACATTATCTCCGCTTGTGCCTTTGGAGAGTTACTGCTAGTCACTGCAACTCAACCTCCCTGGACCTGCGATCCCTTAGATGTATTGGACCAACTCCCATAGACCCAGTTAGCATGGTTGTCAAGAGGGAGAAGAGAGAGGCACTGGGTGTCTGAAAGACAAAATGTGTTTCTCCTCCCGCCTGAGTATATGGCACGGGCGGTTTTATTTGTTTACTTGCCAACATTTGTTGGAAGGACTGTTGAGTATTGAATCCAATCACCTCCAATCAAAGGTGGGATGAGAGCCACTTTTTTTAAATCACAGGCCACTGGCTAAAGGTTTGGTTTCAAGCTCAAAACAAGCAGCCCACGCAGAGGTGGCAGCCATAGGATCTCGCTGCTTTAAACAGAATGACAAAAGTGGCATGTGACTTCATGCCACAAGCCCCGCTCCTTTGCGGCAGGTGTGCAATGGTGTGACACAGATAGGAAAGGGGTGGGGCTTGCCTCATGATGCCATTTTACAAACACTTTTTGCTTTATTTGATTTCTCTTGCAGGTTATATGCAAATCAAGCTTTCCTGTGACAAATAATCTTCTTCTAAAAAGTACCTTACTTTCTGAGTATCAGGGCAATGGCTTGAAGCATCAGGTGGTCTCCTCTTCTTCTGTCTGGACTCTGGTCTGTTGGACAGGATATCACCTCCATCTATCAACATATGCAACATTTAGTGTCTGTGCCACCTTAGAGCCAATGCGCCCGGTTTGACCCAGCTGGGGTCTATCAATATCATAGTTGTCCATACCTGAAGATGGGTGGACCACAAGATCAGATCTGGATAGGATCTGACACCATTATAACATTTGGGACAGGGATAGTACAGCACATGGAGGTAAGTGACATGGGATCTCTATCTAATGTGAGCATCAAGGGTGCTGAGGAACTACTGAATTAGTAGTACACACAGAGCCACACAGAGTGTACATCTTTTAGATTACATGATCTAAAAGGCTTGTTACAGTATGATTCAGCCAAGTCAGCCATGACTGGCTATGAGAGGGACCCATCTGAGTTAGTATCAGCTGGACAGGACTCAGTTCTCACCATTGGCCATATCTAGATGTTAGGCAATGAGCAGGATTGCCAGTGGTCCCACTTATCTCAAGTCGACTAACCCTTTGTTCTCTCCAACAGCGGTTTGGGAAAGACCACCAAAGGGAGGTTCACAGTAAGGAAAACAATTTGCTTCACCAAATAAAGCTTCTTACACATAACATTGTTTTATTTATTTATGTATTTATGTATTTATTTATTTATGTTGTATGGCTGCCCATCTTGGAGCATAACTCTGAGTGGCTCAGAGACAAAACTTGGTGTCTGGGATGCCCCCACCCTGCCTGGGATCTTCCTGGGATGCCCCCACCAAAACATCCACAGGTTTCCATCTCTAACCCTAACCCTAACCCACTGCTTGGGGGAAGAGCCAGCTGTTTATGGCATTCCAGAAGGCTAGAATGGGGAGGGGCTGCCAGATTGCCAGGTGTTTCACAGGAAAGGGGCTACTATAGAAAAGGTACACTTCCTAGGTCCCACTAGATGGCAATATTTAAGGGAAGGGACTGAGGTGTGCCCAATCTATCCAACCTGGTGGGGTGGGCAGATCCCTCAGGGAGTGGTGGTCTTGCAAATAAACTGGTCCTGTTCTATGTAGGGCTTTAAAAGTAATAACCAGCCACCTGAATTGAATCTGGAAACAAACTGGCAACCAATGCAGCCCACAGAGCAGAAATGGAACCTGTGCTGATCGGGGGGGACATATAACTGCCCAAGTAGCTGCATTTTGCACCAGCTGAAGCTTCCAAATACTCTTCAAGGGCAGCCCCATGTATAGCGTATTGTAATCCATACCAGAGGTGACCAAGGTGTAAGTGACCGTGAGTAGGGCCTCCCGGACCAGGAACAGGCACAACTGGTGCAAAACATAGTTGTGTAAAGGCCCACCTGGCCACAGCTGCCATCTGTTCCTCGAACAGGAACTGTGAGCCCAGAAGGACCCTCAGATTGTGCAGAAATTCTGTTTGAGGTAATGGAACTCCATCCAGAAAAAGAGATGGAAATTCCCCAGAACTAGGGGCCCAACACCCAAAGCCACTCACTCTTGTTTGGGTTGAGGTGAAGCTTGTTGTTCCCCACCCAAACAGCCTTCAAACAGTGAGACAGGATCTCCACAGCATCACTTAATTGGCTGGGATGGAGATGTAAAACTGAGCATCATCAACATACTGATGATACCTCACCCTGTGGCATCAGGTAACCTCCCCAAATGGCTTCATGTAGATGTTAAACAGGAGTGGAGAAATTACCAAGCCCAGCGGCACCCCACAAAGCAGGGACCGAGGATGGGACCTCTCCCCCTTGAGCAGCAGACATTTGGCTTCGTGCCAGACCATTCGTCCAGCCTGTCTCTTGGGTGCTTCATGAAGCAGGAGGCCGTGAAACTCTTCTAGAGGCTCCTTGTAATTCCTGGTCCAGATTATGGTTACCTTTCAGTTTGTAAATGGCCAAAGTAAAGAGACACAGGGCATCACCCCCTTTCTTAGCAAGGAAGCTGGCGCAAGCAAGGCCTCCTGGCAGCTGAATCCTTCCCTATTGTGGGGCGTTTCCAAAATGCTCCCGTGGGGTTGATTTCTTTCATCTCTTTTCACCAGCAGCTTTGAAACCAGCACAACCCCCTTCTGCATTTCTTCCAGTGCAACTGAAGTTGCTGTTTTGTCACCATGGCCATTTTGGCAGCCGATAAAAGCATCCATCAAAAGTTTCTTCTTCTCTCTGATTCTACCATTTTGTCACTGGCGCCTCTGTCCTGAGTTCCTCCCCTGAGTCCAAGTGATCCGTCTGTCCTGAACTGAATGGGCTCTGCCCAGGTGTAGGCCTTCTGACCGGGGGCTTCAAAGAGAAGTAGCTCTTTGACGCAGGGCATGGCTTCTAAGAGAGATTCTGCAAGGCAATGGGTGCCTCTGAAGGTCTGCTGAGCCTTCAGGGTGATGAGACGAGCAAAAAGAGGGAGACACAGTATAATTTCCAGGCATGAAGAAGTGGAATTCGGAACGTGGGTGGGAAAATGTAATTTCAACTGGAGAAATACGTCCATTACTCACATTTCTGAAACTGGCAACTCTCCTTGGCTGCTCTTGGCTAATTGACCTAATTAGTAGAACCCTCGGGTTGGAAGGAATCTTGGAGTTCACCTAGTCCAAGCCCCTGCCTGGGCTTGAATCTTCAAACCATCTGAGACAAATGGCTTGAAAACTCCAGAGACCAAGTCTCCATGATTCCAGGGGTCAGACTGTTCCACTGTTTAATGGCTATGGCAATCAGGAAATTCTTCCTTCTTTTGAGTCTGTAGAGCTTCTGCCCATTGCTTCTTGTCCTGCCCACAGGCACGATGGAGAGTCAATTCACATTCTCTTCCTGATAACAGCCCTTAGGATACTGGAAGTCTGCTAATATGTCTTCTCTTAGCCTTCTCTTCTTTAAGCTAAACATACCCTGTTCCTTTAAAGACTCTGAATGGATTTAAGGATTTAGTCTCCAAGCCCCTCACCATTTTTGTTGCTCTTCCCTGCCCTCTTTCCAATTCCTCAGCATCCTTCTTTGATTGTGGCAACCATAACTGGACACAGGATTCCAGGTGTGGCCTCACCAGTGCAACCAAGAACAGTATTATCACTTCTTGTGATCTCGACATTCCATCTCTGTTGATGCAGCTCAAGATTGCATTGGCTCTTTTTGTAGTCGCAGTGCACTGCTGGCTCATGCTTAATATGGGTTTACCAGCACACCCAGATCTTTCTACAAATGCTAAGCCAGAGAGTTGGATAGGAGACCACCAGGACATCTTAGGACTGTTGAATAGTCTGAGAAGTCAGAAAAATCCAAAGGAAGGCAATGACCAGATGTCATGGGCCGTGAGAATAACCTTGAGAGACAGAAGGAAGAGCCACAGCCTAGACAATGGTCTGATATGAGTCCAAAGCAGGAATGGGTTGAGTAAGCATCTCAGAAGGGATCCTCCCTAGTTCTCTGGAAAGTAAATGCAGGAGAGGGTGCAAATGCTTCCAGACTTGCAAGATTCTTTTACTGCAAAATGACAATAAAGATAGAGTTCGTATTCTTGGTTTTGGTTTCCTGGTCTGGACTACCTTGAAGGGCTGACATCAACTACTTCTATGTTGCTGCTAAGAAAAACTACATGGATGTGCACAAGCATTCACAAGAGGGGTTATTAGCATCAAAATGGTGGGTACAACTGGGCGACTGAAGCCCACCCTTTTTTTACAACAGAATGTGTGGGACTTTGATTGCCTGGTCAACCATTTTGATGTTGTTGAGGTCTCTGGGAACGTCTTCAAAAAGAGTTTACTTTTTTATAAATTTACTTAGATGTATTAGGGAATTGGCAGGAATCTAAACTAGTTGTTTCCGATTTGATCACCTCTGCAAACTCTTTTGGAGAGAGCTCAACAGTTGCAGCCAAACACAGACATTTTATTGGTCGGCGTCTTTTAATGTGGGAAGACACAGGCCAGCCCAGAAGATGAATGATGTGTGCCTTGGTCCTCCCTGGATAAAGTATTAAATAAAGAAGAGGTTTCCTTCCTGAATCTGGCTTTTAGACTGGATAGTCCTCAATGGGCTCCAATCGGCATTCTATTTTTTTCAGCTCCACAGGATGCAGTGTTATTGATTATTTCCTGATAACATCTGCACTTCTTTCTCAGGTTAGTTCTTATGACATCCACTACAGAACTGAGTGACCATCTATCCCTGATTCTGGCTTGTTTGGTATCCAAGGATCCTCTCCTTGTGAGGCTGTATGCCAACCCAGAAAGACCAATATTAAAGAGGGACCGTTTGATCATGACTGTGGACTTGATTTGAGAAAGCCAGAGGAGAGTTAGGGAGGATAAGCTTGATCTTTTACTTGAGCTACTGATCCTTTATTTATTTATTTATTTATTTATTTATTTATTTATTTATTTATTAACTGAGCTACTGATCCCTTATTTCCTGCACTGAGATTGGCCTTAGAAGATTGTTGCCTAGACAGCCAACTATTATAAAAGGGAAAATTGAGTATAAATCACAATTAGAAGAGAAAATAAAGGAATTAGAATAGATTCATAAAACCAATCCAGAACAACAAGCACTGAAAGAGTTAAATAAAGTTAAACAACAATTAGATTTAGTGGAAATGGCAGAACTTCAAAAAACGAAAACTTGTCAAACAAAACCTTCTTGAAAATGCAAACAAAACCAGGGAAACCTCTGGCATATCAGATCAGAAACGAAAAAAGAATGAAGGATGGTAACAGTGGTAGAGAAAGACAACAATTATATACAGGATTGGAAATAACAGAAGAACTTGCAAAAAATTTTAAGGAATTCTATTCCAGGCATAAAGTTGACAAAGGACATTTGAAACCAAATATTGAAAACCTACAGCCTAAAGAATTTACTGAAGAACATGGACCAATATTAAGCAAATTAATAACAACTCAAGAGATTAAAGAAGCAATAAAGAAAATGAAAAATCGTGAGGTGCCAGACCCAGATGGGCTGCTGGCACTATATTACAAAAATGTAGAAGAGGTTTGTCAAGTAATAATCAAGAAATAAACCAAAATAACTATACTAAATTATGGCAAGAAATCAAAAGAGATCTTGAAAGATGGAAAGATCTAAAGCCATCTTGGTTAGGATCAATTGCAGTTATATAAATGAATGTTTTACCCAAGATAAATTACTTTTTTCAAATGGCGCCAATTCCATTTTCAGAGAAAACTACAAGATTGGCAAGAAATTGTCAGTAAACTTATATGGAGCAGGAAAAGATCTAGAGTTAACTTAAAAAATGTACAAGATTCAAAAGACTGAGGTGGTCTTGCCCTTCCAAATTTTAGATTACATCATAAAGCAAGTTGCCTGGTTAATGGAGTGAATAAAATTCCCGAACAGTAGAATGTCAGTACTGGAGCTGGCCTAGCCAATGGATTCCATAGATATTTATGTTAACAGGGGTACAAAAAAGGCAGAAATCTAAAAGGACATATTATCAGACAAAGTGTTATAAAAGCATGAAATTCCATAAGGAAAATAATAAGTCCAACAGTTTCATTGTTAGCCTCTCCTTCAAATGCTTTCCACGTTGGAGATTATTATAGTAAGAAAAATATAATTACATATGGAGATATGATTCATCCAGACTCCATGAACAGATTAAAGACACAGCAAGAATTACTCAGTGAAGGCAGGAATATACTATGGTTGATATACTTAAAAATAGCCGGAAGGATAAAATCTGGTTTTAAGAATGAAGGAGGGATGAAAAGAAAAATGACAGAAATGCTTATACAAAACCAACACATATGTAAACTCCTACTCTGATATGACACAGAGATAGAACAAATAAAAAATTGCATGATAAAATGGATGCAAAACTTTAAGGAAACAGTCACAACAATGGGAAGAATTATGGACCAAATCCGCAAAATTCACTTCAAGTTATAATCTAAAAGAAAATTGCTACAAAATAGTTTACAGATGGTACACAACTCTGTCAATAATTTCCAAGATAAGTAAATCATGCAGTAACAAATGTTGGAAATGCCATGAAACAGAAGGAATGTTTACCACATGTGGTAGACTATGTCTGATTAGGGTTCTTTTACAAAAAAGTTAAATTAAGAAAATTAAAACATGAGGTAGATATGTAAAAAAACCCTCAAAAGTATCGGAAAGATATACATAATACCATTTAGAGAATTTTGGAAATGAATTTTGAAAAGAAATCACAATTTTTTTACTAGATATAATTCCAGAATATATCAACAAGAAGTATCACAGTTTACAGAGATATATGCTCACGGCAGCAAGAATAAACTTTGCCCCAGATTGGAAGAAAGATACAACACGGACACTGTCTGACTGGGAACTTAAACTTGGCCAGTATGGAGCATGGCAAAGTCAACAGCATCTGTCTCCAAAAGAGCGTCCCTCAATGCCACATTTAACTTTAATTGTACTATTTAAGCAACCTTATACTCATAAACATCTCAGAATTATAGTTAACATTGGTATAAACTCTTTTCTTCTTGTCTTTAAGGTTTAAGTTATCTAAATTATTAGAGTTCAACAATTTTTAGTTTATATTGTACAAATATTCCTGTACCTAGCCAATATCTGAATTCTATAATGTATTATTTCCATCTTATAAAGGAATAAAATGATTAACTACCAAAAAAAACACAAAACCTAGAAGAGGAAATAGCGGAACCCCGACTGAAGACGATGGATCAAGACCAATACGAACGGCGTGAACAGAGACCTATATGGTCAATTCACAAGGAAGGGAATCGCTTGAAGAAACCTCTGTCCTGCTGGCCAATTTTTTTTCCTGAATGTCAATCACAAGATATTCACTACTGTATTAGCTGAATGTGTAAGGAAGTGCATTTGTGAAATTATACATACCGATCGTTCAGGTTACAGTACATTCCAAAAAGGAAGATGAAAGGCTTATCATAAATGCACTAGAATTCATCAACGTTGAGAAAAAGAAGGCAGCAGTAATATTTCTATAGGGAAAATGCCTTTAACGATTTGGAATGGACTTTTTCACTAGAAGTCTTTCAGAAGATGAATCTCAGAGAAGAATTCAAAATCTGGGTGGAGAGAACATATTAACAGCAAACAGCAAAGATGACAGTGAATGGAACTCTCTCCGCCGGTTTTTCAATGAGCAAAGGCACATAACAAGAGTGTCCACTCTCCCTTTTACTGTTTGTAATTTCCCTGGAAGTCTTGGCCAACAAGTTCCAAAAAGATAAATAGATACGGGTGGTCCTCACTTAACAACCACTCATTCAGCGACTGTTCAGACTTACAGTGATTGCCATTTGTGACCTTCCTTGCTGGCTTCTGACAAGTAAAGTCAATGGGGAAGCCATCAGGAGGTCGCAAATGGCAATCACGCGATGTTGTGCTTAACAAAGTTGTGGGATTCACTTAATGATGGCAACCAGAAGTGCTGTAGCTAAGTGCTGGGGTCACATGATGTCACGCTTTACAACCATGTTAGAAAATGTTCCATGCTTAGTGATGGAAATTACCGATGGTCCCAACTGCCATCATTAACTGAGGACTACTTGAAATCAAGATCAAAATTCAGGAATGCAAGATGAAATGTCGTGCAGTTGAT